>NW_009258296.1:40441-72941 GCF_000687185.1 Egretta garzetta | reverse complement strand
TGAGGTTGTTAATTTCCTTAAAACTGTGTAAAGACGTGCTCTGATTTTCCTGGGTTGGGGAATTGCTACAGTTTTCCCCTTTGCACCCTTTAAACATATATTAAAAAAGGACAGTGACATTCTTGGGAACAACTAAAACACAGAATTAACACATGAAAATACTCAGAAAAATTGACGGCATAAAATTATTTCTTATGAAAGTAATGAGCGTCAAAGCTGTAATTTTAGAAAGTGATAGTGAAGCTGATGTACATTTTCTATCTTATGTTAGCTATTTCTCTTTCTGCTTCACAGTTCAATCCAGTGTCATTACAGGTTCAGGATGTGGTGCAATGGTAAAATAAAAAACACTAGAATGTTTGAAATGTTAATTTTGTTATTTATGTGAAGAGTAACAAGAGATCAGGGCACATGCTGTGCATCCTGACCAGGGAACAGATAGACCCTATAACTTGCTCACTCTGAAACTCTGTGTGATGTCCCGCATCCTTCATCATGCAACAGAGCTTGGCTCACTGAAAAAGCCAAAGAGAGCAACGTTGCAGAAAATCCTAAACCTACAAACATGCGGGCAATGTCACTCACAAGAGTAATCCCATTCATGCATGAAGATGTCTGGAAGCTGAGACTGTAAGACAGTAGTTATTTTAATGCTAGTTATTTATGGGAGGAAATGGTCTTTAGTATTCCCTTCTCGATAGAACTACTGCACATTAAAAAAACCTCAAGAAATACAGGTTATGTCTTACCAGGTTCAAACTGAAACACTTGTAAAGGTAGTGACATACTTAAAAGAAATCTGCAATGCAAAGATAAAGATGTGTGAATAATGAATTCACAAAAAAAGACATTAAATTATAGCATTAAGTTAGTGAAGCATAATTATAACTATAATTTTGGAACATAGAGGAAGGAAAGTAAGCCATTGTCTAGGTACAACACAAGTATTATGAGAGAAGTAATTGCCCCCGGTTTTAAGTAACTACTAGAAAAATAAGCGTGAAAGGCACAAAATACGATAATTTACTAAACAAAATTGAATTTTTTTCCCCTGTAAGCAGTAGCAAACATTTTAAAGACTGCACTTTTATTGTTAAAAAAATATTTTCTTATCTAGAAAGCTTCATATTTTTTCTCTCTGGTCTGTCTGTATTTCACTCTTTTCTTTGCACATGAAATTCCTCTGCTATTACCTTACACTGCTAGGTACACAAAAAAGAATTATTTTGACAGGGAAGTTTTGGTGAAATATAGAAAAGACAGTAAAGCCAATCCTCTGCTTATCATCCAAGAAAAAATTGGTGTACTTCACTCTCTGAGCTTTAACAGGGTACTCCCTGCAGCAAGTCATTTACAGACAATCAACACCTTTCTACTCTAGCCTCCCATTTCCCTACTTGACCTCTCTTCATTAACCCAGCAATTTGCAATGGCATTGGGTGGTAGATTTATCACAGGACCTGCTCTGAAGTGGTCTCTAGGGGCAACAGAGCTAAAGGTAAATTGAATTTCCTACGTGAAGGCCTCTTTTTCTTTTTTTCTCTTTTTTCAGGTTTTTTTTTTTTTTTCTAGTCTTAAAAAGTAACATCGTTGCCATGACTCGTGTCTGGTTAATAACATAAATATAGAACTATATGGTCAACATACTGTAATCCCTAGAATAAATCAGGAATTTATCTGAAACGTAATAGTTTAAACTTGATTATATTTTAATAATTTCTGTTTTCTATATGACCTTTTGATTTAGAGTATATTTTTTTACGTTACATGCAATATTTTCAAGATTGGTTTATTTTTGCTTGACAATTTTAGGGTCTCAATATTACTGTCCTGGCAGGTGAGAGAAGGGATTTTGAACCTAGTCTGTTGTGACTTAATCTAAACCAAAAAGACATTATGTGCCAGAATTTGCCTTGCTTTAACGAAACAAATGTCACTAAACCAGTGCAAGTCTGTAGAAACGGTAGCAATGAAACCTATTACCCTGCTGGATGTTCACAGGCCTCAAAGAGCATGCCTTTCATGTATCGTTTGCAGTAATGTCAAGTCTCTGCCTTTTTGAAATAAGTGGTTGACCTCTGCACAAAACTTTCTTCAAACAGCTGAGTTAGGCCTGAGCTTTCAGCTTCACTTGGTTTACATTCTGTACTTGATACTGCTTTTATTTTCTCACTTCATTCTTCCAAATATTGCTCTGCACTCACCAACAAACCAGTCACTGAATTTCTACTAAATGAAGACCAGGATTGTCATGCAACTGTGTGATGCCAGGAGCTTAGATTAACAGTAGACTGACACACTGTGAAGAAGGCACGTGGACTTTACGTACAGGAAATACTTTTTAGGTTTATTTGCTGGACTCCTGAAATTTGATCAGAGATGGAGCCAATGTAATAGTCCTGTCACTTGTTTGGTTTTGCCCTTGAAGTTCACTCGGGAAACAGCGCTTATTTAAGAGGCATAATGAGCAAGGACTAGCTTTGCACTGTTGGACTAATCTCCCAGAGCAATTCATTGCTCCTCTAATGATTTACTCCCCAAAACTGATGCTATCTCTTCCCACCATACCTTCTGCATACACACATACAAAAGACTTTGAAACAATTACCATCCTCAGCATCCTGGGACAATTTAAGGAGAATAAGACTTGCAAATTGAAGTGCTGGTCATTTCTATTAACTTTGATTTAGGTTAATTATTGTAAATAATAATTAGTAGTTGATATTTGAACACCTTGTCATTGAAATATCCCAAGTGATTACAGCAAATCTAAGCCATTTAGATAAACAGTTCCACTCATTCCAAGGCAGGATTTGTGGCTGAAATCGAGGGCCTTAAGCATAGCTTAAACTTTTGCATGCCTTGAATAATCCCACTGGAAGTGATTCAGTGCACTCTAACACATTCGTCTTGTGTGAATTAACATTTCACCATTTTGCCTCTCAAGATGAAAATTCTGGCAGCACATATGACAGATGAATAATTTTAAAGCATAGCATTTCCCTTTTGATTCTTTATAACACCTGTCTTTTTTAAAAATTATATTTAATTAAAATTAAGATAAATATGCAGTTGTTGTAGTGAACCCTGAGGAGTCTAGGATTACCAGAAGAATACTAAATGCGAAATGAGCTTGCTTAGTTACCAGCCATTACTAGGAAGTTCAAAGTCCTTGCTACACTATTTGAACCAAAGCCTATTTATTTCCTATCCTGTCCTGTCAGTTCTTTAAAGTTTGATTTTTGGTAAGGTTTATTAGTAAGGAATTTATTTTGACCAAACATTTTCTTAGAAATCTTATTGAAGATTGTTTTGAAATTAAACTTTATTTTTAAACAAACAAAAAGTAGCAGTAAACCTCAGAGATAAACTTGTTTTCTGATGCTTTCTTGTTAAAATAAAAATAATGATTTCCTGCTTTCTCTTTTGATTCCTTTTTGATTTTTCTGCAAGGCAAAATTGAAAGGCAGTGCCTTTGGGTAGGTGTAATAACACTTAGCAGCTTTTAAAACGCAATGGCTCTCGGGGTGAAATTGTGTGTGTGTGCGTGCCAGGGTGGAGGGTGTTGAAATAGTTATGCAGTTAACACAGAGTTTGTGGTCGTTGGGTCTTATCATCATGTTGCCCGTTGCCTGACTCTGTGAAACCGGTGTGGTTTCTCAGAAGCACAGGTTAAATGTCAAGAACACTAGAACAACAGTACACACATTAAATTTTTTTCAGTTCTATCAATATAGATTACAGATTTCCTTAACTTGCTTACTTCTCGCATGAGTTTTGCAGTTATGTCTCCTGTTGGTGTGTATTTATGCCAAGGGTATGTTCAAATCCGGTATTCCTATAGCACAGCAGTGATTGAAACCCTATAGCTGCATTCTAACCATAACATAGCATGAGTAAAGCTGGTAAATTACACCTCTTCCAAACACATCATCCAGAAAGTGCTAACGTTCCCTTACCCGCATGTTGTTCCATATCTCTGTGGTTCAGTTCCCATTTATAAACCAAGTATTCCCTTGTGTGAGAAGAGCCTTATGAGCCTATATCAATTCATAAACATGATGAGCTACATAAAGATGTTCATAAACATATTGCTGAGAAAGTAGTGTTATAAATGGCTTCAGGATAATGGGCCTGCCTATGTAATGGTTAAAACCATTTTCAAAACAGTTACTAATGTCACCGAAATTGGGAAGAATAAACCTCGTAACATCAATGTAGTGTTAAAAGGCAGGCATTCTTTATTCACAGCGCCGGATGCATGGGGGATCGCTCCACCTAACATGCATACCTTACACCTGTTCCACATGATTTATATAGATCAAGTATATACATATTTATTCTATTCATACATATTCGATATTACTCTTTGGTGATTGGCGCAAATTTACCCACTTCACATGTAAATCATTGTGCAGACTCAGTTGTCCATTCTCATTGTTCTCTTTTGAGTAGGTGGTATCATTTGGGTAGGTGGTCAGTGAGTCGGTGGTCACGATCTCCCCCTGCCGGAATTACCTCTTACCTACTTGTCTCTCCATTTTGGTAGTCCTCGCCAGTTTTCTCGGTCCACTACACGAAACTACCCTCCATCTTCTTCTGACAGGAGCACATTGTCTACAGTTTCACATTAATAATTATCTAGAGACTAAAATACAGGTCAAAGAATGCAAAGAATACAATGATTCATATACTCAATGTTCCCATGTAACCAAAATGATGATGAAATTGTTATGTATCTTAGTTTTCAGCATTGGGGTGATGGGATTGAATCAGTTTAACTATAAAATGCAACCATGAACGCTGCTGTGTTCTCTTCCGTACAGCCCTACCCGACTGAATACTAAGTTCAGGACAATGAGAGTAGTATCATGACTATGATCTGTGGTCTTAAGGTAGTTATTAATGTAGCTGAAACTATAGACAATGTGCACCTGTCAAAAGAAGAAAATGGGAGGTAGTTTCATGTAGTGGACCAAGAAAGCTGGCTAGGACTACCAAGACTGAGAGCCAAGTAGGTAAGAGGTAATTCCGGCAGGGCGAGATCGTGACCACTGACTCATTGACCACCTACCCAAATGATACCACCTACTCAAAAGAGAACAATAGAAGTGAACAACTGAGTTTGCGCAGTATTTTACATAGGAAGCAAGAGAATTTATACCAATTGATTATGTATGAATGTAATGAATATATATATATTTGATTTATATAACCTGACTGAAACAGGTGCTAGGTATGCATGTTAGGTGGAGTGATCCCCCATGCATCCGGCGCCGTGAATAAAGAATGCCTGCCTTTTAACACTACATTGATGTTATGAGGTTCATTCTTCCCAATTTTGGTGACACCCAGACCTAATGTCCAGTTGGGTAGGGCTGTATAGAAAAGTATAGCAGCAGCCATAGTTGGCTGATTCCATAACCGTGGTTACACTAAGATTGTGGTTTTCATCTTTCTGACACACGTATTATACCAGGAAAAAGCAGCTGTCTGAATCTTGTAAAGATTATGTATAACTCTCTTCTCCATAAGCTCACGGAAATTTTACCCTGGGTCAGTGTTGTCAAATATCCTTGTGTGAGAAGAGCCTTATGAGCCTATATCAATTCATAAACATGATGAGCTACATAAAGATGTTCATAAACATATTGCTGAGAAAGTAGTGTTATAAATGGCTTCAGGATAATGGGCCTGCCTATGTAATGGTTAAAACCATTTTCAAAACAGTTACTAATGTCACCGAAATTGGGAAGAATAAACCTCGTAACATCAATGTAGTGTTAAAAGGCAGGCATTCTTTATTCACAGCGCCGGATGCATGGGGGATCGCTCCACCTAACATGCATACCTTACACCTGTTCCACATGATTTATATAGATCAAGTATATACATATTTATTCTATTCATACATATTCGATATTACTCTTTGGTGATTGGCGCAAATTTACCCACTTCACATGTAAATCATTGTGCAGACTCAGTTGTCCATTCTCATTGTTCTCTTTTGAGTAGGTGGTATCATTTGGGTAGGTGGTCAGTGAGTCGGTGGTCACGATCTCCCCCTGCCGGAATTACCTCTTACCTACTTGTCTCTCCATTTTGGTAGTCCTCGCCAGTTTTCTCGGTCCACTACACGAAACTACCCTCCATCTTCTTCTGACAGGAGCACATTGTCTACAGTTTCACATTAATAATTATCTAGAGACTAAAATACAGGTCAAAGAATGCAAAGAATACAATGATTCATATACTCAATGTTCCCATGTAACCAAAATGATGATGAAATTGTTATGTATCTTAGTTTTCAGCATTGGGGTGATGGGATTGAATCAGTTTAACTATAAAATGCAACCATGAACGCTGCTGTGTTCTCTTCCGTACAGCCCTACCCGACTGAATACTAAGTTCAGGACAATGAGAGTAGTATCATGACTATGATCTGTGGTCTTAAGGTAGTTATTAATGTAGCTGAAACTATAGACAATGTGCACCTGTCAAAAGAAGAAAATGGGAGGTAGTTTCATGTAGTGGACCAAGAAAGCTGGCTAGGACTACCAAGACTGAGAGCCAAGTAGGTAAGAGGTAATTCCGGCAGGGCGAGATCGTGACCACTGACTCATTGACCACCTACCCAAATGATACCACCTACTCAAAAGAGAACAATAGAAGTGAACAACTGAGTTTGCGCAGTATTTTACATAGGAAGCAAGAGAATTTATACCAATTGATTATGTATGAATGTAATGAATATATATATATTTGATTTATATAACCTGACTGAAACAGGTGCTAGGTATGCATGTTAGGTGGAGTGATCCCCCATGCATCCGGCGCCGTGAATAAAGAATGCCTGCCTTTTAACACTACATTGATGTTATGAGGTTCATTCTTCCCAATTTTGGTGACACCCAGACCTAATGTCCAGTTGGGTAGGGCTGTATAGAAAAGTATAGCAGCAGCCATAGTTGGCTGATTCCATAACCGTGGTTACACTAAGATTGTGGTTTTCATCTTTCTGATACACGTATTATACCAGGAAAAAGCAGCTGTCTGAATCTTGTAAAGATTATGTATAACTCTCTTCTCCATAAGCTCACGGAAATTTTACCCTGGGTCAGTGTTGTCAAATATCAGTTTCATATTCTACATTTGGCTAGAGATAATTTACGGACTCATCTGCACATGTTGTGTAGCTCACTGGTACCATTATGTAGGCATTTCTGCATATGTTTTTTGAAGGAAATGAAGGCTCCTAGGATGCTTGAGGCATTCAGGGTTAAAGAGCAGGAGAAGAGGGAATTTTAAGAGGCTGGAGTTGTCTAAATGTTGGTTCTTTGTGCAAGGTAAGCCCATGGTCAAGGTAAGTAAAAGAAAAGAAAAGAAAACAAATCAGATATTAAGGTTAAAATTGACAGGCAAAATTTTATATGGAAATTATGCTAATATTTCAAATATATCCTTATTATTTTTCCTGTTGTCAAAACTTCTGGGGGAATTGGAAAAATCTCCCTTCAGTGGGGTCAATTAGGGAGAGATTCTTTGTGTGCATACCTAGGAATCTCACTTTTTTTTCAGGTTTGCCTCATACTGTAAATATCTGTTGATGCTGCTCAGACATTGTGATTCCTTCAAAAGAACAAGACTTTCTTTGTGACGAGAACAAGTCATCCAATGAAAAGAACTGGTATATTCAATCTGTATGAGGCCTCACTTTATAAAACTGAGCTTAGGTGCTAATATTTTTTCTTATTGGAGTATATTATTACTGATCAAATACAGGTAAGCCCCATGTGTTTCGTTACAGTGTACCACACTATCATAGTAGATGTGTCTTGATCTGTTATTGGCATTATCCAGTCAAACAAATGTAAATTGAAACTTACTAATTGATGTTTAGGAAAATCCATTTCCCAGTCAAGTCCAAAATGAGAATATAAAGCCCTGTTTTTCAAGAGATGCTTATTTCAAGGAGAGGTCATCATGGTACTGACACAAATAAAGTGAGAGTTAACTTCTCATTAATGAGTTAAAGATGTCAAAAAGACAATAGCTTTAGGGCTCAATTATGTGTCTGCAGATGGGAGTGGAGAGGAGCACATCAGTTTAGTTTTTTTCCTACCTGGTCATATGTTATCAGAAAAATGTCAATTAGTTCCTCTTTTTAACATCCTTTGGGCTCACACTTGCGGTTTCTGAAATAAATTGTCTGGTATTTGAAAGTGTAGATATAAGTACTTTTTGAGTTGTTTTAACACAGAATATTTTTATGATCTGTGTTACAGTTTTACCCCACAAATGTTTGTATTGGTAATCTGAACATGCATAGAGCTGTGACACAAGGCTAAGAGCCAAGATGTGGTGTTAACTTCATCCTGAAGTTGCACCAACCATGTTCAAGACAAGTATATTCCCCAAAGGAGTTTATTTGTTGAAAGATGCTGTTGAAGTATTCACAAAAGGTCCAGACACTGCCCCAAACTCTGCAGCTCCACACCTGGAGAGACCCCTCCCCATACCTCTGTGCTTAGCCTTTCTCACCCTACAGCAGTGTCTTGTCTCAGAAATTAACAGGTAGCCCAATAGAAGGCAGAAGAGTATTCACATGCCTACTATAAGCCACCGCTGCCTTCACCTGTATGAGACTGACTGGGGGAAATGTGTAAATGCATCTCTCCAGGGCTCTAGGATGTGACATGCTGGCAACGCACAAAAACCTTCTACAATAATCTGGATGAAAACAGTGCGGAGGACACCTTGCTAATAGCCAGTGTGAAAGGGTTACAGAAGGAACTTTTTTCTCCAAGTGCTTTGTGCAATGTTACAGTACAATTATAATTGAGGTTTACAGCTATTTCCTTCAGAGATTAATTATACACTACTGTAAGAGAGAGAGGTAAGAACATTTGTCTGAATACTCAGTTTAAACCTCAATGATGAACATGGTATCTCCACTGTTGGCTTGCAGCTTTAAACCTATTTCCCTGGTATATCAACTTCACCTTGTTTATACTTAATGGCCTTTGCTTGCTCTTTCTGGTCTTGCCTGCTCTAGTACCTCCAGCCCATATCCTGCAACCCTGCCCACATGTGTTCAGAAAATGGGCATTAGCGGGTCTGAAAACGAAATATTTCTCTTGGTGTTATGTTTACAGAATAAGCAGACATAGAGAACAATCTTAAAATAAATTTAAAGATTAAATGTAAAAGTACCTTGGCCTCAAATATCGCTAACCTTCACAAGTGGCTGAGATTCCATGAAAAACATTTCTCCAGTCAATATCCTTACAGAGATTTTCAACCTGGAACAATAATCAAGGAATCCTGCTTATTAATGCCGAAATTACAGAAAATGGTCTCTATTTCCACAGCTGTGCAAGGAAAAACCTTTTCTTTCAGACTGGACATGCAATTTCTTTTGCTCCTCTTACCCATACTGAGGGCACAAGATCCTGTTCTATGCCAGTCTTACCTGTCTTCAGGATTTTTCAGTGGTTGGATAAGGTGCCTGTAGATTTGTCTCTTCCTACCTTGAAATTTTCCAACAACAGACTTTGTAACTTCAGGTACTCCCACACTACTCTCATGCCTTACTGAGGCCATGCAAAGACACTACCTCTGCCAAATCAAGAAAACTTCCCTCCAGTTGACTGCAAACCAGCCCTCGTGTTAGCAGAGAAACCAGGAGCTCAATCTCTCCCACCTATCACCACCTCACAATAATTACTATGTCTTAAGGCCATCAGGACATGACAAGGGGCTAAGCTCTCTACAGGGCAGCTGCAGCCAGTCTGTACAACTTCATCTCACAGGCAGAGAATTGTCCCTGCTTCATTTAAGGAGAGATTTCATGACTAATGTTCTGCTGCTACATCTCTAGGCTGAGCCTGGTGTAAGTTTGCATTTGGCCTTTGTGACCCAGAAGTTCTATTTCTGCAGGTCTTTTGGCTCTGCATCCTGTAAATCAGTTCTAGATGACAACATCCTGAAGTGGCACTTCCCAAGTCGGGTTGGTCCAGATATGTAGTTTGCCAAAGTAAACATTAAATTTAAATCCCATGCTCCTCCTCTTCTTTCATTATTTGAGTCAGAGTAGCTTTTGCATCCCTATGAAACAGCAAATCCAGCCACCTGCATCATGACAAATACACGTGCCATCTGTTTCTTACTAAGGGCTGTCAAATTCACATAATTCAGAACTGGGGCTTTGCTGCCAGAGAAGCTGTTCAGAAGTGGCACTGGAAAAATAATGAATGCCAAGGAGATAATCAGAGGAATGTGTTAGTTTTATTTCTCATATATTTTTCATAGTTTCTCATAGGTATGCTATAAGGATAAGGAGAAAAATGGCAAGAGACAGCTTTCCCATCCCGAGATATCTGCTTGAGATACAAACCAGTTAATATGAACAAAAGGCAGAACTGAAAAGAGGCAAAGGATTTACCAGGAAAACTACCTATGGTAAGATAACACATAGTGAATACTGCTATGCTTAAGGGTTCTGTTCTTTCCTGCAGGTAAGGAAAGTAAATTAATGTAATATTGCCATGCAGATGTGGCCATAGTAACACTGTCTTGGTATCAGATTTGTAAATCATCATGCTGTCCCCACATGGTAGAAACATTCAGAAAGTGTAAAGGAGAGAGGACCCTGATAACCACCAAAAGACTGAGGCAGGGTGACCTTGACCTTGACAAGGAGTTCCACTAAGTTGCCACTACCTGATTTTCCTTCCAGATTTGTAGTACAAAGTCCTGCTGGAAAATGGGAGTGTGTTGATGACCTCTGATGAAGATCAGAAGAGAAGGACTGTAATTTGGTGAGGACGGTGGAGTAGTTGCCTGCTAAAACTGAACTGGGGAAAGGCCTTGAAGTCCAGGAGGGAGACAACTGTGCAGACTTGCAGCAAGAGCAACCAACGTTTATTGCCTTCCACAGCAAGCGTGTACCAGGCTCAATGACTGAAATGCATGAATGAGCTACAATTTCTCTTCCCTGTCTGATCTTGCACTAATCAGGATCTTGTTCAGTTTAACTGGTTTCTTTGTAACATACATCAGAAAGTGGATGGAGATGTATCAGGTCCTCTCTCAGAGACTGACAGCTGGGGGTGGTGTAATTTGGGTTGCAATACTAGGAAGCTTCTAGTAATTCGTGGTGTGTTTTACTAATTGCCTCCTAGAGTGAGTTCTGAGTCATGTTTAACATGGCAATTAATGGGGATTAGAGTCTTCTAAGGAGGCAGATTATGTCAGAACATTATACAGTGTCACCATCCTTATTACTAAACTATTACGGGGAGTAGTACAATCATGTTTTCATTAAAAGTTGCTGTTTACTGTTAATAAAAATCAGCTGTTATAGGTGGGCTGACATCTTTTATGAAGAGGGAATAAAATGGAAGTGAGGAAAATGATCTCTGAAACACTGCAGTCGTAAACTGTTAATACTAACATTTTGTGATCTAAGCCTGGCACTCTTAAACAGCTTGAACCTCTGGACTTTGGTCATATCACCATCAGCAGAGTTGTGCTTGGAAGAGAAGATGGGTAGGGTGGCTTCTTGCCTGTAAGGGATGTAAGGCTGCCGTGCCCCATTTCAAAATGAATCTGTGAGACTTGTGGGAGATCCTGCAGTTCCCCTTCCATTGACTTCCTAGGATATATGTTATACTGATGCAAAGATTTCGTATGCAACCTATAGGTCCAGGAAAGCCAGTTTCCTTTCATGTATTGCTTATATATACAAATGCTCAACTTCACACCAATGAATTTGTTTTTTTCACAGTTGAGTTCAAATACAATAAAACAGTTGCATTTTTTTCACAGGGATGTAGTCAGGAATTTGCTGCATCTGAGGAGAATCTGTATGTTCTCCTTGCTGGGAACATGCCCTAACTGCTAGGCAGACTCCCTCGGCTGATGAAATGGAAAAGATTTTCTTTGTTCATTTGTCCTGTTATCCCTTCTGTACAAGCTGGTATTCTGTCTGTGCTATGTTCTCCAACAGAGATGCTCTTCTTGGCACATGTGAGAAATATGCCAACTGCACTGGTGCTGTCAGAGACCTTGTTTGCGCTTTGCCTATTTTCATGCCTAAGCGAGGCATGAGTGAAGTGCTTAATGGTTCATGCTGGGGCAGCTCTGGGCAGTCCAGTAACAGAGCTGTGGGCATGTGGGGGGAGCATTTAGGCTAAAACGACAGGCATTTTCTGAAATAACTCCTTTAGAGCTATGCAGCTGCAGTGTTTTGATCTCACATGTCTTAACCTGGCCTTTTTGGTTCAGTGTGCTGGGTCTCCTGAGTTTTTCAAAGAAAAAGATAAGATTAAATAAGAAACTGGTCCAAGATGAGCTTTCACATTTGATGTTCTGAGAAAAATGCTAGTAGCACCTTAGCTAAACCACTCTTTTAGCTCAGCTATGTGTGGTCTCATTCTTTCCGGGGTATGAAAGCAGAGAAACGTTACATCAGTATGACACTAGGAGGCAATCTTTTGCTCCTGGAAGCCACTCTGTTCAGGTAAAGTCTCTTTCAGGTCATTCATACTGTGAAGTTGAGGAGCTTTATTTCCATTCACCTGAAAAAAATATTGCTCTTGAGCTGAAAGAAATTATAAAAGAAGAGATCAAGGTCATCATAATTATAAAAGTCATTTGCAATGTTCATAGTTTATGTGTAAAGAAGGATTATTTGGTTTACAATAGTCTCTGACCTGAGATGGCCACTTTCCTGAATAACCCATTTTAATGTGAACATATGTTGCATGAATAAATGCTCTGTACAGAAGATGCCCAAAACGAAGAGCTTCTGTTCAAGAGGTTTCATAGGCAGTCTTCAAAAAATTCAGCCTGGATCAATTTTCATAAAGGCTTGTTAAACTCCATGTTCTATTCATGCTACATTTTTCTTTTTTAGTTGCTTTGCCCAAAATTCCTGGGGGGTTAGATTGCAAAACAATGATGGAAAATGGGTGTTTCTCCCCCACCTAAGCATGGGAATGAAACATGGCTTTAAAGAGAACTGAAGTACTTATTCAGGACAGGTTTGCAGTTTGTGTGATTATGATAGAGAGTATTGTTTTCTGGAAAACGATGAATGGAGTAAATCATACTAATGGGACACAAGAACAAGCCAAAGCCATACACACTAAAAGTTTGCAATATTTTGGCCAGTTTGGGTGCATTTTGATTTTGTTTGGCAAACAGGCAGCTTTTCCTGGCAGATAGGGGGCTGGACCGGTGTGCAGAGCTGGGATCATAACCAACTCCAGCACTGGCCAGTTATGCATCTAAAACACAACAGTTCCCTGCCTTATTTTCTCTATCAGTGAAAGAATGAGGTAATAAGTCTCATCTTTAAATTCTCTAAGACCTATAAATAAAAATCACTATCTAAATTTTAGGTATATGTTACTATTTGGTGGCTTGGAATTTTTTTTAACCATTTAGAGCAGTTATTAATGAAATGCTCTTGCATTCGAACAGACTGGGGAGGTAGCATGTTAAGTAGTTGAGACATGGGCAGAATGGAATCTGTCTTAAATAGCCAGGATGAGTAGTGTGCTGTGCAGCTCTGTCTTCCATCAGCCATGCTGCTGGCACCCCTCTGTCCCTTGTGCAAGTATGTGAGCAGGGAGAGAATAAGATCAGGGAGTGGATGTAGCAAAAAACCACCCAAGCAAAAATATGTGTATATGTGTTTATTTCAGTTGGACAGGTTCTCTGACTTGCTTCTCTGTGCAGCCTCCCCAGCAGCTCTGCGAGCACAAGGAGGGAGGTGGGGAGGCTAGAGGGGAGCACAGCTCATGGCTAGGAGTGGGGCTATGAGACGCTAGTGTTTGCTCACTTATTTGTTAATTTTTTAAACTGCAGACCATGGATCACCCTGTGAGCTTGTGTTGAACAATCTTCAGGATAAGGCTGGTCTCCTGGTCCCCCAAGATTTCCATTCAGTGGAGTGAAAACGTAAGGATCAGATCAAAGCTCTCCTCAAAAATCCTACAAGATGCGTGGGGTGAGAGATGGGCTTGGAGCAAGCCGGCTCTTGTACGTTGAGGGCCTAGGCTGTGCTGCAGAGCTCCTCTCTTGAGCTCAGCTGCTCCTCTTTACTCTGTGCATCAGTAAGGCTAAAGGGTCTCTGTATTGCTACAGGTCAATACATCCCCAAGGGCTGTAAAAAAAGCCTTGGTATTTCTGACTTGCTGGTTCTTGTTAATATGACTGCTTGTGGGCTGTTGTGTTATAAGATGAGGACTGAATAAGGGTGTCTAGGGCTTTTGGTACCATTTCACTATGAAGATTGATGTATGTGTAGGTCTAGTAACCACCAAGGAACCATTTGCAGAGCTCCTTTTGGGGTGGCAGCTGATGCTGTTCATGGGACATTCAGCATCCCACAGAGTCCCACTGCTCTTACTTTTGGTATGGCTGATCCAGCTTTGAAGCTGCTCTCTGTGAGTAAAAAGGCTATCCCAGGATCTGGCCTTCAGTGTAACATCACCTATTAATAACCTGCAAACAATATAAGGATTATATGACCTGATTCCTGTTTGCTCTTCTTTTTCAATAGACTACCTGATAATTTCCCATACCTTCCCTTTAAAACATGACCTAAATCATGTTTCGCTGCTTAGGTGTTCTGACAACAGCATTTAATCTAGGTAAATCAAGTCAAACAGAGAACAGGTTTTTTTTCCAGCTGGTTTCTGCTCTAACCTTTCTAATTACAATAATCTTAAATGCCACATGAAGTTTCATTCACATTGCTTGGACATTAAATGAACTATTAGGTAGTGGAGGATTAGAGCAACACCAAAGCCCTTGTAGATTTTCAGCATTATGCAAAGCCTCTCATTTTCCTTTTGACTTAGAACACCATGAAGATTATAGGTTGTATTCATAGTTACACCGGCACTGTTCTTTCCTGTCCATGGGTAAGTCTGTGTCAGTATTTCTATTATAATCCCCCAGTTTCAAAGGACTTTATTACTTGTCCATAAAAATTTGTATTATTTGGTATTAAACCCTCATCCTGGGATAAGGAAAAGAAAAACTATTTAAACACTTGGTGACTGCTCCCCAGTTTTAGAGATAGTACGAGTACATGCATTTTAAAGCAGTCAAAATCAGTGCCTGAAAATTCTCTATCAGTTTTACAGTTCAAAACCAGCTCTATTTTCTACAGTGAATGTTGGCAGGTTGCTATTACACTGCTTGGTGGATTTGTTCTTTTTCCTTCCCGAAGCAGAGAAGGGGCAAAGGGTCACAAATACAAAGCACTCAAATCTCAGAGTAAACTTTGCCAGTGACCTCTGACACCAGGGCTACTGCACTGAATCCTCTGGGACAGAAGAGTGGTGAGATTTCAAAAAGGAATATGTGCAAGGAGTGAGGTGGGAATAAAAACAAGCCTCTGGGAAAGGTTCAGTGCTTTTAAAGCAGCTGCAATCAAGATCTTGCACACTGTGTTCACTAATAAGAAAATGGTTGCAGAGGACATCAATGTCCAATTTAAATCTACTCCTTTTTAGTTTAAAACTGTTACTCCTTGTCCTGTCGCTCCTTTCTACCTGGCTCTGGTAGAAAGTTTCCCTTCATCTTTCTCATAAGCCCCCTTTATATATTGATAAGCTGCAATAAGGTGTCCCTGGAGCCTTCTCTTCTCCAGGCTGAACCACCCCAAATCTCTCAGCGTCTCTCCATAGGAGAAGTGTTCCAGCCCTTTGACCATTTTTGTGGCCCTCCTCTGGAGCTGGTCTAACAGGTCTATGTCTGTCTTGTACTGGAGAACCCAGAGCTGGATGCAGGAGTCCAGATGGAGTCTCATGAGAGTATAGTAGAGGGTGACAATCCCCTCCCTCAAACTGCGGGCCATGCTCCTTTTATGGAACCCAGAATATGACCGGCTTTATGTGCAAATGCACATTGATGGCTCATGTCCAATTTTCCATCCCCCAGCATCCCCAAGTCTTTCTCCACAGGGGTGCTCTCAATTCATTCATCCTTCAGTCTGTATTGATACTGGAGATTGCCCTGACCCACAGAGCCACTCTCAGAACAGGATTCTTATCCTAAGGGGGAAAAATTCAGACCTGTAAACCTGCAAATTCAGAGGCCATTCAAAAAGCTACCTATATCTTTACTTACTTTGTAATGATTATGAGCATTCTGCATCGATCTTGAAACTTCAGAAATGTCTTACCAGTCCTGCTTGTAGGATGTATCAGTTTGTCCGAAACTGAGTCCTCTTTATGCAAAAAGAGAGTGGCTTAAGCTTTTGGCATGGGGAAATGTCTTATGTGCGTATGGAAAGGCTCACACAACACCATGACTTAGGGTCCAGATCTATCTGTAATGTAACTTCCACTGAGAGGTTGCTGCAGTGGTTAATGTGCATGTGGCTGAGCTAATACCAGCAGTGATATTTGAGAGAGGCTCCATGTGTAACACGGAAAGGTGAAAGGATGAGTTCAAAACAGTAAAACCTGTAATCAGCATTAGGCCTTCAGCTGAATCTATTCAAAATCTTTTCAGTTTAAGACACTACCTCTTCTTCATCTTCTTTAACTTCCCTCCGCAAAGATCCTGCTTCTCCAGACTCAATGATCTCCCAGCTCTCTTAATGAATCTGGCATCCCAGTGGCATCTGACTCTTCATTTTCCTCAAGCTTTTATGGTGAGAATTCAATTATATGAGTATTGATTGCCTCAGTATTTTGCCACAACTATAACACTGCTCATGGAATGATTCAGAATGTTTTTATTTTTCAGATCTGTTTTTTAGAAGAAGCTATCTGTGGATTTCAGTTCCATCTGGAGCGTTGACTACTGGGTATATGGATCACATTATCATGTGGAGCAATTGGATCTTTGTACCTGACCCAGGTACTGTGGCTCATCCCTGACCTCTGGCTCTGGCCCATCTTTCCACTCCCCCTCCACTGTTTATGTCCTGTTGACACAGGGAGCTCTGTGTGGCTGGGACTCTCTCTCACATTGCTTGTGTATCATGGGATGAAAATCTTGGAGGTAGCCTATAGGCTTTTCTATACTGCAAAATAACTCATCTGTACTCAATGTTACACTAAACACAGAATAATGTAGAAGGACTTGATATTGTATGGTGGGTTTATTTCAGTGCTGACAACTTTGAAACACCTCAGAATTAGCCAATAAATCAGTGTCCTCTTCAGTGAATGTGGCCAGAAGCCCAAAGAAGCAGAGCTGCACAGACATGAAGTGGTTGCTCAGTAGGGAACATGTGGCTTTTGGGTGCCACACTGAAGACAGTCTGCTGGGTGATCCCTCCCTGCCCTGCAGGACCTGCTGTGGCAGGGCTGGTGAGCTTCAGACAAGCATAGCTGAACCATCTCCCTGATATGTCTCTACCATCTCACCAGAAGGACACCTTGCCTTTTGCCTGGCTTGCATCAGTTGTTCAAATTCAAAACCTGGCCACAGCGGTTGAGTTATGCTTATTTGCTCCTTAATCAGATAGTTCCAGAGATGAGCTCCTTTGTTGGGGAAGGGCATTGGTCAGGAAGGACTACTGACCAAAGAACTGTATTTAAGCTGTCTCAGTTCGGGCTAAACTCCTAAGAAATCTGTTAAGCTACTGACAGAATCATTCTTCACAGCTGTCAGCTCTTATCCATACGCTAGAAGGATCATTAATACAGCTAAAATGGAGCATCTGTCACTCTTGTGCTAAAATGCAGCATTCTTCCCATAAATACTATTTAAAAGGACTTGGGTCTGTATTGTTTAGTGTTTGCTTCAGAGGATGGTAAAACTTCACTACATTTGATTTTTGTCACTGTTACAAGCCTTTTCCAAAAGTTCTGCATCAGTAATGAGAAAACGACATGCATTTTCTTGCTACTCGGTGTCAGGACAAAGAAAAGGAATGGTAAAACAATGAAAGCAAGGAAAATAAGCAAGTATCTACCACATTTTAATTAAAAAGCTAATAAAATTAGACTGGCAGAACTCAAAATCTCTTGTTGTTACACTCAAAAGCAATGTTAAAATATGGATAGAAAAAATCAAGAGAAATGAAGTGTTTCTTCAAGGAGCTATTTTATAAACATTTGAGTTATTAAGTTTAATGTGTTTAACTGAATACTGCACTCCTCTGAAACTGCATATTGGTGAAAAATAGTCTGAAGGGCATTTAAGCATCCTCTCTAACCATAATGATTTTATAAAACCCAGCTGATTTTATCAGTTTTTAGCTGATGACTTTTCCAGTCCTACAGTCAGGTGTCTCACAGAAATTGCAGTTTACTTTTTTTTGCCTCATTTAATTTCTCTTATGACCTTCAAGGTAAATTAAAGTTTTATATTTTTGTGTTTTTAAATTGTCAGAACCATTTTCATCTTGCAGTCTGTTCCAGCTTCTGATTAAAATTGTTTCTTGACATTTAGATTTGAATTTTAATGCTATCATACTTCTTTATTTTTGCTGATTGACTCTAGGTTATATTTATTTCTCTGGGTATGTATTCTTTTTTGGTGGTAATTTACAAAACTCGTAGGTAGGTTACCTCTGCAAAAGTGGCGGTGTTTGTATCAAAATATGTTGCTAGCACTTAGATAAATAAAAATTACATGGCTCAAAGTCCTGAACTAATCCTGTGGAACCTGAGCCTGAAATAATTCGTCTAGATGGCTAAAAGTGAAATTGCAAATCTTGGAGGAAAAGTAGGTTAATTCTGGAAATATGTTTTCAGAACTCCTCCTGGCCTTGGGCTGGAACAGAATCATAGAAACCTAGGCTGGAATAGATGCAGTCTGTAAAAAATAGGTTCCTTTTTATCTTTTTAAAGAGGTGATTTTGGGGTGTCTAAAACATTCTTAAGCGACATAACCATACGAGATGTGCAATGAGATTCTCAGATGGGAAGTTACATCCTGGCACATATTTTCCTGGCTCTCCATGGATTTTCCTCATTCTGACTTATTTTATGAAAAGAGGAGAAAGATCCCAACTATGTGAGATGCAAAAAAAAGCTTATTTCAGAGGCACCTTTTTAATTTTTAAAATATGCCAACTCTGATTCCCTGTTTTGCACCTTGTGCAATCACTTACTCAATGAATGAGGGGATGCAAAATGTTTCCCTGAGCTCAGTTCAAGCTCTAATTTCAGCCCAAATGGTATAAAATCAATGCTGTTTCATGATAGAGTTCAGTAAGCACAAGGCACAAACAGCTGATGGGAGAATTGAAATGTGTGAACTGGCATTTTCAAAGAAATCTAATTTTTACTAAAACCTAGTAATAAGTTGCCCAGTCTACCTGCTGATTGTTTATTAAAGCACAGCTATATTGTAATTATACTGTTATTCTGCATATTCCCAGTTGATGTTACTTTAAAAATTGCTTAAGAAAAAGACTCAACCAAAGAACATGAGTTTAGCAGCTTTTTTCAGCTGTCAGGCAAACTTTGCTCTCATGTTCAGTGACATACCTGCTGGTGTCTTGGTTTCTGATTACATGTTCCAAGGTCATCTTTTTTTCGTGCTTTCATGGATTTCTCAGGCTTGCCAAACATTATTTACATGTTTAAGTTCCCATAATAGCTTTGGTTTGACCTTGGGACACACAAAAGTGAATTTAAAATGTGATAAAGACAGAAAAAATGGTATTTCCAATTTTTGATTTGCTTTAAAAAGAACAGGTATTCTAAATATTTTAAAACCCCAAATGCTTCTGCTGTTCTCTTCTCACCCCCCTGGCAATTCAATTCTTTTTTACTCTGAAACAATATGAATTACCAGAGAAGTAGTGAAATGTTCTTATAAAAAGGGACTAAAATGTTAAGCAATTGAAGGAAGAGATTTTTTAGCATGCTGAAAACAACCCATTTTGCAGTACATTACCACAGGCATTCTGGTGGCAACAAAGCAGTCACCCTAAAAAGGAAGCAATTTTATTACACCAGCCAACTGAAATGCTTTGATACTGTTGGAGGAAATGTCACATTTCCTGATGAAGCATTAGGAAGGGAACTAGAAACATTTTTGACTAATGGGGAATGTGGGAGAGAAAACCTGCCATGTTTCTGAAGGTAGTGGTTGTTAAGTAATACATACTGGGTCTTAGAGGGAAGAAGTGTTAGAGGAAAAAAGTGTGCTCATCACTTGTGATGACAGACAGCTGTGAAAATGCATCAGGCTGCTCTGTGAAATAGAGATATCAGTCCAGCTCTAGACAAGCCAGATCAGGTACCAGAAACAGCCTCAAAAATCCAAGTAATTTTGTCTTTGCATTTTTTGTCTTTGTGTCGTCAGCTAATGTGGGTTAACTAATTAAGCAACTTTTGTTGGTGTTTCACAGAGCCTGTTTCTCAGGATACATATTAATAGCTTCACAGACTTTTAGTATGGAAGCTAGAATCTGTAACTCCCACCCAGTTTGGCTCCACTAGTGATCTGGGATGTGGTGCCATTGTTTGTGCATATCCCCACTTCCTTAGTCTGAGTTGGGCTCTGCTGTGCTAAAAAAATCCCCCAAACCCAAACCCTCAACTATTCATTAAATGATTTTGAAAGAAAACAACTTCATTATATTACAATCAGTCTATACAGAAGCCTAAAATGTTGAGAAAATGCTTTTGCTGAGCACTGACTGTGCAACTAAACTCTTCTTCCAGGCATCTACAGCTCAGTGAACCATGATTTATTACTCTTGAAGACTTCAGAGTACTTCAATCTCTGTTTATCCAATGAAGGGATAGATGCATAATCTTAAAAGCAGCAATAGACATTTCACATATGTAACTTCTAACAATGACAGCTAATTAATTATAGCTCATTTAAGCCACAAAGTAAAATTGACTTAAGCTTTTGCATCACACCATCATGCTTTCCTACAAAACAATTTTCTTTTTCCCCCAAACATGTAATGAGTGTGCGATCTTCAGCTAGATGGGTCCTCAGGTTGGGTCCTCAACATCTTTATCCGATTTTCCAGCCTCTCCATCCATTCATTTCTCAGCCTGAGGACAGAAACATGGATCAGCTTGTCCCCATATTTTTACAGGGAACAGATTTATACTCTTCATGTTTCCCAACAGTGCTATCCTTTGATACTTTTTCCCAGTTGCCATGCAAACTGTCCTGCCCCTTTAGAGTGATTTGCTGGATGGCACTTCAGGAGCAGCTCTTAAATCCCAATAAGGGCTCACCAGAGCTTTGTGGTTCATCTTTATCTCCAGTGTGCCCTCTCTCAAGTGCCTCTGTGCCAGGTGACTTGTCATCTCCACGGGAGATTGTCTGCTGCCACCTACTGGGTAACATCACCCAACATTTCCCCAGTCCTCCTCCTCCTCAGAAATGCATTTAAAAAAGTGCTGCATAGAGGCTCCTGAGCACTATTTGGCTTGGAAGCACTGTGCATGTTGAAGCTTCTATTAGATGCATAGCAGACAGCTTTAGGTGGTAGGTCGCACTTTTTTTTCTTTTTGATAGTATCTACGTGCCATAGAAAGACTGCTTCAAATAGAAAAAACAGTAATTTCTCAGCTGAGGAGTTGAGACATTGAAATTAGGTTAGTTATAAATAGGTAAAACATGCTAAAGATGAATTTCAGTGTTCCTTCACCCAGGGTTATTAATGCAAGACCATCCTTGCTCTTATTTTTCCAGGCATCAGTCCAAAGAGAGGTATGAGGGAGATTTTGAAAAGATGCTTTCTTGTTGAATGATCTCAAGCCAAGATAGTGAACATTGCATGTGCCTTCAACTTACAGAGACTTAATGTGAAGTAAAACTGTACTGCTGTTGCCACAAACTGGTCTTTCTCATTGTGGCTGATTAAGGTAAATATTACTGACTGAGGTAAATAAGGATATGGATGATGGTTGCTTTGGTCAATTGGTACACTTGGACTGTCTGCTTTATTATGGATTTACCTTATGCAAATTAAGCCCTCTTAATTAATTCAAACTATATTGTTGTGGAAAAAAGGCCACAGAGAATGAAGGCGGGTCAGGTACACATATGCTCTAGTTCTGCTGTGAACAGAAGCCTTGATGTTCAAAACAAGCCTGAACTGCTAGATGTCCTTGATGACTTCAGGAAGTTCCCCACTTTGGACCCATTTATGGAACAAGCATGAAGTATTCTCTTATCTGTGAAGCCATAACTTAGACACGTTAACATTAGCATACCAATTTAGGGAGCTTTATTATTTTCTAAAAATCTAAGAAAAATACTTTCAGCTTTCATTGCATGACTTAAATATAGTTATCACTTTTATTTAAAAAGGAATTACAACACAAAATCAAATAACCTTTCCAGATGCAAACTACTCACTTTGTCAGAGCACTTCTTCGCCGACGTTCTTTTTCAATTTGCAGATACTGAGTTTGTTGTTCAATAGTCTTTTCCCAGAAGTTCCTCAAGTCACTAGTTTCGCATCCCCGCACTTCATGACGTATGTATTGGCTATTCATTTTCTCTAAAGGAGAAATTTGAAACAACCATATGACAAGTTATTGGTTCCCCGTCTGTTCTCATGGCTAAAGCACGCTCTTGTTGTTTTGGATTTTCACAGAGTTAAGGTCACACAGTCTTTTTTTTTGTAGGATCAGGGTAAGAGTGGGCATGACTCACTATTTAAGCTTTTCATTCCTAGCTCTGACACTTGAGGATTTGCTATCTGCAGTGATTTGAAATCTTACTTGTTCACCTCAAATATTTCTCATGTCCATCTGCCTGTGACCTTTAAGCTCACGGTGCAGGACAGTTCTGTTGTATTGTCTAGCTTAATGATTAAGATACCTTTTACTGTACTCATAAATGGAAAGGAAATATAAAAATTACTAGATCTGGTGGGATTTTTCCTCACCATTCTTACATCTATAAAATGATAAAGTGACCATTGTAGATTAATATTAAAACAAAGAAGAAAAAGAGCTCTAGTGATTTCCTGTTAATCATTATAACACTTACCTTAGCTTTATAACACTTACCTTAGCTTTATTTGGGAATGGAGAAAATTCATATGTATAAAAGTATGTACATAATTTTATAAGATGCTGGCTTGCAAAAGCCACCTTGCTTATTAAATATGTCTCCCTCTTCCACAATTTTCAAAACAGAGCAAATTCACTGAATGTATTTGTATATCTGTACCCATCCTGTATCTCTGCCTTCATTTAATATAATCTTAAAAATAAATTTTGGACTGAATCTTATCCTTGGAAAAGAATATCTGTCTCAGGATGACTCTTCATGGGCTAACAGTCAAGCCCCTGGATCCCACATTACAGCCAGAAGATCTTAACATTACTTTCAAAACTTTATTAAATATGGAATGAATATATCCATGCTGCCTTCCAGATTGCTGTGTGGTTTTGCATGAACATGCCATTATAATATTTCCCAGAACATTTAATTTTTTTAACAAGTATTTAGGGCTCTCTCATGCGTTGTTTGACTTCATGGCAATTATTTGTAATTTATTTTATCAGAGCCATAGAGAGCTAGTAAACAAGCCCCTCAAGGCCAGCTTGGAAAAGCTTGAAGAAACTGCTGCCATTCCCCTGCCAGGCATCATAATAAAAGCAAAACTGGGAACTGGTAATCTTTACATAATTTTATTTGGAGATTTGGCTGTTTTGTGAAAAACTGTGAGACACATTATAAAGACTCTCTGAGTAGAGAACAAAAGCAGCCCTTTTGAAGAGGTCCCTTTCTTGCTGGGATTTCCTGTGACTCCCCTGTGGTTCCCTGTAAAATCTCCATATATCAACTCACAGCTTCCAAATGATAGAAGCATAGTGTCTGAGCCTGACTTTCACAGAAGAAATTTACTGAGCATTTTTTCAGGTTCTGAGCAAATTATTGCTGGATATGTAATTGTTGGCATCAGTCTGTAATGTGAACTGCAACTACAGCTGAACAGCTCCAGCTGTGCTAGGGTATAACCAATTCCAGGTCAAAAGTATGCTTAATATGATCATGTGTTTTCATAAAATATATGTATTCTATAAATATCCACAGTTACTACCCTTGTAAAATTTTTGTGTGCCAGAAGTAACCTAGAAATGTAGGAAAAATCTATGGCAACAGCCATCTGGGTCAGAATAATGGAATTCTCACTCCAGGAGCTGGTCTCTGAGAATAACAATTTTTCTGAAGAGGAGCAAGCAAAATTCTCAGATATCTCTGAGACTCCAAAATAAACTGCCAGGAAGTAATGTCTCCTGGTTTCTTTACTCAGAATTGATCGCAAAGCATAATAACTTCATCCTTCCAAATGATTATGAATTCCTGTTTAATATATTGTGGATGCACCTTTTCCATATATAGGAAAATGAGTATCTCTCCCGAATAAGGCAAAGTTGTGGAACTCATTGCCATGAGGTATAACTGAACCCAAGCGTGTGCTTTCAGAAAACACATATCCTTTACTAGTTTTAAATGCTCTGACTCCTGGTTTGATTGCATATATTCTTGGTGCTGGCTTGAATGTATTTTACAGATGTGTCTCTCCAACACCACTCCCCACAGCAAAAAATCCCAAGGAAAAAGTTTTAAACCCAGTGAAAGAGGAGTTCAGAATTAGTTTGTTATTCACCTTACCTCTGGTGCTGCCAGTATTTAGAAGAACATTAGAACCCTGTTGAGACTCCAAAGTTTGTACAGTACTATGTATTACAGTTTTGGGTGGGGTATTCTGGGGGGGGCGGAAAGGGGGAGAGAGGAGGGAGGGGATGGGAATTAGTGCTTTTTTCTGTTTATTGTCTGTGAAATTTTCTGTGTGTGTACTGGCTCGGTCTCACCAACAACATTGCCCAAGCCTTTCCTTCTTTCCTAATATTTTATTTTGTATTAACACATGGAAGCCTTAGTGTTGAATTTTCTTTTACTCAGCCCTTAATCTTCCTCTTTATTTTCTTTCCCTCTAATACTGGAGAACACTCAAATACTCAGAGCAACTGAACTTGTAATTTCTGCATCTTTATTTTACTGATCCTCATTCTTGATAAACACCAGTGTGTCAGAGTGCCAGCATTTGTTTCTCTGACCTGTAGAATCATCCTAGCCTAAATTACCTTTTATTTCAAACTCTCTATTTGGGCCTGTTCATGTGGTGATTGTAGGAACTGCACAATATCTCTGCTAAAATGACCCACCTGGTTTCCTTTGCCTTTATGCATCATGTGCATAGGTGTTTGAACTCACCTCTGTCCTGCCATCCATTTCAAAGCTGTTGCCATATACCTTCAGGGTTGTGGTGGCAACCTGGGATATCAAACCTAGTGTGTCAGTATTTCGCTTGCCCTAAGATAAAGTTTCTGTGCTAAAATCTTCTGAGTGATGGGAACTCTTTATTTTCCCCTCCTACTTCAGCTTTTTTCAGAGGAGAGTAACAGGACTTAACCCTGTATTGTGGCTTTGTACCAGCAGTTAACACCTAGGTACAGTTTATTTTCATGCCTTGGAACCTCATTCAAAGTAGCTGGCAGACGGGACCTCATTCATTAATGGGGAAAAGGAAGAATGGAAAAGACTTCATAAAAGCAGCCTCTAAAGCAGCCTGAACAAATAATCTCTAAGTATGATACAACAGGTGGGCAGAAATATACTGTTAAAGCATATAGGCAGTTGTAATAGCACTTTTATAGATCTTGCAGTTAGGTCTGACTTAAACTACCCTGCAACAGCTAGGGCTAAATGAAGCGTTATTTAAGCCTCTAGTGACAATCCTTCAAGAGAACAATAACAAGAGCCTCTTCCAGGTAATCATCTTTGACGGAGCCCCAGTTGCAAGCTGGTGAACAAAGGCAGCTGCTCTCAGATAAAAGGAATAGCTGGATAAAATCTAGGAAGACCTTATACCACAGAAGATGAAGATGATTGTTTATTTTTAGATTTAATAATTTTAGAGCAGGTTGATATAATTTAGACTCAATTTGCTAAAAGAGATCTTACAAAGGTAGGGGAGCTGTGACACCAGCACTGTTACCTGGAACACAAACATTATGTTGGTAGAACAAAAGAGGAATGTAAGATCAATTTGATATGACATCTTGACTTTTTTGTAAGTAAAAAAATCAATAGTTTGAGGCTGGAACTCGCTGGTTCTATCAGAAACTATTACCACCACAAGAAACACACCATTTCATGGAGACAATTGGAAGTCATAAGTTTCTTAGCTAGAAAATGGTATGCAAAGAAAAGTGTGGGGTTTTTTCCTGTACTAGAACACAGATTGTTATTTTAAATGGTTTTTAAAACTTATAAAGTATCTACATGAGTCAGGAAAGCTATTTTTTCCCTTTCTTGTGCTTCTTGCATAGCACAATTGGTCATAGTTTTCAGGGTGTTATGCTTCTTCCTAGAAATAATAGAATATTTTATTAATCTATCTTCTCATGTACCTTGGTTGGTGACTGTGCTTACTATATAAATGCATTGGATTAATAAAAAATAATGTATAGGAGAGTAGACTGTCTATGCTAATGCTGATGACTTGAAAACAATAAGAAATCTGCTTTGATTTTAGAAAAAGGGACTAGTAATCACAGCCATGATTTCCCTCTTTTTCCTTGGATTTTGGGTACATCATTAATCTTCTGCTTCTGCAGCTGGCAGCAATTCACATCTCAAAGGGCTGATTGAGGTTTGCTTTGACATCCTGCCTGGGGAATCTTACCAGTTTCAGGTCTAATTTAGGTGTTCAAACTTTAGGTGGGTAAAACTTTTCAGGGGCAGAAGAAAGCACTTTAGCTTGATCTCCTGTACCCTTTTGTTTGTGTGGCAGATTGCATAGTGCAGTCTACCTCATGAATGGCCTGAGCCTTGGTGCCACTCATGAGCATGACGGGGAGAGGTTTCTCACAGCTCTTTCTGTCTGCCTTGCTGGTGCCCAGCTACAGAGCTTCACCTCTCGGAGCTGACCTGAAACACCATCCTGGGGATGGGGAAAGGCTGATATGGTCTTCTGGTGCACACAGGTCCCTAATGCTATGCTGGTCTCTTTCAAAAATCCATTACATCAGCAGATACGTGTGGATTTGCATGTATACTGTACCGTTCTCTTTCCATTTGCACTTTGGCATTGCAGACTATCAGTCTATGCTTTTCTTTTGTGTTGTCTAGAGTTTGAATAAAATAAGGGAATTCTATACATGTGACTTATTCTGCCAGCAGTACCTCCTAGTTTGGCAGAATTTGAATGAAGTACATGCTCTTACCAGGATGCATGCTCAGTCAGGAGGTCATTCTCTGGGTATAAACTCCAATTAATTGGACTTTTCCATGCAATGGGAATTTTCCGAGTATGAAAATTACCATACTGAGGTGGACTGAGCAATACTAGTATGAGTTACCTGTGAGCATGAATTACAGGTGTGCATCTAGCCAATCAATTCTACCATGCAAGTTAAGCAATTTTAACATGCAAATTAAATGTTTACACTCAGGCACTATGCAGCAGTCGCTGTCAACCATTCTCCTTGTTCCTAATGCCCACACTTCATTATTGCTTTTCTGTGAAAAGCTGATGGGTCTGAGTCTATTTTTCTGATCTGGAGGATAGCTATTCTTGAAATGCTTTGAACTGTTACAAAATTTGTATCTTTTCTCATATGATACCTTTATTACAAAGAAATATATTAAGACAAGGCTCATGGCAGCTCTGTGGTTTTGCATCTTGTACTAGTACAGTGACGCTATCAATGTCTTTGACTGCTACACACTGTAAATATTTTCTTCTGTCCTCATCTGATGGGCCTCAGTTTTCTTTATCTGCTTTCACTCTTCCCTGGACACCAGACACTGGAATGACTGAATTACTGAACTGGAGGGAACTGATTCTCTGCCTTGCTTTCCTGTACTAGAGGGCTCAGCAGTCCTCCAGCCGAGGGTTAAAATTCTTAGAACCTTTTGAGCAAAACTCTTGAAGTATATCAACAATTTCATTTCCCTCCAGGTCATCCATTCAGTTGTTACTATCCTAGTTCTGCTCCTGTGCCTATTTATTTATTTAGCTACTTGCTCTCTTCCACTCTGCAGTTCTCACTGACTCTTCTCCTTCAGCCCAGAGCCAAGGGCTTCCATGGGAGGTCGCTTCACTTTTCCCTTCTCTGCCTTCTTGTCTGTTGAGCTTCTCCTCCTGCCCTCTTCACATCTCATGCCAGCCCTCCAGCCTAACCTGGCTGAGTCACACTTTCAAACTTCTTTACTGCTGATTTCCCCAGGTCTGTTTTTCCCTCTGGAAAATCTCTCTCCACTTCATGCTGGAATCATAGAATCATTTTGGTTGGAAAAGACCTTTAAGATCATCAAGTCCAACCTTTAACCTAACTCTGACATCCCACCACTAAACCATGTCCCTAAGCACCTCATCTATCCTTCTTTTAAATACCTCCAGGGAGGAGGACTCCACCACCGCCCTGGGCAGCCCATTCCAGAGCCTGACAACCCTTTAGGTGAAGAAATTTTTCCTAATGTCTAGCCTAAACCTGCCCTGGTGCAACTTCAAACCATTCCCCCTCGTCCTATCATCTGTTACCAAGGAGAAGAAGCCAACCCCCACGTCACTACAGCCTCCTTTCAGGTAGTTGTAGAGGGTGATAAGGTCTCCCCTCAGCCTCCTCTTCTCCAGGAGAAGGAACTGCATTTCTCCCCATCTGCTCATGTTGATCTCACCAAACTTTCCTTGGAGCATCTTTTCAGTGCCTGGTCCCCACCTCCTCCCAATCCTTGTGCCTGACTCTCCATGGTGGCTGCCTGTGTTCCCACAAACCCTGAACAGGACTGTGGTGGCAGTTGCATGGGGACGAGCACCAAGTGAATAGGCATTCATAAACATTGTGCAATACAGAATGTCCAGCTGCCTTCCCTAAGCTTTCTGTAGGTTTGTCCAACTCTCATTGGCTTTTAATTTTCAACATCTAAGGCATATTTAAAGCAGCTGTAGTTTGCTTGTGTGATCAAATACTGTTTCTAATCACTACATTTTCCCCACTGCCAGATACATTTGAAGCCTGATCCTATGAACTATCAAATTAATATGATCAAGTATATAGGATAAATTAATATTTATTAGTCAAGGATCTTGAACGTGTTTTGTTTTGTTGTTTGATTTTTGAGTACAGGAGGACTCAATGGTCTAGGATCAAAGAAGATAAATCCTGCCCAGTGCTCATGTTTTTCTTTAGGTCATTGAGTACTGACAAAACATGCAAGAGAAACTGATCCTGATTCATGTGAAGGTGTCTACCACTAAATTAAAAAGCTTCTCGGCAGCAGATCACTGTTAAAAAAGCTTTGAGAAAAGAGTGTGTGTGTAACCTTGGCTACCATTTAGCCCATCATTTGAGAATGTACAGCTACATCTCCTGGTGTTTTATCCAGGGTTGTGGCATGGAAATTGCCCACAAATATTTTTTCTGTATCAATGCTACTCAGCTTCCTTAGAATGCTGCTAAACTGGGCACTCTTCCCTGGCATTTTCTTCACACTCTCATCTTTCCTAGAATATACTTTTGTGAGCATTAAAGTTAGAGAACAAACACATTTCTTGTTGCCATTATTATGAAAAACTTGCTACAAAAACCACTTCCTTACCTTTGGAGTTGGACTCTTCCTGCAAATAAATCCTCTGTGTGACACAAACAAATGAGGAATATTACCACTGCAGCCCTAGCTTCTCCAGTGTCACAGGGCAGTAATGAAATGCATCCCTCAGTACTTTTTATTTGAAGTGGGGGTAACATAAATCCTTCATCATATCAAGGCTATTTTGAACAGAACCAGCAGAGACATAAGATCATTTAATGAACTTTGCAGCCCCCTGTCTGAGATGACCATGAAACACAGGCCCCCTTGAGAGCATGCATCCCTCCCACACTGGCAGATACCTCAGAGAGCATGACTTGGCAAGTGCTGAGAATTTTCTTTAAAATGCATGCTAGTATTACCCATTTTAATGTTCCCTCTGTGAAGCTTGAAAAATTCCACACTACTATCTTAGCTGTAATGGAGCCTGAAATGGTGTGACAAATCACACTTGGTTTTGCATTACAGGGTGACTTACAGAAGTATGTGGTACTTTGGAGCTGTTAATCTAAGGGTGTATGTTTGATTATGACCTAACATACAATCTGTTCTCTTCAAGGCAATTGTCATAGGAATTGTCTGTTTGGTTAACATTAGCTGACAAAATGCATTAAACCAACACTAGTTTTACCATTCGGAGTTTTTATAACTCTATTACAGTTGAGCATTTATACAATTACATTTCATTTTCTGAGGAAAATATTTTGTAGGTTTGGTTGATGAAAGATGTATGCACTGATCTCAGTTTTCATTAAATCCATCTACGTTGCTAATATGCCATATGCCACTGCTGGCTTAAGTAGTATTTATACCATTGCTGATTATTTTAACCTTCCTTTGTTATAATTTTTCAGACCCCAAGTAGCAAAAGCAACAGCCATTAGATGGGTGATTTCTGTAGTTCATATTTACCTACCTATTTTTAATGCAGACAGCTTTACAGCAGAAAACCCTGAGCAGCTTCAGCCTTTCTTTGTAAGGGAAAAATCTCAACTTTTTCCAAATACTGGTCAGTTTGTTTAACTCCTTACAAACATAAGATATTAACTTTCCTCAGTGTGTCATCCCACCTCATATTATATGAAACCACAGAAATCAGCTCTTCCCTCTACACATATGATAAAAACACAGGTAATGTCTTGGAGCTTTTGATCCTAGATATATGCATGACATTGAAAGAAAGACCATAGGGAAAGTTGATAGCTCTGTTTTTGGTAAACCAGATCAAACTCTGGTGGACTATGGGAATCACAAACAAATACAATCTGCTGGTTGCATATTAAAGTAATACAGTATTATAAAGACAGGTTGGTGTCCAGGCTTGATACAGCAGTGGTGCTAACCACCATGGTACTGCAGAGTAGCATGACTTCTTGCTTGCCATTTGACTCAAAGCTTGAGTAACTTCCCCTTCTCCCTAAACACATCTAGCTAAACTTACAATGAATGAGAGCTATGGTTTTTTAATGTTGTAATGTAACCAATAACTTCCCTAAACATTTGCAAACATCTCATTTCAGGAGGGGACTTCAGTGTCCAGTCTTCATCAGACCAGAACATGTATTTCTGGTCCGATATGCTCTACATGCATTGAGATTTCTACATTTGTGCCAATTAGATGCCTGTGTAAAGCAGAGCCAAAATGTGATAGACATTGTACACACTCTGATCATCTGCAGTAGATTAGATACACCTTGCACGATACACACTGACTGTATTTACAATGAACAATTCATCTGTGCATTCGCAGTAGCCTCTTATGCAAGATGAATGGATGCCCAGCATCCAGAAATCCTGGGCAGAACCAGTACTCTGCTGAGCTACCTATATCTGAAGAAACAGTCAGGTGACAGGTGACTGGAAAGACGCAGCTCACCCTCAAAAGCAGGGCAGCTGTCAAGTAAGCTTTTACACAGTGAAGATTATTTAGGCTGTTTGTGCACATCAGCCTTTTTTTGCTTCACAAGCAAACCTCAGAGCTGCTTACCATAACCTGCTTGTATGACAGCACTCATGTCTAGTTTGCAAAAGTTTTTGTAAACACCTGTTTGATGTCATTAATAGGGACCACAAGAAGAATCTGTAAAATGACTGACAGAGTGCAAACCTTTGGAGAGCCTGAGGCATTACTTACCTACAGCGATCAAATTCTGACTGTGTGCTGTTGCTCTTGTGTGGGAAAGTTGGAAATAAAAGAAGCAATCAGCTCTTACTCTTACACAAGTAATCCTGATACATTTTACCCATATTTTGTCAGGCTGGCCCCTTCACTTTGTATATGTTTTTAGACCTCATGCTGAAGAGGAGGAGGTGAAAGGAGCAAAATCTACAAGAACTTGCTAATTAACATCTCCTGCCTCTTTTCTCTTTGATGCTAAAGAAAATAAAATCCAAAGAGGTAATTTTTTAGAGCAGGTATTGTACCATGTTGTTGGGGTGGCTTTCATCTGTTTTCACCATGCATCTGGTACTCACATCCTTCTCATTCTTGATTGATGCAATGGCAGTCAGAAAATTGTGAGGAAGGATTTTTACCACTACTGGACCTTGTTCTCACTGGTCCATGGGCAGCACAGGTCACAGCAGTTTTAGAAGCCCTCTCCAAGCTTCACAAATTCCAGAATGAAGAAGTTGACTCAGAAGGTAGGTAAGAGCCTGATCAGTTTAGGTGTCTATCTTCCCAAGAAAGTTGGTTGTTAACTGGTATTGATGCTTCTGTAAATATTTACAGTGCAGGGTTTTTAAAATCCACCTTTGAAAACTGTCAGATTGGTCTTTTAATGGGTCTAGTACTCCAGGCTGAGACAGCAGGCAGGAGGGAGGTTCCTGATGGACTGCCTGCAGCTGATGCCATGCGTCTGTGTGGAGGGCCAGTGTTTCCCTTTCCCTTGCACATGCAGCGATTTGAACCCTGCCATGC
>NW_009258296.1:25913-40417 GCF_000687185.1 Egretta garzetta | reverse complement strand
ACTGAGTGTTGGACTGAAGTATATGGGAAAAATTATCGTGACTGGACAACCAAATAGGTCGATTAATTTCACTGAGGTTTTAAAACCCGTTTTTTCCTCTCTTGGGCTGAGCCTTGGATAGGGCAGTGAGAAAGCAGCAGGGACTTGTTTAAAAAACAGAAAACAATCAGGATTAAACAGGAACTGGAATTCCACTCTAGACACAGGAATATCTTTTATCTGCACTGGATTTTTCCTCTGAGTGCATTCTGGATGGTGCATACATCACCTCACCCATGCCTATAACACACAACTGTTTTCTTTATAATACCTCTTAAAGGACAATCTCAAGGTCAGTAAAGCAGCAGATTGAAGAGCTGACATGTTTTATTAGCTGAATGAAACTTCTTATTGACACCACTTACATGACATCTGAAACATTTATAGAGGTCATCTAGTGTTTATTGCAATCGTGATACCACCTTTGTGACAAAGACCAGAAAAATTAGACATGTAAGATACACTAGTACCTTTTGGTAATTCTCTTGTTAGTTGCCTGCCTGCAGCTTTTTTGTGATTCTATTCTTCCAGCAATGTAAAGTTTTCAAGCAGTTTAAATCACATCAGGCTGAAATTTAACCCTTGGGGCTGCTAGATACGCAGATGCTTTCCCATGTAAGTGTAATTAGCCTGGCTCCTTGCACTGCAGGGGGGAATTCTGCTACAAAGGAAGGAGAAGGCTGCTGGTGTCACCTGGTCTCTCTCAGCATTTCCGTGTATTTGAAACTATCTTAAAGTCCACATCAAATGAACTTCTATAGGGACCTGTCCAGAAAGGCTTCTATGACAATGTGTTGAATTTGCCTGCAAATTTGGCCTGGACTTTTTTCCATCTTACCGTGGCACTGGAGTTAGGAACTCAGTAGCTCTAGGCACCCTCAGGCATCAATTTAATGACTGCAGGAAAGAGGTTTTTGATCCTGTGTTAAAACCAGCCAATATAGAGCATGCTCCAGTGCTCGCCCTGTTTGAGTGGGGATTGGGGCTATTCTACTCCAACACCAACTATGGAGAGAGAACAGTATCTCAGTGGGGCAATGCAGTCTTCTGTCTTTTTATAGCATTGCACTTCCTATATAGCCATATTTCAGGTGTTTCAGTTAAAGTTAAATGGGATGAACTGGAGCTGTTGGAGACTTCAGACTTGCTGCTAGAAAATCAATGAAGGTCCAGCAGAGACTTTGCTGTTGGTATTATTTTCCATGGGATGATGACAGATTCTTTGGGGATAGGGAAGTAGAGAGTTAAGGCAGCAAGTTAACTGCATGGCTTTTTATCTTCTTTTAATATCTACAAGAACTTAAGTGTCCAACCCTTCTGTACCTATGACAGAGGCAAATAATACTTCACTGTTTCTTTATGGAAGGTCAAGTCTTCCCAAGATCATTTTTGAATGAGTTTGAACAATTTTACTTAGGAAGAGGTAAGATAAGAAAGGGATGATTAGGATCCCTGTACACCCTTACTTGCTTTTAAAAGTAAAATTCATAGTCGTGAATAAATCTGTGGTTGGAGTCCCTCTGTAAATATCTCAGGGATGGTGCAGCTGTTCTCCAGCTGAACCCCAGTTTTAACTCGATTTGGTACTGCGAATATATGTGCTCACTTTCCTGTATCGGAGGGAAGTGATATAGCTGCATTACATCTCAAGGCACCTCTTGTGCTGCGTACAGTGCTTTACTATGGCAAATTAACCAAACTGAGAAGCAGACTGTGTTTTGCTGCTTCTTGGCTCCTGTTAAGACTGTATCAGTTAGCATTAAAAAGACAGCCCAGACTTTATCCTGGCTGTCCTGAGACTTAGGAGAACATGAATGTGCGATCTGAGGGCCCATTCTGCCTCTTATATATGCTTCCTAGAAAGAAATCTGATTTTAACTTTTGCAATCAATCCAGTAATGAAAAGTAATGATGTCGGATGTGGAAGGTTGTCACCAACATGTTTCTTGTAAACAGAGACCCAAACTGACTATTAGCTCTTAGAAGCTGCCATTATAAAAGTCTCTGACTAAAACAATCCTCAGCAAGCAAAGATTGCTAGCAAGATTACAGAGGTACCAGGCATGTGTTAAGTAATATTTAAATCATGGTAGATTAAGATCACATATTTACAAGAGAGCAGGGAGTGGCCTGGGCTGTTACATAGTAGCAGCCATCAGCACCCTGAGCATCACAAAAGTTCTGCTAGTTTAGTTGCAAGACCTGCTATGTGGATAGTTGGGAAACACAAATCTGTCAGCAGTGAAACAGCCAAACTTGAAGGAGGGAAGAAAGCAAATAAAAAAGGTTTTCTGTTCAATTTCCTTTGCATTAGTGCATATAGCTAATGTGCATTAATATAGATGATAAATAGGTTTAAGTGTGAGTGCTGTGGCCTGTTAGACCACTTAGACCACTTCGTAAGTATGGATTTACATGCCTAACATTATGTACTGAGAGTTGAAACGTTTGTCCATAGTTGTTGAAAGAGGACCACAGTGACTTCAAATGGAATAAAAAAAGGAAATGATAAGTTGCATTGACTAAACCCATTTTTCTGAACAGGAACAGAATACATTCTTTCCTTGCCTGTTGTGTACACATGGATTGCTGACAAAATTTTAAAACATTTACTGTGTCAAACATATCAATCAAATTAATGTAAGGAGTGACTATATCCCTAGCAAGAACCAAAAGAACTTTCACAAAGTGTATTATCTGTTGTCTTTAACTTGAAGGCAAAAGTTCTTCCATATGAGTCTGGACTATGTTAAAATTATTCTGGAGTTGAATTATCCAGAAAATAATCTTTGCTGAGCAGGCATTTAAAATCTCTTTGTGGGAAATTGAATACAAGATTGAATAGGCTCAGAAAATCCTTCACAAGCAATCCCTGCACTTGTCTGAGTCCTGTTCCCTGGACTACCATCTCGTCTCCCTTCCCATTCATCGTGTACAAAGAAGTGTTAGTGGAGAGACATGAGTGGTGGTCACTAAATGCCCTGCTCCTGGCCTATGTTTGTTTTCCTCATGTGATGCTACTCTGCAGTTGAACACCTTGCTGTCTGCACAGTGGAGATTAAGTTTTGATGGATGAAGCACACAGTTCAGACACAAGGGAAAGCCAACAGGAAGTGGACCAACCTTACCTTTGGCAGAAGAGACCAGTCTGCCATTTATTACGCCAGCTACAATTCTGGATGGATCCCATCCCTGAAGAACACAACTGGCAAACTGGTAACAATGGACGAGGAGAAGGCTGAGGTACTCAGCAACTTTTTTGCCTCAGTCTTCACTAGCAACCTCTCTTACCACACTTCTCAAGTGGATGGACCTCAAGGCAGGGACTAGGGGAGAAATGTCCCTCCCACTGTAAAGGAAGATCAGGTTTGTGACCACTTGAGGAAACTGAACATATATAAATCTATGGGACCTGATGAGATGCGTGCAAGAGTCCTGAGGGAATCGGCTATAGAACCCAGAAAAGCCACTCTCCATGATATCTGAAAAGTTCAGGCAGTCAGGTGAAGTCCCTGGTCACTGGAAAAAGGGGAACATTGCACCCATTTCTAAAAAGGGTAGAAAGGAAGACCCTGGGAACTACTGACCTGTCAGCCTCACCTCTGTGCCTGGGAAGATCACGGAACAGATCCTCCTAGAAGCTATATTAAGGCACATGGCAGGCAGGGAGGTGATTTGAGACAGGCAGCATGGCTTCACCAAGGGAAAATCTTGCCTGATCAAACTAGTGGCCTTCTGTGATGGAATGACTGTGGACAAGGGAAAACCAATGAATGTCATCTATCTGGACTTCTGTAAGGCCTTTGACACGGTCCCCCATGACATCCTTCTCTCTAAATTGGAGAGTTATGGATTTGATGGGTGGACTCTTGGTGGGTAAGGAACTGGCTGGATGGTTGCATCCAGAGAGTACTGGCCAATGGCTCAATGTCTAGATGGCGGTCAGTGATGTGTGGTGTCCTTCAGGGGTCTATACTGGGACCAGTACTGTTTAATACCTTCATCAATGGCATAGTGGGATCAAGTGCACCCTCACCTAATCTGCAGATGATACCAAGCTGAGTGGTGCAATAGACATGCCTGAGGGAAGTGATGCCATTCAGAGGGACCTTGATAGGCTTTATAGGTGGGCCAATGTGAACTTCATGAAGTTCAACAAGGCCAAGTGCAAGGTCCTACACATGGGTCTGAGCAACCCCTGGTACACATACAGGCTGGAGAGTGAAGGAATTGAGAGAAGCCCTGTGGAGGAGGAGTGGAATGTACTGCTGGATGAAAAACTGGACATGAGCCTGCAACGTGCGCTCACAGCCCAAAAAGCCAACTGTATCCTGGGCTGCATCAAAAGAAGCATGGCCAGGAGGTCGAGGGAGGTGATTGTGCCCCTCTACTCCACTCTGGTGGGACCCCATGTACAGTACTGCATCCAGCTCCGGAGTCCTCAGCACAAGAAGGACATGGACCTGTTGGGGCGGGTCCAGAGGAGGGCCACAAAAATGATCTGAGGGCTGGAACACCTCTCCTATCAAGAATGTCTGAGAGAGTTGGGGTTGTTCAGCCTGGAGAAGACAAGGCTGTGGGGAAACCTTATGGCATCCTTTCAGTATTTAAAGGGGGCTTATAAGAAAGAGAGAGACACACTTTTAGTAGGACCCGTAGCAATAAGACAAGGGGTAGAGGTTTTAAACAAAAAGAGGGTAGATTCAGACTAGATATAAGGAAGTCTTTTACAATGAGGGTGGTGAGCCACTGGAATGGGTTGCCCAGAGAGGCAGTAGATGTCCCATCCCTAGAAACATTCAAGGTCAGGTTGGACGGGGCTCTGAGCAACCTGATCTAGTTGAAGATGTTCCTGCTTATTGCAGGGGGGTTGGGCTAGATTACCTGTAAATGTCCCTTCCAACCCAAAATATTCTATGATTCTGTGATTCCATCTGACAATAGAGAATAAGGACAACCTTCTGGTAGGTTTGCAAAAGAATTAATAACTTCATTAAATGAACCAGTAAAATTGGAAACTTTCAAGTACAGAAAGATTACTTATGTTTAAAAAAAGCAGCAGGAAGCAATATAATTTTTGCTTTCTACCTGTGTTTAGAAATTGTTTGTCCTGAATGGAAGACTACCTTGTCAGTGTTCATGTTACTGTCACTTCTGATCAGGACTAACAGTACTCACTGAGCTTCACCACTCAGCAAGAAAGAAATTTCCTGCTCTGCTTCATGTTCAAAGCAAGTCTTTTTTTCCCCCTCTCTCCAGTTGTCTCTATAGACTAACTACACAAAGTTTCTGGCCATTATGCTGTGCATATACATACAAATCTACCATATCAGCCTTTTCTGGAAAGCTACCTATTGTAATGTGACAAGAGACCCTGGCCTTAGTGGACTATGTTATGTATCAGTTGCCTTTGGGCTTTGAATACAATTAATGCTATACATTTTGACTTTAGTCTCTGGCTTTCTTGTCAGTGCAGTGCTTCATGGATGAAGGCATTGGATGACTGTGGAAGTTCCTAGCGGAAGTGCATTAATTTGAGTGCTTCAGGCTAGTAGTGTAAAGCCCTGAAAGCGTGGAAATGTCTGAGAAGTCCTTAATTGGGTTGTCCTCCTGTTATCTTGGTCTGAGCATCTGCTCCTTTTTAAAACTGCACCACCAGTCATGTAAATATTCTTGGGGCAGCCAGAACACACTTTGATGAGTCACGAGTGCTTAGCACCTCTGAAAATGAAAAGCCACATGGGTAAAGGAGACTGTTGATAGAGAGGGTGCAACAACTCCCTCTTACATGCCAGTGTTAAGGTAACTATGTAAAGCAATGGCCCTATAAAAGAAATAGGCCTGAAATAGTAACCTCCTTCAATATAATGTAAGCCCCATGAAATCAGTACCAATGGCTCCTCTGATCCTGGCAAGAAGGCTGCCAGCGCTGAGAACGCAGTTTGAATCCCTTCTAACTCCCCCATTTGACTTCATATTCACGATCTTGTGTAGGCAGTTGGAGAGGCATATGCAATCCTCATCACAAAAATAGATCTTGCTGATGTTTATCCTTTGCAGGTGTCTTTCAGTGGTCCTGACACTATTTCTAGATGGATTTTTTGAAAACTTTAAGGGAGTTCACCCCTTTTCAAGGACATTGAACCTTCTTGGACCTTCAGTGACTGCTCTTATATGATCATTTCCTCCTCTTCTGCCATGGTTTCCCCATTAACTGGTGCTGAAGTTATCTACTAACAGCTGTGTGAGGCTGGGTCCCTGAGCTGTTCCTCTAACTAGCTGCACTAGATGACTACATGGACCAAGGCAAGAAATGTAAGGTTATGTGAAATGTGCAAATCTAACACTCATATTAATTACTCTTTCTTCAAGTCACACATGCCTGACACCTTGTGACTTCACATCTGTCCCCATTACATATTCCCGTATGTTTTGTACATATCTCAGCATGCTTGAACCTCACCAACCAACAGGATGCTTCAGGAGTTCGTTCACCATGTACTATGGGGAAACTGACCTCTCCTTTTCAGACGCACCTTCTGGAATGGATTTCCAGGCTCATGGTCGCTGTACAATCAGTTATGTTGGAGAAATTTGGGGTTATTTTTTAACCAGGTAACTGCAAAAAATGGTTAAAAAACATTACTAGTAATAGATTCTGAGATGTTATTCCTGCCTGAATAACAAGTGCTGGTGAAGAATAAAAAGGGGACCAAAGAAATGTGTTGTAAGCCAGTCTAGGGAGAGGCACAGACCCTTGAACCAAAATGAAATCCAACCCCTTATCTATAAATATATCAGCCATAATCAGCTGTACCTGAAAAATGCCTTCCTGTTATGTTATGTTTCTGTTGTTGAGATTAAGGATGGGGAATAACATTTACCAGGGTTTGAAGTATGCTACTGCTCCTGCATTTCTTCTTTCCTAGATTGTTCCTTAAACCTGCCCTTAAAAGAAAAATAACTCAAATTTCTTGTTTGATCAGCTGGCTATCAGAGCTGATCTTTGCCTACCTTATCTCCAGGGTGTTCCTGAAACTCAGCTCCCTTGGCTTTTCTTGGTGCCTTTTCTTTACAGAAGGGGTAGAAATCAGATCTCAGATCTTCCGAGTTTAAACTGAAGTTGTAGTAGAGGGTGGGTTCTGTGAGAGATGGTCCTCTGCAGATCCATGAGCACTTGCCTGCTCCATGTGCCAGCTAGAAGAGTTTTGGGCAGAAAATACTTTCATATTTTGAAAGAGAGGATGAGTTGACTGTGCTATTTGGAAACGAAGAGGTAGCACTTGAGGAATGTGTATGGGTTTGCAGGCAGAATTTGGCAGGGAACAAATAGGTAGTGAGACAATATTATATCAATACATGGAAGACTCTTGGCAGAAGAGACACATACCTGTGGATTTTTACTGCCTTTTGTTTAATGGTGGCAAAAGTGTGGTATTAGCCTAGCTGTATCTGTAAAGATTTTTTTATGCGGTTGGGAAATTGGCATCCAGCATAGGCTTTTCCTCAAGCCATTAAAAGCCAGCAGTTCACTGCCCAGAGTGCCATACAATTTTTCCTGACCTTAATGTTTCTGTGATTTGAGGTACTAAATATAACTAAAAACAAAACTAAAGTTCCAGTCTCTTTTTACTCTTAATTCCTGAGAACGTTATCACAGGCAGAGCTATTTACCCAAAGCTTTTTCTAAGGTTAGAGCAACCCTTTAGTTTGCCTAGCAGAAGTTCTCATCAGTATTCAAGAGCAGAATGATACAGTACAGGAGACCAGGCAGCTTGTACCCCAGTACCTGTTTCGATATATTTTGAATTATTAAAGAAATATTTTTATTGTAGCTAAGATAATCACATATACAGAATATCAAGGTCAGTGCATGAGAGTGTTAAGGAAAAACAATAAATGCAGCAGATAACTAATTTATCTCTTGGGAATGTTATTTCACACACTGACACATTTTCCTCTTTAGCTTCAATCTATAAGGCTGAGTTCTGGGAAGTGCTTTAATTAACCTATCATCATGTACTTATTTATGGTGTCCCCAAATGATATTATCAAAATACAATAGTCTATTCTCTACTTCCACTTTATAAAATGTTCCAAAATCTGACTATTTATACGAAATAGTGATTTTTGAAAACAAATATTTTCAAGCCTATTTTATATATGTATCTTGGTATGCTGTCAAATTTTAATTGCCAGCAACCAGGCAAAGCATGTAGTCTTGAAAAGTAACAAGTCCCTGCTACTTCTTTTCAACTAGCTATCAGATAACTCTCCCTTAAAATTAGTATGCAACACCTCAGAATTCATGCATAAAGGGCTGGTATAATTTGTCTTTCTGACACACTTAACCCAGCAAGTGGTTTCCTTGGTCTGTTTGATAGAACAATAAGATTAAAGGTAATTATTTCACTTTCTGTAAGTCTTCACAGTGATACAAAAAACACTCCTCCTCCCTGCAGTAGGTTGGATCACCCTTATTTCCTCACTGCAAGTTCGATCTAACGTGAGTGGAATGGTGAAATGAACACCACTTGAAAAAATAATGTATTATTGCCCATAACTTTGGTTCTGTGGTTACCTTTATAGAATTGTGTGGTCCTTTTACCAGCCTAATATTTTCTTTCTCTTAATTGCCTAGAAAAAACTGGTTTTCATTGATTCTACAGTAAATGTAAGAACAGCCTTTGCTAAGTGCTGACAGTATGCTCAGCCTTAGTACATACAGGGAGATACATGTTTTGTAGCCAGAGTAGCAGATAATAGCAACTTCATCTTTTGAAAATTACATTTAAAAACCTGACACCTTGCTTTCAAATACTTGCTGTGGTTTGCTTTGGGTATGTTAGTTTTTGTCAGTAGTTGTGAGGCTCAGGAAGTCATTCATTAGTGCTATATTCAGCCTCACACTTGTATCTGACTGCAAAGTTAGGAGTCAGTGTTATTAACTTCTCATGATGCCATCTCCTGGTGAGTGGTGCCTGTGCTGGTGTTGTGATCTAAGAGCAGTACAGAGAAGATGGAAAATAAACAGCAAAATCAACAGAGTTGATAAAAAAATTACTGAAGTAGGAGTGTGAGCACACTAAGGGTTTTGCCTTGGAATATGGAGCCAGACTGCAGTGACAGATACTTTATTAACTGTCAGAAAGTAATCCATCAGTTTTTGTCAGTTGCTGAGGCAGTTCATTCTTGCTATTCACTTGTACAGTGCCTAGCACAGCAAAATCTCAATCTTGACCGGGGCTTGTAGGCACTCTACTAATAATATAGCTATGTTTTGACACAATGATGTTGCTTGCAGTTCATGTTCATGACTTTTAAAGTTATTGTTTGCAATGAGTCAGTGCACAGATTGCTAATAACATCTCATCTTCTTCACTCCATTTCTTTGGGCTTTCTCTTTCTTCACTTTGTTGCACCCTCAGTGACTGTGGCATAAAAGCCTGCTCCAGAATTGCCTTCATTCACTGGGCATGTATGTGCACGTGCCAATATGCATGCAACAGTGCCATTCATTGGCTTCATAGGCTTTTAATAAACAGCCTCTCTGCAAATACTGGATGAATCCAAATTTTTAAAACTGGCAATGAATGGCATCTTTGTTTCCTAGTGAGAGGTACACTGGCTGCATTGGGACACCTCTGTGTAAAACAGTGAAATGGCTCTGTCAGTTCAACAAAGTAATGGCACTGAGTGACTTCCCATGTGATCCTGTGGGGGATCAAGTTACTGGTTATTCTTGCCTTCATAACGGACTGAGCTTGCCACAGTTTTCGTCATAGTGTATATTTTTGTACCTTAAATGATACCTATATCTTTTTTTTCCCCTGAAACTTCTACAAATTTCAATATACTTTCTGAAATGAAGATGACAAAATGACATGTAACATTCCATTAATGGTGCCACTACTGCCAAATACAAAATTATATTTTTCTCTTGTCCCCATGGGAAGTTGCACTGCTTATACACTGTAATGAACAGATTTTCTGCCCATTGACATTTAGTTCTTTCTATTGTCTCTGCATTCCAGGTTTCTGTCTTTTTTTGAAAATAGGACCTACAATCTTTCTAACTGACAAAGCTGTTAGCATTAAATCCCTGGATATGCAACCAGTTCTGGCTTGTCTAACTGTGGGCTCCCCTTCACCTTTGCTACATGTCTTTCCCACATCCCTGTATTAGTAAAGATGGTCTAGTGGGAAATGAGGCCAATAAAATCAGAAAAGAAAATTTTGAATGGGTAAGTGAGTGGACCTGGCTGACAGCATGGCTGTGCCTGATACCAGTACAAAGAGGACAGTAGACACATGTCTTTGTGATCTTGTTATCACCTCAAATTACTCAATAAAGTTGCAGCATTGGGTATATACTTTGCACTTGGAATTCATATTTTCTACCTAGTTTTACCTGCATAGATGATTCGCTGATGGAGCCATTGGACTGGAGGTGGCCTATGTATATTTTAGCACTGATGTCTTACTGTTGAACTTTTGCAGTTATTTTTGATTAGCATCACTCATGACAGGCATGTAGCTAAGAGGATGTGCTCAGATAAAAGGAGAAAACAGCATAGGAATGTACTGAATTGACTTTTGTTGCATGTTATTGCACTGCTGGAGATGTTGTACTGCACAGCATTTCTGCATGTCTTTTTTTCCACTGAGTTGTCACAGACATGTCCACACAGACAAAGCTGGGGTATAGCCTCTGTGAAGAACTGTGAGACACAGAGGAGGCAGTGGAGCACACTTGCATATTTCTTGTTTCCTCTAAAGGCTGATGTTAAAACAAAAATTTCCAGCTGTGTTACCAATATGCATCATTAATGTTATTGACTAAATTTAGCCAACCAACACTAGCATAGCAGACAGGAAAACAGAGCTCCATCCATTTTCAGTATCACATGGCCTTCATAATCTACCTTCAAAGCTAAAGACAATGTTTACTGACACTTTGTTTTCCAGCTGGGATTTCCTCCGTGTACAAGAAGCTGCTTTGTTACTGGTGCTGCTTTATACAGATTTGAAGGGAGGGAACATAATGTTGTGACTGAAAGAACAAGGCTGATGTGTAGAGTATGGGACTTGACAAGTCTGTTAATCTTCATTGTTTTTTCAAACCTTTCGGTCCAAGAAACAGTCTTCAGAAGAGTTCATGTACAAAGACAGGTGGGAATGATCTTTGACACCTATTCTTTTTGATCCCAACTCTCTGCTTGTTCTGGTTAAAGATGCTCTTGCAAAGATTGTCTTTCTAGCATTGTACCACTTCTTCACCTTTAATTAATTTTTTTCATGGTACTCCTTTCTGTATTTTTTGGAAAGATGTAATCTTGGCAATATGAAAACAGGAAGAACAACTTTCCCCTCAAAACTTTTAGAATTTGACTAGGTGGTTTCTGTCGGTACAGGAGACAGAACTGTCTGTTTCATTGGTCTATATATGAGATTTCTTCTTAATTAAAACCTTTTGAAATGCTTTATGAGTAGGATGAGTCACATAAAGCTTTCTGTTTAGTGGGCAGATAGATACAAACATTATGTTGAAGAGAAGGGGCAAAAGACATGCTGCTGTCAGAGATGCAGGATACTATGTGCCATGCCTATGAAGGAAGTTAATGTTCAGCATTGTTGTGCTGTCTGATGACAAAAAACTCCATACAGATGAGTTGAAAATGTCTCCCATAGTCCTGCCAGACCCAGTCTTGTGACTTGGAGCCTCATGGGTTGTATGTCTATTTCTGCTCACAAGTCTCTGTGCCTAGTGAAAGATGACCAGGCAATGCGTGAAGCTCAGAGAACTATCATCTCAGCTGGCAGAAGAAGAGATCTTCTGAGTCCACAGGGCCAGCTGCCAGGAGGCTCAGCCAGGAAAATGTGCCTTCTCTAACTAGTGGGACTATAATGCTGATGCATTTCTGGCTGTTTGCTTTTGAGCCTTTACCAGTGCTTCTATCCTGGTGGTGCATTCCCAGTGTTTCATCCAGATGTTATCATACAAATACTGTCTGAATTGAAGCCTCACAGGCTGGTTTATAAATTGTAGTTTTGCAAAGATGTGGTTGGGCTGCAACAGATGAAAACAGGTGCTAGTGAAAGCTACTGCTGTGCCAGTGTGTACTTGAAGGCAAATGCTAGGCCCAACCTCCATAAGGCATCTGGTTTTATTCCAGTGGCATACGGCAGCTTCACGCCCTTAACAAGAAGTTACCCTCACAGCAGCATCAGCCAAGGGCAAAGTCAATCAGCCAGATGTGGAGGTAATTACATGTTTTAATGCCTTCTCTGACCAAGAATGTGCCTTGCAATCACTAGGAGTACTCATGGCGCTTGAGTAATTCTGCAGAACAGCTGCTCAGCTGTTGTAGAGTCTCCCACACTCATACATACCTGTGCTGTAAAAAGGTGAGACAGGCAGTGAATTACAAGAGATGATTGCAGGGTGACTACATAGGCCTCCACAAGACATACACCTATAACTTGCAATTCACAGGGCTGCTCAGTACATGAGCCAGCCTGCTGTACTATATCACCCTCCCAATAAATGGAAGACAAAATAAAAAGTTGCTATGTACTTGCTCAGACACATGAAACTGGTGGGTGTAAGGATCCAGACACATAGCCTGATGACACACTGTTAGAGTCAAGGGAAGATGAATAATGAAATACATGGGGGTAGACCTTAGCAATCTTAAATATGCCAATTAAAAAAAAAAAAAACAACTGGATAAACAAATGTGGGAAATTACTTCTGATTCTGTTTTGGCTGGCTGGAAAAAAAAAGGCCTTTTTCACAGTTATAGGTGAGGGAAGGCTAGTGGCACCTATGGGCACCATTAACTCTACCCAGGCACAGCAGAAATTCATCTCTCTTTGCAAGGAATGAAGTCACCTTGAGAGATAACGATCAGATACTCAAAGAGCCAAATGAGTGACACTTTCTGAGCATCTGGTGCCTGCAAGTTAGTTTTTCGGTTTTTCATGAGGAAATCTTGGTGCACTAGATGGCCTTCATGCAAACCAAATCACTTATTTTAAATGGGCAGCCCATTAAGGGCAGATGGCAGCATCCTCCTGAGGACCTGTGCCAGGCTGGGGACCTCCAGCTCTGCGGGCCTTTGCCTGCAGAGGAAGCAGCCCCCACTGCCACGATGCTCCCCCAGCCTGGGATCCTTATCAGTGGCACTCCCTGAGGAGTGGTGGAGGCTGGAACAATTGCAGGAGTGAAGCTGTGGAGGCCCAGTCGTGGGCTGCACCATTTGTTTTAGTTTTGGAGTCAACCGCGAGGAGCGAAAGGTCTAATGGCTCTGGGGCCTGTGAAGCATTTGATAAATATTTTTCTTTGAGGGTCTTCCTCCTGTCCAAACGTGGCTGCATATAGAGGGCATATGCATGAACTTGTGGCAACAGATGTCTATTTTGCTGGGACATGCCATGTTTGATGGAGTGGCCCTTAAAGAGTTAGCATGAGACTGGAGAGCAAGCATCACTGTTTGCTATAAACAAACCTTACCAAAGTGCCTGTAATTGCAGTGTTAGAAGATTGGCCAGGCCTACATGGTAGCAGGGGAGGAAAATAATGCTTTCTTTTATCTGTTCTTACAAACAGCTGGAGACAGATAAAAGTGGAGACAGTTTTAACCTAAGCAAAGATTCTGACTGCATGTTTTCCTTTGTTCCTCAGTGTTTTCTGTTTTCTCCCTTCTTAGTTATATTTTTATTTGTGAACGAGACTATGCATGGGGCAGATTCTGAATGCTTTTTCTTTTTTTTTCCCTCTTCTTTTTTTGTTTAACTCAAGGAGATACCTGTTTCTCCTCAAACTCAACTCCTGTGTCTGCCTCTGCTTCAGAGGTATGCAAGGACAAGACTCAGTGCTCCATGTTCTGCCCACTCATGGCAAACTTCCAGAGCCCTGACAGAAACATCTTCCACAGCTAGCCATCACTGAGAATATGTTTTGCCAAAGTATGTAGATGTAAAACAGTCCTGAAGCAATAATTTTCAGATTTTCTAGAATGCTATGGTATAAGATAGAGAGATAAAAGGAACTGTTATCTTAAAAACAAACAAACAAAAACCTATTTTACTTCCTGGTACACAGGAGAAAATTTTCAAATCCTAGCATTCAGAGTGAGTAGTGATTTACACTGACATTAATTAGAATCACTTACAGAGCTAAGTTCCCCATGCAATGTTTTGAAACTGTAGAAACCGTACCTTGCTGCTTCTAATTAGACGTCTTGGACTGAGGTTTTTGTACAGCAGGAAAATGTTGCTTCGCGAGACTTTTCAATTGCTTTAATTCTTCAAGTCATACCGACCTGGCAATGTATAGCTCCATCAGGGTGACTCTTGCAGGCACATAGGCTCACCTACACACGGAGTTATTCCAGATCAGCTTTTCCTGATTAAATCTGCTGTGGATGTTACTGCAACAGAAATAGCTCTTCTGTTGTAAA
>NW_009258296.1:0-25674 GCF_000687185.1 Egretta garzetta | reverse complement strand
AACATCTGATAAAGGCATGACTATTTTCCTCCAGCTGTTCTCTTTGATATTTAATTGTCCTAAGCTGGTATCTCCTTTTCAAAGTCTGTGGAAACACAGGCATATGGGTACGGACATATTTGTGGGAAATAATGAGAAAAAGACCACTTCTGGTCTAGCCTGTCTTATGTGAAGAGTGAGAAACCTTACTCTTTCACTCCAAGTCTAGGGTGTGGAAAGGAGCAGTCCGAATACTTTGCAGTATTTAACATGAATATGTTTTTACACAGTGACTCCCTATAAAAGTCTGTTATTGAATGGCCATAGATTCAAAGGCAGCCACAACATTATGTCATTCATTAGTGATGCATCCTTCTCTGCTTAATAACTGGATTATTGTCTTGGTTTGTGGTACCAAAGAAATCAATAAAGAAATTTTAAGATTTAAATACATTGAACTTCTAAAAGTCATTAAGGATTTCATAGATCAATGATGTCTTTTAAGCCAACAAAATTATAAATCTGATTATTTCTATGTGGCAGCTCCACATTCAAAGAATGAAAGTACATTTTAGGCTTCTCTGACATTTTTTTAAAAACACATTTCTGATGTTTTATAGACTTGCATTGCAAATGCAGTTACACATCCCAAATATTTTTTATTTCACAGCCAAGAAATACTCATATTTAGATAGTATATAAATCAAGACAGGTTTCCTACAGAAAAAGTTTAAAGAGGTTGCTCTTTGCTGTTCTTTTAAAAAGAAAAAAAGAACTCATATTTCTAGGATGTGAAATACAATAAGCCCCAAAAGACAAATAAGTATCAGCTATGTGTTCTTAAGAAACATGTTTCCTGCCCAAGATTATGTATATGTAAAATTTGTCCATAATAATATAACCTGAAAGACTACATAACTTTTAGAGTTATTCTGTATATTAAGGTTTGAAATACGCCTACCCTTAAAATCCTCCTTATCTCTTCAAATTTCAGACTGTTCATTCTACCCTGGCCTTTTCTTACTGTTTTTTTACAGGATACAATACAATGACAAATGGTAGATAAGAATTTTCAAGTTTAAATAAAGCCAAACGTAAAAGCTTTTCAGAAATGAAATCAGTTTTATTCATTAGAACAGTTGTACTGTGTACAAAGGAAATTACTATAATTTATGATACTTAAAGCACAGAACATTGGGGGTTTTTTTGCTTCCACTGGAAGAAGAGTATTTTAGAACTGAAGAATGGTTAGATTCAGACATTGATAGTAGTAATAAAATAAAAATATAATAATAAATACTTCACATTCATATAATCTGAATTTATAACAACCAAAGCATTTCAGCATTAACTAATACATCTTAATCTGCCTCCAACATGTAGGAAGAAACATCTTCTACAGCTCGCAGAAGAAAGTTGTATGACTCATGGTGAGTGTTACATCAACCCTAAGATATTTCACTTTGTCCAGTTTCACAACTGCCAGCAGCAGAGCTCCAGGAGGATGGTGAGCAGGCAAGCAAGCGCAAACACTGTTTGCTGTAATCGTAGCCCATTAGAATATAGTCTGGTAATTTCCTCCTTTTCCGATTTCAGTTCTAAAAAAAAAAAAAAAAAATCAAGAAAATAAAATGGTTAATGAGTAAAATATGTAAATTTTAAAACATGGGAATTTTCAACATACCTTGAAAGTCCTCCAACATCTCACAGGTACTTAAGTTAAAGGTATCGGCTGTTAAAGCCAATCAAAGAGGCTATTCTCAGGGGAGAGATGTGAGTAGATGTCCCATCAATGATCGTTTGAGGAGCAACTGATAGCACTTATCAGCTCTTGCAGGCATTAATCGCAGAATAATCAAAAGTAAATACCAAGCAAAAGCAAGAGCAAGATCTTCACAAGAGGTATGCATGTAGCCTTTTAACCCTTCCTTTAAAAGAAGGGGTTTCATTTATTACGGCAAGCAGAAAGCCATACCCTCATGTACGTGAAAGCCACTTGAGTCCCTGTTCAGAGGATGAGCAGATGATTCTCCACTGCCACCTTCATTGCCTTTGTTAAACTGAGTTGAAGAGTAATAGGCAGCAGACTGCTTTTACTGAGCATGGAGAGGCCTGTTAGGTCTTTTGCTCCCGTCATGGGAAACAATAGGGCTGATTCAAAGGTTAACACCCAAGGGAACTTGAGCATTTAACTCTTCTGAAGAGTTTAACGAGCAAGCTGCATGCCACACATAATTAGTTAATACAGGAGGCAAAAATGGTTTTGGTGGTGGGTTTTTGGTTTTGGTGGGGTTTGTGGTTCTTTTTTTTGTTTGTTTGTTTGTTTTCTTTTTTGTGTATGGTTGCAAAGATAGGAATGTCACCTTTCTTTTGCATTTCACTTCTTTGGACTTGTGGGCTTATAACACAGTAGGGAATATCCTGGAGACTTTAAGAGGCTCAAGTTTTGAAATTTATTTACTTCTGAGTTGGTGGTGTAACTCAGGAGTGACAGCTTCAATGCACTGGTATTCAGTCAGGAAGCTGGTCAGGAAAGAAGAGGCTGTTAGTTCCTTGGTATTTATGCTATTTAGGTCCGTTGTTTTCTTACTCTGCTAACTAGTGACATGGCACAACTGAAGGAAAGTACATTACAGCACAGGGTGGGATTGAGAAGTCATGGATGGAGAAGGGCAAGAATATTTTGCACTAACTTTGCCACTGGAGAGAATATTAAACTCTTATTAGTCACCTCATTGTACTGAAAATAGTCTGGATCTCAGTAGACAGCTCTCCATGGAAAATAAGTACCTGTAAAGAAATCCTTCAAGTTTTTATGATAGCTGATACATTTACACAGGGGTTTTTACAGGCTGATGTATAAAGGCTTGGCTTGAAGTAATAAAGCACATTTGAGGAGACTGGGTGCTACTACTTTACACTGATCAGGACTATGGCTGCACATTTTGTGGGGGGTATGCTCAGTCTTAGAGCTCTGTACAAGAATATTTTGAAGATTGATACAGATCTTAAAATAAGGTTTAGACTAGTTTTCTGCCTTTTATGCATTATGTAGTTTATGCAAAACCACGCAAGTTTTCAGTACTTGTTTCTCTGGTGCAATACCAGTTTCCACTTCTACCACACCAGTTTATGCTGCTGTTTTTTCCTCTTTCTTCATCTAAGAAAGTTTTTTGTATGCTTGGATGTTGTTTAGTTGTATAAATTGTTCTGGTTAAGTGGGAAGTCATAGATGTGCAGGTTTTGCAGAACAGAGAAACATTTAATCCCTGTAATTTTCAGTTAAAATGGGAGAAGTTTCCTACTGCACAGGATTACACAAAGATATCAAAGTATTTTATGTGATGTATTATACAGGCTACAACAGTATTATTTACTGTCTCACTAATGCATTCCCTGAAGCAAGCACTGCAGCAGTCTAAATGGAGCACATGCAGCATTCCTTTGAGTACCCCTCCTTTGCAGAAGGCATTTCTGTAACCCATAAGATAAAAATGGTTGATTTAACACCATTCCTTACCACAGTTATGGTGCATTATTTCTGAGAGACAGTTCAGAGTACCATAGCCACACCGACACAGCCAACAGCCCTTCAGCACCCAGACGCCATGGGCAATGCTGCCACAGTTGCTGTCAAGGACAAGGGAGACATTGGGTACATCCCTGATCCCACCACAGAAAATAACCATCCAGACCAGCTTGCTCATTCTCTCTGGCTTTGGTCTGGTTTTTACCTTTGCCGCTCATCATGTTCACAGTATCTGCCAGTGAAATGCTGTAGGCAGGCACAGAAAGCTCCTAGGATACAGGTCCCTCCATTTTGGCAACAGTGTCTGTTCAGTTTTTTGCCTGCAAGACAATATTACAGAGGTTACCAAGCATCCCAGGGGCTCCAAACCTCCCCTTTTCCTCACTTGTTCTCTCAGGTCTCTCCAGTTGCCAAAGGATCTTAAGGATATAAATTTTATTGTCTTTGAAGACAATAAAACTAATCTGCCTGTTAGGAGAGTTTGTTCAGTTAAGCCCAGTTTGTTTAGTTAAGGATTAGAAGGAAACTACTAGGGATTACAGGACAGTGAAGAAGCAAGGCCTGGCAAGTCTCGTAGGTAGTGGCAGCAGTATATATTCAGGTGAAATATTTCACTTTGACAGAGGCAGGTTTCAATCACGCTAGGAAATAGGACATTGTTACTAGTAAGTGGTGCTTATTTTTGAAGAAAGGAGGGTTTGTTGCTAGGAATAGTTGCTTATTTTGAGAGGGGAGGGAAATGCTTCCTTAAGCCTTTCTCAGACTCCTGGGACTGAGTACCAGTCTAAAACTTTATATATGTGGGAGGAAACACAAGTCTGTCCTTGTTTTTTTTTCCTATTAGTAATGTTGCTTTCAGATAGCTCAAGCATTTTTTTTAATTAAATAATTTTTGGTCATGAAATATGGTGAATTTTCAAATTTTGTAAAATTCCATTCATTTTTCACAAACATTTTTGCAAGTCCAAGGGACCAACCCCTTCTTAATTCCTAGTATCCTTCCCTGTTTTCCATTACCGCCTTTTCCAGGTAAGAGATCCTCGGTTCTACCTTAAATTTTTATCAGTGTTTCCTAAGTGGCTACGGGAAAATTTAAATGACTGGCCACAAAAAAACAACCGGCTGGAATCTTCCAGGACAACAGTCAAAGCATTAACGTGATACAACATTTCAGAAAGCAATTTTATGGCATTGTTTAAATAAATAATGTTACCTACTCTCTGTAATCCCAGTGAAAGGTATTACTGCCCTGGAATTCTGTTGCTTTCTGCTTTCATAACTCTGATTCATGTCACTGAGAGCATTTATAATAGTCCCTGCGTTCTTGGGCTGCTGCTTTTGTGCTGTGGCATTGAGACTTTTCACACCGCCTTCACGTTCTTCTTTTTCACCTTGACAAGAAGTGCAAATATGGAAGAGAAGGGTTTCTTGTAATAGAACAATGTATACTACCGTAAACGTACAAAAGAAACACGGGGGGGCGGGGGAAACATGAAATTTTCCTTACCTTTCCCTAAATGAACAGCCTGCCACACCAGCGTCACAGTGACAAGGATTCTAAAAAAACCCCAAAGAGCTGAAATAAATTTGTGCTAATAAGGCACAAACAGCAAAACGAAGATGAAGGCGGGGGGACGGAACTTCTTCAAAGCTTTATCAACCATTGATACTATAAACATTTTATACCAGCAGTAATTTGAATTAACACAGGAAAAGTTTCAAATTAGGTTTGAAAATTTAAGGGTTAGAAAATGTGGGGGGGGGGGGGAAGATGGGAAGGGGAAAGGAGAGGGCGGAGAACCGGGACATACAAGTTAGGCTTGCTTCCAGAAAGCTACGGATTCCATACATTTGCTAGTTGACAACCAGTCAAAAATGTCTCTTTCTGTACATTTCTTTATCACAACTACGTTGTTGTCAGTAGTTACAAAAAGCAGCAAGAGGAAAACATTAGCCTTCACTTCACACGCAGTTCCAGGCACATTTCTTCCTTTCAGCTTCCTGGCCTGATTATCGGGAAAAAAAAAAAAAAAAAAAAAAAAAAAGAGAGAGAAAAAAAAAGCACTGCTAAAAGGAAAAGCATCCTTGGCTAGAGAAGGTCCCTGGCAGCTCAGGCAGCCTTACCTAACATGATTTCCCCACCACATGTTCCTGCAGCCTGAAATATCCGTGAGATCCTCCAAGGAAAGCTTGAGCAGAAGGCAGAGGTCCAAAGCCCCTCACTGACTGCTGTTGCATGCAGCAGCCCTCACACCATACACAGCAACAAGTGAAGGAGAAAGGAAGATGGATGAAACTTTTCTCTTTCCGTCCTGTTTATAACAACGCCGAAAAGACATAGTTCCCAGTCGTACTGTTTCCTGAGCCCTCACTGAGGTCTTGGCAGGCAGGGACCATCTCTCCCAGCTGGGACACCCTGGTCTCTGCCCCCTATTTACATGCACTGCTGAAGGGTGGAGCAAAGTGGGGGCACCTACTGCTGGGGGGGGAGGCTTAAGGGCCCATAACCACAAAAAAGCCCAAGCCAGGAAGATCCCAGCTCCATTTTATTTCTTAACATAAAAAAACTTCTTACCACCACATACTGAGTGGGGAGAAAAAACTGTTCTGCAGAACTGCACTCGGTATATAATAAACTGCAGCAGGTATACAACCAAGGTTAAAAAACCCCAACTCTACCTACACTCCTTGCCTCTACCAGGGTTTTCCACAGGGTGCTCTAATTTATGAAATTGCACCATTTTGCAGCACTGATAATCCTTCGAGTCTGCATTAGAGGTTCCTACCAATACTACAGAAAACAGTATAAGCTTCTTGACCGAGGTTTGTTGACTCACAAGACCTGTTAATAAACTCTTGAAATACCTTTAAAAACTTTTCTACTATTAGTAAAATTAGACCTGTCAGTGAGTGTTTCTGGTCTGAGTCCATGCAGTATCAGCAGATTTAACTTATCTTGTGTGCTGAAATGGGCCAGGACCACTTACACAAGTTTACTATGGCCCAGCAGCATCAGCAAAAAGACCTGCAGCTGAGCAGTGGTAAAAAAGAAGCTCTGGGCAGTCTTTTCTCAAATGGTTCTACCTGTATCCCAGAGCGCACATGGCCTTTACCTAAGTTGTTACAGGAAACTGCAGCAATACAGCTTTGTTTTGTTTTGTTTTGTTTTGTTTTTTTGGGGGGGGGGGGAGGGGGGATGTGGCAGAGGGATGGTTTCACTATGCCAGTGCAAATCAAGCTAGTGCAAATTGCACCTTGGCTAGATACACGATCACGTCAGACATATGGGTCAGACCTTCACTGAAGAAATGGCTATACTGTCTAAAGACATTGTCATGCCTTGTTGTTTCTAGCTCCCTGACACTTGTCAGCTTTGCAGCAGCTAAACCAATGATTTGGAAGCTGTGAACACCCCTCATCCAATTTGGTACAAAGGCTGGTTTAATTTAAAAAGAGAGCTGTCTGAATTAAGTCAACCCACTTGGCACTGAAGCAGATGGAGCACGTTCTGAGGATGTGCTCTTTCATGTCTCCTGTGCGGACACTGATCAACAAGAGGATAGAAGTGCATGGCTGGAGATGTGAAATGGCTGTTTCTGCAGGGAACGCTCACAGGGAGTACGCTGCTGGGCTACATTAATCTTAGTGGATAAGGCATTTCCAGTACTAGTACAACTTTTGATTCCAATTGATCTAAGCTCAACCGTTTTCTTTGTAGATGTAGGCTGACTCCTTTAGCTTCAAGTTAACTTGTTTCATAGTGTGCTTTATTTTGTTACTAGTTTAAACTGCTCTAGATGAAGCTATTCTTGTTACAGACTTGTACCGAAGTCTTTCGAAATTGAGAGTCTGTGGTGTATGTTTGTGTGTAATTCAGCTAAATCTGCTCTAGAAGAACTCGTATGCTAACACTTGTAAGTAAGATATTTAATAGAAAGAATGTTATGATAAAAATCACAACATGTTAATTCAGGAAGGGGTTTTGTTTTTCGTATCTTAAATAGCAACAATTTTGAAGACAGAGATTAATCTCACGGCTAGCTGTCAGACTCTACCTGCTCTGATTCACAAGAACTTCTAAACTAAACGTGTGTTAAGGTTTAGGTACTTACTTAAAACCTATCATATGCGTTCAAGTACTGTCATGACAACAGATGCTGTTCTGAATTAGGACTATAAGATGTTTCACACAAAATGAAAGAGGTGTCATTTTTGTGTGTATTCACAAAACATGTACTCCTGTTTTATCAACATGAAAATGCTTGCTTGGGGAAATATCATCCAAACAACTCTTGCTTTCATTTGAGCTCTCTAGCTGCATAATGGGGTTAGTATTTTGGGTTCAGAAAGAACAGCTGTACTTACATTTGTTTGCTATTTTTGTTACTACATTAGGAACAAAATACTCATTTTCAATTTGTCTAACTGTTAGTATAACTTTAAGTTACAATATTCAGACGCTGAAATGCTGTCATTTAGCATCTAGTTTGTTGGTTTTCCTCTTCCCATAGATTGAAGACAGAAAAAATAAACAGAGATAAGTGAACACAAGAACATCACAGTTACTGATTTTTTTACTAAATGCAGTGTCAATATAGTTCTCCTTGAGAGCTTTTCTGGGTATCAGATTCCCAGCCCTATACTGGAGGTAACTTTCAAAATGGGGATGCTAGTAAAGAAATATTATCAATTTTCACACCCTGTGCCATTTGTTTAAGATCATAAGTCATCCCTGTAACTGCAAGAGCTAACAACCTGGGGAACTGTAAAGCAGTTGGTAAACGTTTCTCACTGTATACCTTGTTTCTTCCTTTCTTCTCCCTACATCCTCACCATCAAGACATATATAGGAATGGGGACAATGATGCTGCTGTCTGACTGCTCTATGGAGGTGAGATTGGTGTCACACCGCAGAAAAGCACTGCTGTTTGTTGTTGACAGAATCTGCCAGAAAGTGATTGTTTCTGCCCAGGGATTTTCAAGGAGGTGCAGCAAGGGTAGATGCACCCCCCTTTATCAGCTGCAAGTAAGATAAGAGCAGAGCCAACCAAGGAGCTGGTCCTGAGCATTTCATTCAAGCCCTATGTACACAGGAGATGGGTAACCATTAGTTAGGGGCCTTCACTGATGTTAGTTCCAACAACAGGTCAAGTAGCCTATTTGGATGAGGGTGATAGGAAAACGTGGTGTTACTTTATTAGTCTACATAACCCCTCTTGTGCTCATTCAGGGAACTGTAGATCCATAGCCTACATCTTCTGGCACTGTTTCCCAACATGCAAGTGGATGACTACACTGAAAGATGAAGTGTGGATAGTACGTGCTGTTATTCGGCATATTAGTTTCTCATACCAACTGTATTCCTGTGTAGATACTCAGTATATCTGAGAGCTTCAGGATAAATAGATGCCTAGGGACTGGAGGTAGCAATGGAAAAAGAAGAAACAAGGATGAGGAAAGCGTGGATGTCCCTGGCTTCCTGGGAAAACCTGCTCAGGGATATGCGAAGTTCAGCAATGGCCAATGCAGCCAAAGTGTCTGCTGACTAGAAAGCTCTAGGTTCCCAAATGCCAGTTTAGGGCTAGGATCTCTAACCAGATCAGACAATGTTAAGTATTATGAAAAATCATGAGTATTATGGAAAACAATGGAACACAATTATTCCTCCTGGACATTTATTGAAATCTTGGCAATAGAGACTTCTGTGAAGCAAAGGTATCAGCCTGGGCAATTTACAGTTCTCTGCGGAAAGGGCAGACCCCAGGCAGTCTAAGCTGGGAGCTCCAAGTGTGCTTAACTCATTAAATGGTAAGGATCCTGGATGAAAAGGCCTAATACTAGCCAGTCTGAGAATTTGATTTTTATTTGTTTATTGTCTGTTGGCTACAGCTGCTGCTAGGACTTCTGACAGCTACCCAGGCGCTTTTGCTTTCTGAGGGCTATGTAAAACTTAAACACAGTCAGACTGAATGATTTTCATGTGTCACAGACCTTTCTTGACTGGGGCTGGTCAGAGCAGCTCTTATTACTGTCAGGAATTTGCTGTAGGATGGTGGAGGTGTTGCTGTTGTTGCCTCTTTATGTCTGTGTATGTATGAAGTGGAGATCATACACAGGCACAAGAGCTTGCACTGTTTCAAATGAACAGAATAAATACTCCGAACAGCTTTTTTCACTCCAGGTTAAGAATGCCTTACATTGGAAGTGTAGTTTGAATCTGCCACTAATTGACTTGAGGAAGTAAGAAGCAGGAAAATAAGATCATCCGCACAGTGACTGGCACCAGTTTAACTAATGCCACAGGTCTATGATCAACTTAAGCAGGATAAATGGTGGCTGCTGCTAAAAGGATAAGCTGTGCTTTGTCTTATGTCATGGACTATGTGTTTGTACTGCCTCCCTCACACTGCCATTACTGTTTGTGCAGACATGAGTGAGCTGGAGCAGGGTGTTTATCTGAATGAAAACTCAGCTGGCAACAAAAAATGGTTATTTTTCAGCTGGATCTGTTCCACAGATTCAGCTGGATGTAGTTTGCCACATGAGCACTAGTGCTGGCAGAAGCAGGAGGCAGGCATAAGCAGCCATGGCCATATGACGGCAGCCCCTTTCTGTAGCAGAGCTGATTTATACCAGAATAAATTGACTGTGGAATTTGTAAATAGATTTTAGTTCATAAATTTAAACTGGTGTTCCTGCCCCTAGGAAATAAACCACAGTGAATATATCCACACGGTAACAATACCACCTTCTATGCTCTCATCCTATTAGCACTGACTAATACAGGAGAGTGGAGCAGTCATCCTGCATCTCTCTGACAGCATATGGGTGAAGGTTAGTGCAAACAAGTTGGGAGTGGTATTACCCAATGAAAAGAAACAGCTACAGCAGTCCCTTGATAGGGAACCTTATCTAGATGTCGTACAGAGATGTAATGCTCTGTCACAGGCTGATGTAAATTTATGGAATAAAATCTGCCTCATAATAGAGCATCCTGTAGGTTTTCTTTCTACTGAGTGTAACGGTTAGTCATTAAACATGATCAATATGATAATGAAAGAATTTTGTAATGAAAATGAATGTAGTTTATGTCTTTTGTGTACAGCAAAAAACCCCCCAAAAATTCTGCCAGTGCACAAGTGAAGTGTTAAGGAGATCCTGGCTATCATCCTCTGAGGGCAAGGTTCTTTGGCAAACAGATCACCATGGACACCAAAAAACTGCAATACTGAGACTTCTTTTTATTCAGATAAAGAAGTTTTAGTATTTTATTGAAGAAAAAGGAAATACTGAGGAAAAGGAAGTTTTGCACCATTATTTATTTTGAAGTTTGAAAAGGTGACGCTTTTAACCACCCCAGGCTCTGCTGAGAGCCAGAAAGTATTTTTGTAGAGTTAACAGTGCTGAGCTCTATCGTATTTTGGCTGAATGCACTTCTTCTCCCCGTGTTATCAGGTGTGTGTCTCCACCTTGTCCACCATTCAGAAAGCTGTGTCAACATTTCAGGTTTAAGAATGGGCTCTTTTTCTCTGCTTACAGCTTACCAAGCCTTGTGCTGTCTTACTAAGGGGACATTTAGGGACACTGTATTAGTACAGTCATGCACTCAAGCCATATCTCTCTTGCAAAATTACCTCAGGCATCTACCTGAAAATCTGTCTTTTCCGTATACAAAATGTAATTGCTTGTGTTTAATTGCATATTTTGACCTGGATTAGCAGTCTTGTTCAGTGCTGTCAGCTGAAACCAGAGTGAAATTTTCACTCAGGTGATCCATTCAAACAGTAAAGACAGAAGCAATTCAAAGGTTGAATAGCTGTCAGGTGTTTCCCCCACTGTTTTCATTTGGAAACATTGCAGTGTGGCCTAGTCTGTTAACAGTCCTGCAGTAGGATATGACCACAGAAAGTCTTCTGGGTTTATGTGGCATGTTACAAACTGGGAATTTTATAGCAGCCTTAAAGGAGTCCCAGATGAAGTGGTGATCCCACAGCCTAATTCAGGGACAGGGATGCATATCCTAGGTGTCCATGAATGGAAACCCCTGCATAGAACTTACCTTTGACCTTCAATCTAGCCAAGAATGATTATATTTCTTTAAAATGAAGCTACAGGTTAAAGCTGAGCTGATGTTAGAAGTCAAGCATATGCTGAGATTTGCACTGACTCTAGTGTCACTGGACTTCTTATGGAGCTGAATCCATTTGTTAACCTGGAATAAACTTATCTACCTTTTTTCCTGGGCTAGTTTTCTGGCTTATGAATTGAAGCATCCAGCAAGAGGTCCACTGATCACTGGAGCTGACATGTGGGGGTGTGAGGGAATGTGTGGCTGGAAGCCATGCATTGAAGGAAGGAGGTGGGCAGGACACCTTTTCTGGTGTTATGAGCTATTAGATAATCCTAAACCATAGTGTCTTGCTTCATCCTTCTTTTTTTCCCCTCCTTGAATTCACTGTTTCAAATACAAACTGGAAAGTAGCTTGTATATTTATATATATATATATAATTTTTTTTTGTATTGGTGATGAGATACGTGTAAGGAACAGGTCTGACACTTCTTGGAGAGTTGTTCTTGTAGGCACGAGGGATGGCAGGCAAAAATGAGAGATCCAGTGGTTACTTTAATCTATGATAATAGCAGTTAAAAATTAGTATCAATTAACAAAACACTATATCATAATTTATACTGCTGTCAGCAGTCCAGGCCTTCCTTTCATCTCCTGTCTATTGCTCCACTTGAGGGCTCCTGTCTCCTGCGCCAGCCCTGGGTTCTAGCTCAGCCCTGGCCCAACAATTCAAAATGTGCTGAATGTGCCACTGTTTGCAGATGGCTTGTGCTCCAGGTTGCTTTTCCGTGAGGAATGTGTTGAAGTTGAACTTCAGCCATTACAATGGCTTCATTTCTGCTCCATACTAACTGGGGCACTGTGTGAATTGAACTGGAGCTGCATAGGTTGGTGTCTCTAAAACATCTGTATACCAGGGCTGGCATGTACGTAAGGATGCTTGGCAAAAGCTGCATTTGTCAACAGAGGCCAGATTTTAATATCTTCACCCAGACACTCAGAATGGATTGCCATATCAAATGGCAGTTTTGAAAGTTTCTAGCCAGTGGGTGTTAGGGACAGTCTGTGAACCGCTTCTGAGAAGAAAAAAATCCCATTATAAAGAACACACCAGAAACTCCATGAGTGAAGTCTGGAATATGAGGGTTATTTTAAGCAGTTATGTTGCACATGGGGCTACAGAAGAAAAGGAGCCGTCTCTCTTTGATGGAGCAATGGTTGACTCCAGTGTGCTGGAGGGTTCTGTGCTGACAGTGGGACTAATGTGGGGGAAAGCAAAAGCAACAGCAGGATCTGTACAGATGAAGTTGTGCTCTCAGGGACAGAGCACATCTCAATATATGCTTGGCTTGGGGATTAGCCTTCTGACACCACTTTTCCCTTTTGGTTTGGGAAGAGCGATTACATATTTAAGGAGAAGTGACTGGTGTAGCTCTATAGTCTGTTAATAAGAGTCTGCAGATTTCTCTTGTATTTAAGCATGGCTATACGGTGAGGAGAAGAAACAGTTCCGAATGACATAACTCTGCTTGATGCCATTTTTTTGTTGAGACTGGAGACATGCATTGTGAAACCCCAATTTTCTGGTTACTCTGCAGGTTAGGAACAATGTAACACTGGCGTGGTAGGACAGTACCTCTGCCCCAGAAACCAGTGGTTATGGCATGAATATTGTTAGCATAATTCCTTGAAGAATTACAAGAAGGTGGAAATAGTCTGAGTCACCTATCATGGGCATATTGTGAGCCATTATATTAATGGTGTGACTGCTCTAACATCAAACCTTCTGAGGAGGAATTTCTGGAATCCAGGAAGGGTAAGTTGATAGAAGATTTTGCTGGAACACAAAGTTTTACTTGGTAATAAGGACTATGAAGGGCACAAGACAGGATGCCAGCTGCAGTTTCACACTGCGATATACATATGTATATTTGTGCAAATGTAACTATTTTTTTTTTGAGCTTTCTACCTTGCTTCTCCTCCCACAGACTTCTGTCTCCTCAGTTGTACTGCCCAAATTGTTCAGGTCATCATTCACAACAGAGAAAAGTTTCACATTTCTGATCATTTAATTTAAATTTGGGCCTTTTACAGACCAAACACAGAAAGCAGCTTCGCAAAAATATTGAATTGATATAACTGTATTTAAATGAAACCTTCACCTGTGTGCTCAGCTCCTCTGAATATGACACACCTGAATGACTCAAGAAGAAAACTAAACTTATTTTTCAGCAGTGTTTGCTTGTAGCCACCTTTAGGGGTAAAAAAGGATAGAACCAGCTTAACAGATTACTACTATGTCCTAAGTCTCCAAAGGGTGTAGAGGTCTGAAATGAGAATGTGGTGCGTGTGCATTTTGCTAATGCACTTTTGTTTGGCTAATGATGAAAAAGAAATAATTGGGGAATTCTAGTGAGCCGTAAACTTCATCCCAGGCAATGACAGCGGAGAAAATATCTGTGAATTTGGGATGACTTCACAGCTTGACATTAGTATGTGTTTAACATTTATGGTGAAACTTGGCCTAGCTTAATTCATTCCAACTGGTGCTTAATGGATGCTCTGGGAACACTTATAAACTTAATTTTTAAGTGAAAATCTACTGTTTTCTCTGCTAAATCTTCCTGGTTTTATAGGAGCACGGATTTCCAGCGGCCTATGATAGTTTATCATTTGGAAAACTGCCCTTCATTTCCATGCATAAAAATTGACAAGAAAAAATTGCTTTCTTTTTTTAGTAAGATGTGTTGATGTTTCTCTAGTGGTATAAAATTTCCATGGTCCTTTCCCTGGCTAAACGTGTATTTGTAATAGGTTAAGCCAATTCAACGGGACAGATACTGTTCACAAGAACAAAACCAGAAATGTTTGTGGGAGCACAATCCCTGATCTGGATCAAAGAACGATGTCGTCATGATACACCCTCTGATGTATGGAAGTGTTGTATTAGCTAGGGATAATGCTTGTGCAACTGGGACTAATGTCACTGAAGCACCCATGCCCACCAATCCCACAGTGATAAATCTGTACTTGCATGCACACCTCTTATGTGGTCTTATCAAAATTATGTCTGCCATCTATAAACTATTGCAAAACATCTGGCAAGTTAATTTGAAAATTAGATGCAAAGCTATGTTAACAAATACTTAGTCTAGCACTGCTTTCTGGCACATATTTTAACACCTAGGTAGAAATCCGATCTAATGCCCATCTATGTGTGCCTGACCTTGAGTGGCTACATCACGATCATTTTTATGTGTCATGTCTTCACTGTGATTTTACTCTGAGAGAACTGTCTCCAGCTACCTTGTGTTCTCCCTAAAAATAACACAAGTAAGTACATACGTATCTGTTGAGGTGAAACCACACCACTGTGCACACTCCATAGGTGTTGGCTGGAGTTCTGGAGAGCTGTATTTGTCTCATGAGGATGGGCCGTACCCCTTCTTTAGCCCTGTGTGGGGATCAGAGGTTAGTCTTTGTCATCTGGATTCTGCAAAGCCTTTGTCATGGTCCCCCACAACATCCTTCTCTCTAAATTGGAGAGCTATGGATTTGATGGGTGGACTGTTCGGTGGATAAGGAATTGGTTGGATGGTCGCATCCAGAGGGTAGTAGTCAACGGCTCGATGTCCGGATGGAGACTGGTGGCGAGTGGTGTCCCTCAGGGGTCTGTACTGGGACAGGTGCTGTTTAATATATTCATCAATGACCTAGACAGCGAGATTGAGTGCACCCTCAGCAAGTTTGCAGATGACAGCAAGCTGAGTGGTGCAGTTGATACACCAGAAGGATTGGATATCATCCCTGCCAAGAGGGACTTGGGGGTACTGATGGATGAAAAGCTGGACATGAGCCGGCAGTGTGTGCTGGCAGCCCAGAGTTCCAACTGTACTCTGGGCTACATCAAGAGAAGCATGGCCAGCAGGTTGAGGGAGGTGATTCTGCCCCTCTACTCTGCTCTGGTGAGGCCTCACCTGGAGTCCTGCGTCCAGCTCTGGAGCCCTCAGCACAAGAAGGACATGGAACTGTTGGGAGTGGGTCCACAGGAGGGCTACTAAAATGATCTGAGGGATAGAGCACCTCTCCTATGAGGGCAGGCTGAGAGAGTTGGGCTGAGGAAGTTAGGCTTGTTCAGCCTGGAGAAGAGAAGGCTGCGGGGAGACCTGATTGTGGCCTTTCAGTACTTAGAGGGTGGCCTATAGGAAAGATGGGGAAAATCTTTTTAGTAGGGCCAGCTGTGACAAGGCAAGGAGTAATGGTTTTAAACTAAACCAGGGTAGGTTTAGACTAGATATAAGGAAGAAATTCTTTACGATGAGGGTAGTGAAACACTGGAACGGGTTGCCCAGAGAGGTGGTGGAGGCCCCATCCCCCATGGAAACATTCAAGGCCATGTTGGACGGGGCTCTGGGCAACCTGATCTAGTTAGTGGTGTCCCTGCTAACTACAGAGGGGTTGGACTAGATGACCTCTAGGGGTCCCTTCCAACCCAAAACATTTTATGATTCTATGATTCCTGCACACTCTAAGTATCAAAGTGAGTTTGCTTTCCTCTACTTGTGCAAAGGAGGAAAAGGACTACGTGGGGATAATCCTGCACTGAGTGAGCTGGCAGGTTGGCAGGAATTTACCGCAGTGGCTGAAGGTTATCAGGATGTCCTTTCGCTAACCTCTCACCAGTAGATACAGCTTGCATGTTATGTTTCTGCTGGGCATTACCACTGCTCAGCTGGGCATCTGTCAGCCAAAGCCTCATCCCTATCTAGGACTCTGCTGGGATAGGTGCAACCAAATATTGACAAGTAAGAAAGTCTCTGCTCCATAAAGCTTATTGATCACCAGCTACTTAGAGTAACCCCTAGCTTTGCGATTTTAAGTTAAAAATGGAGAAAAGAGGAAATAAACAGCTACTTTTCAAAGCACTGATCTCCCAGGCACTTCTACTACTTGATAAGCCTGATGTTCCAACTGGTTGTTTTTCTTTCTCTAGCACTGAATCTCTCTGTTCTCTCTCTCTCTCAAACTTGCCCCATGTTAGTGTTACCTTTAATATTAACGTGCCACCTCGTTTACCCTCGTTTAACCAGGATGTTCCCTGTTTCTGCCTTTCATAGGCACGCGCATGGGAAGGCAGAGGTCAGTGCATGCCTTCGCTTGCTGTCCTGCAGGCTTTGAAGAGGAGCGTGGCTGAGCAGGAACACGTGGCAGCTCTCAGCGTACAGCATTACTCTGCAGTATGTCACTCTAACTCCTCATTAGCAGCTGACAGTTTTGCAGCATTAGGAGCTTCAGGGAAGCATCTATAACCCTCTGCATATCAAAGGGCCAGAACAATATCTCATTTTATATGAAACAGCCCCTTCAATGAACCATGCCACATCTGTTCGCTTACATCCACTCTGTCTCCTGTTAACAGAAGACTTTTATATATATGTACATTAACAAGACAGAATACCAGGCATACTCAAAAAATATTTTGGGGGATTTGGTATTAGAGGGTTCTCCTCATGGGTTTTCCTGCCACTCTACAGATTTTATATATCTCCCTTCTCCTCCAACTGTGAAAAGACTCCTTGTGCATACATTGCCATCTCAGAAAGACACTTTCTAGAAACTTTTAGCACCGGGTTGCAATATTAGTAAGAATTTTCTGATGAAGAAATTACGCTTAAAAAAACCCCAAACAAATCACAGGGCCAACTTTAGGGATGCATAGAAAGAAAACAGAAAATAATGTATACCCCACAAAGGAGAGCCTTGAGAAACCAAGGTGACAAAACGTGTGGGATGTATACAATACTAGGTGTAGTTCATTCATCCCTTTCAGGTGAGTGATGCTCAGACCACACAGGGCAATGCTAATGTGGGTGGCATTAATGCTGCAGGCTTGTTTTTACCACAGGCTTGTTTTTACCACCTGCACTTCAATGCAGTTCTGAGAAGCTAGATTTGCTGGTGATGCTATTGTGGGACAATGGGGATTGAATGTGAGCTTTACATTGTCTGTAAAGGAGTGGCCAGCCTGAGCATGAAATAACTCCATCCTAGAGATCAGTGAAACTGTGAGCTACAGCCTACTGGCTTCTACTCCAGTTTAACTCTGTCCTGCAGAGACCTGCCTGAGAATTTGTACCAAAAAAGGGAGGTAGATGCATAAAAGATTTTGCAGCAGAGCTTATTTTTCAGTCTGATCACTTTTTCCCAGTTAGTTTACAGCATAGCCTCCCAAACATTTGAGTAGCGTGGCTGAGAGGAAGGTATACCCTGCTGTGGGGACTGGAGGAAGAAGAAGAAATGGGAATATTATGAGCTGTTGTTGCTCCTGAAAGGGGAATTGAACCTCTAGTAGGGAGCAAAGGACAGAAATACCACATTGAAAAATGGGTTGTTGTCAAAAATTCAAATAAAGGGTTGGTTATATTGTTTTAAAAGCAGAGTCCTACTGTCAATACAGCTTATTCCATGTTAAGGTTTTACTCTGTCTATTCCCAAGCATCCATTTAGCGAAAAGAAGGCTCATCTTTGGATGTAAAGAAAAAAAAAAATTAAAATGCTCTGTCTTTATGCCAGGTTGAATTTCTGGGCTTGCATAGAGGTAGCCTCAGGCAACCATCCTGTGAGTCTGACAATGAGGATGCAGTCTTGTAACTATGGCTGGTTGGAAATATTGACAAATTGGAAAAGGCCTGATGTCCAAATGAGATGCTGCGGAAATGTATTGTTTTGACAGAGCATTGTTCAGGAACAGGGACTTGCCTTCAAAAAAGGGAAATAACTTGACAGTTGTAGCTCTCTGGGATTTGTGAGACCTAGGTTTGAATTCCTACTTTTTCTGATTTAGCTTAAGGAGTGGACTTGGGTTTTCACAAAAATCTAATTTTAGTGTCCTAGCCAAAAGTCTATTAGCTATTTCAAAGGCCATCACTGTTCATCTGTTTCTGCCTTCCTCTGTCTTTTGTGTCTTACAGGTTTTCTTTCTGTTTAAAAAAAAAAAAAAAGAAAGAAAGAAAGTCTTGGCTTTATCCTGATGCAAAGCAGGAATATGTTTTACATCTCAACATTTGCAGGACAGGGAATCAATTTTCTGCCCAGCTCTGTCTGGAATGTAATTATGGCAATTTTAATATCCTTAGCTTTAATTCTTATTATTGATCCTTTTATTGACCAATGTCTGCTTGTTATTGTGTAAACGCTGGCAAAAAACCTGGTAGAAAATAACAGTTATCAGGTGGCATCAATTAATTTTTTTCTTTTCTGAGAAGAGAAGGAAAGAAGGCTCTCAATGTTTCTGCAAAAATCAAACCTCTCTTGTTCACAGTCCCCAATGCGAACTTTGTCTTTCATTTGGTTGCAAGCATTTTCTAACTCTCTACCCTCACATTCATGTTGGGTGGCTAAAAAATCTGCTGTGGCCAAAAAAGTGAGACCAGAGGACAGCATAAAGCCAAAAATAAGTTCTATGCCCATTTTGGAATGAGAACGTAGGAAAAAAGCCATCAAAGGGCACTGCACAGACTACAATTATTTCCATAATGAGTTTGGTTTTGTTTTTCAAGTATTGCATTTGAGTTAACTGCTTGCTGAATGGCTGCAGAAATCAGGGGTGGGTGGAAAGGAGGTAGGATACAGTTGTTCAGGGTATGGGCATAGAATCATAGAATCATGTTTTGGGTTGGGAGGGACACCTAGAGGTCATCTAGTCCAACCCTCTGAGTTCTTGGCCACATCTTGGTTGTTTCTGAGCTTCTTCATTTGTGGTGTCAGAGCACATCTGGCATCCAGGGCATACATAGCACAGCACTTGGATTCAGTCTGGTTTAGCACGCTTTGTGCATAATTAACTGGGTTATTGGTAGATTGTCTTTGTCAAGCACCTTGGCAGATTGTTTCTCCTGCATGCTCAACATGAGGAAAAATGATCATATAGCTTTATTTTTATTGTTTATTTCATTTTATCATTTTTGCCTACTTTATTGTTGAAAAAAAGGTAGTCATCGTGGTTTTGCTGTGCCCATGTATGCGGTCATGACAGATATTTTTTTGGACAGAAATGCAGAGCTCTTTTCCTGGGTTAGTCAAAACCAGTTCTTCCCACAGAAGCTAACTGCAACTAAACTGTTGGTATTTGAGCAGATTTTATTTTTTTCACTCATTTATTCCAATAGAACTGCCTAATGCAGACAAAAGGTATTATCTTATTAATAGCTAGCAACACCATGTCAACCTGTTCATATTGATGGTGGAAGTGGAGGGCTTGGATGCAAGCAATGTGCTGCAATCACAATGAACCAAACAGAAGTAGGCCAGGACACATCCAGGGACAGACTTCCAGGAAGGGTCATTTTTGGTGCTCTTACTTTGGCATTGTTGTCAGTTCTTTCTTCTGGTTCCCATGTGCAGATGTGGGAAGGTGGAGGGAGGAAAACTGTAGTGCAACACAGCAGTTAAAGAACATGCAGTTCTATCATGTAATGTCTTTGCGTTAAGAAGATGGCCAAGGTTGTGCCCTCTTTGTGCTGGGACTGCGCCTGGCCCTGGAGTTGTGTTAGGCAGTGTTTTTGGGCAAAGCCAAGACTGATGCCTCAACTGTGATTACTGGGACAGTTACAGGTCACAGCTCCAATGTGTGGCTGGACTCAGTGCAGCTCAGGTTTTTACTCACTGTATCAGGCCATGACAAACTGTGAAAACAAAAAAGGCTCTGAATATTTTTCTGAAACCACATGGTAAAATGTAGGATGAAATAATAATAGAAAACAACAGCAGCCGACAGGGGAAGCAAAGGATGATGTTTGGTTGGAAGTTTAGAAAAAAAGGCTTAAAGAAAAGCCTACAGGTGATGAAATAGAATCTAATCTCCCTCCTTCTCTGCAGGACCTCTGGACTGGAGTGTAACCTCTGTTACTGTCATATTGGTTTCCAAGGATAGATATTTAAAACTAACTCTTTTTAATTAGTTAGTTTATTTTGCAACCACCAGACTTCTTCACTCCCATCATGAAAGATCTGTCAGTTGCGCATTTTGGTGAGTGTGCATGCACATACACTCCCTGAGCTTTACCATTATTGACAGTAAAACTAAAATTTTTAAATCCAGGTTCAGCTTGTATTTGCATTTGGATATTTGTAAAAGAGTGGGGGGAAAAAAAGCTTCCTTGAAGTTAACACTTTTTGGTTTGTATGTTTTTCCTTTTGAAAGTGTTGTTTGGACAAAACAAAAGATGGCAAATACACTGAGGACAGGGGGAAGAAGGAAATTTACATATCCTGTTGCAAATTTGAAAAACTTATGCTTGAGTCCGGTCATGCAACTTTACTTCCACAGTCCACAGATTACTTGGAGGTGCCCAGGGATTTTTTTTTCCCCACCAGGGAAATAAAGAAGTGCAATAGAAACAAATTGCAAAGCCTTGGGAATTCTTTGAAACCAGCCTGTTGTTTTCTAGGTAACAGTGTTTAGGACAAGTCAGTACAGGCTCCAGGGCAAATCGGGGTGTAGTTTGCAGTGGGTTTTTCTCCTTGCCCCTTCAGCTCTGAGGCTGCATCTTATAAGTGGCTGCCTGAGTTGAGAGATAGCCCAGCATGAACACAAGGAGAAGAGGAAAGCAGGAGAGGTGCCACCCCTTGTATATCTTGTAAGTGCCTTTTTTAGCCCTTGAGCCTGGTCTGTCCTGCCAAATCTTACCTGTAGAACTTGTCTTTTATTGTAATAATCTTCACATCGTGCTTGGGCACTCAGTTTAAAAACCTGAATTCACTGGGTGTCAAGCAGCTCTATATAGGCAATCCCTTGTAAACCATTTTACTCTAAGCCATGATTTCCCTGCAAGTGGGGACATAAAAAAAATTTCAGGGTTGATTAAGAACATCTTCTTTTCCCAAATGAGTTCAAATTAAATAGATACAAAATGCACATTGCCTTGGATAACCTGGTATTTACTGTCAGGTACAGACAGGCTCCTATGTAAACTATTACTTTATGGAATTGAAAATTACTCTTTTTTTCACCAGAGGGCAGTGAACTTCATATTTACTGCATAATCAGAACAAGTATCAGTGCAATTACTGCGAAGCAACTAACACGTGATTACTTGGTACTCTGCTTTTAGGGCTCTTACATCTCAGTATGGGAAATGACTGCCCAAATATAAGCACAGTGAGCGTAAAATGCTTGAGACACACTGACCGATCCGTGTGATGCGTGGAAGGTATACAGAATAAGAGGTCCCTATATCACATAAAGGTAAAGGATAATGGATTTGAGTGTGTGCATGTTGAAGATTTCCATACCTCATGGAATCCTGTCAATGCTACTGCTGCAGCTGGGGTAGTTATGAAGTATTCAACAAAATGCCCAAAGCCTGCAACACCAGTTTGTCCCTTCACAGGCAAAGGTTCTGCCTGAACGTCTCTTCTGACTGAATGTCCTCCTAGCAGCTCACCTGTTGGAGCTACCAAGCCTGCTAGAGCCTGAGCTGCTGCCTTGCCTAGTGAAAGGTTTCAGGTTTCCTTGATGCAGTAAAAGAGTTTAATAACTTTCTGTTAAATGCCTGCAGAAATAATAAAAATCTGTGCTAATAATGCAAAAGGATCACTGGATCTGGAATATGCCAGGGCTGCATCAAGGAGAAGTTGTTGTAGCGAGGTTATTGAAAGCCACAGAAAAACAAAATGTCTGATTCCAACTTTTCTTTTTTGCCAGTCATAAGGCAATGATTGGCTCCTTTTTGTGTCTATAAGAATAGGATGAGACACTGTACAACTATGAGGCAGAAGGACAAATAACTTGCTCTTTTAATTACCAGAGGGTACTGAGGTACTTCTAATACTCTTCTGCTTAATTTTGTCCAGTAAGCGACACATTCAGCTCAGGTGTTCGGAGTGCTTTCCTAGTTTAGCTCTGCTTGTGTCTCATGAGTTGTCTGATTCAACACACTTCATCTGTGGGACTTTTGTGTACCTCCTAGATCTGGTGAGAATGACCTTACCACCTAACTACAGGCTAAATTCATAGCAGAGAGTGGGTCTAAACTTGTAAACTGCTCTTTTGAAGCTATGTTCTTATGTACCAAAAAGCCCCATGGACTATAGAGAACAGGAGGCATAAAGCTGTACTTCTTGAGCCATGACAAATATATGCATTTTTATCCCAGCTACCTCCATGTAAATCAGAAAGAATTCTGTAAATGGAGACTGGCAGCCCAGATCTCTGCTTTGAAAATTAGTGGACTTAACACCAGAGTAAATAAAAAGTATAAATCTCTGGTTTATCTCTAGTCCAATGTGCTTGTGTGCTGGCACAGCTTCAGTAGCAGCAGTAAAAGATGCCCTTGCTGGCACCTAAGCTTTAGCATGGTGCTTACAACTCTCAGTTTGGGAGTGAGAGAGATTAATAGGAGTTGCTCACCCTGAAAAACAGATTTTCCATTTCCAGATGAGCGGATTTTTGTATAAAAATGGGTATCAGCTCAGAGTCAGAAAATTATTTTAATTCAGTCAGCTGAAGAGGTGTGATGACTTCATTCCTTAAAGACTGTTGTTCACTTGTGTTAGCTATACACACAGATCTGACAGATAGAGACTGAGAATACAATTTTGACATTGATCTAGGTAGTATTTGCCTATGAATAATGACAAGGAAGTCAACAGCAGGTAACCTACCCTATGGATTATAGTTCTTCTTTACATTTGTGTAATTTTTCACATTCAGTATTTAATGCCCAGCATAGGTTTATGCATAATTTCATTGTAGTTTAATCTTCCTAGAGAGGAGCCTGTCTTCAACTAGAGAGACTAGCACTTGTTACCTAACATCTCCCATGCTATCAGCTCCCTTGCTTGACTTCTATAGGAGTTATTTGGTCTCAAGTAGTGGGAAAGATATGGAATGACTGTTCTTTTACCCAAGCACCTGCTGAAGTCTAGCTGAATGCAACTGGAGACACATGCTGAAACAGCTGTTTTGCTCTTTGTTGTGAAAAATCAGCAAAGAGCCTTTGCAGAGATCTTTCTCCTCTTTGCTTTAGGTCAAAGCCAATTGTTTCATTTGGAAAAAAAAAAGGTTTTATTAGTAAATATACTTTAGAATTATTCCACTAGCATAATGAAAATTTTACTTCCTCTATTGTTTTAAATGTGTATACTTAGGAAGTCAAAACCTTCTTGTAGCTAGGTTACATTTTCCTTATCCTTGTCTCAGAAAACTGAAATTCTGAATTCTAAATTTCTCTTTTATTCATTTTGGTGGATTTAAGCTTTTTGAGGATCTTACCTAGTACTTGCTTTTTGAAGACAAGTGTCAAACTTTTTATGGAAGTAAACTCTTGGGCTATTCATGAAAAATGAAAAAATACTATGGAAAGAACTAGAAATTTATGAAATAATTGCTAATTCTGTGGTGGTAAGAGTTTAATGTTCCAAAAAGGTCAAAGACTTAAGACTGTAATCAGTGTAAATTTTGGATATTTAAAGACCCAGATTCTGCTTCCTTTTTGTGGTTGTCCAGCCTGAGTGATGAAATGAATGACATATGTCTGGATTTATTATGCTCATGTAATTGCTCAGATGTCTGAAAAAGTAATTGGAAGGATGAACTAGTCAACCAGTTTATTATCTATAACTAGGTTATATTTATATATCGGAAATGTTAGTTGGAGTGGAATTCAGCATCTGAGTGCCATTTTCAGTTCATTGCCTATCCAGGGATCAGGACTGAAGGCATTATGATAGGATATGTGTGATGGTTGCAAAATTCAGGACACACAAAGGAAGAAAAGTCAGTTTAAGCTGAAAAATGTTAGTCTTTAACTACCAACTATTTTAAAAATAAGTTAAGATATGTCACTATGCAGCTGCCACAGTCCTTGAAAGACATGTAAAGAACAAAGCAATCATCAGGCACAGCCAGCATGGGTTCACAAAGGAAAAGTACTGTTTAACTAATTTGATATCCTTCTATGATAAGGTCACCCACTTAGTCAATGAAAGGAAGGTGGTAGGTGTAGTTTTTCTGGAGTTTAGTAAGGCTTTTGATGTTGTCCCTCACAGAATCTTCCTAGACAAGTTGTCCAACTGTGAGATGAGCAGGTTCATGGTGCATGGGGTGGAGAATTGGCTGAACAGAATGTCTCAAAGGGTTGTTGTGAATGAGGCTACATCTGGCTGGTGACCAGATACCAGTCTCAGGGCTCAATCTTAGGGCCAGTTCTGTTCAACGTGTTTATGAATGATCTGGATGCAGGAGCTAAATGCACCATTAGCAAGCTTGAGGACAATACCAAACTGGGTTTGGTGCAGATGCTGTTGACTCTTTTGTGGGACAATAAGCCTTGCAGAGGGATCTAGATAGATTGAAGCATTGAGCAGTCATCGATGGCATGAAATTCTATACCTGGATTGAAGTAATGCCAGACACAAGTATAAATTGGGAGAGGAGTGTCTGGAGAGCAGCCCTGCAGAAAGGGACCTATGGGTGCTGGTCGGCAGCAGGCTCAGTGTGAACCAGCAGTGTGCCCTGGCAGCCAGGAGGGCAACCCACACCCTGGGGGGCATCAAAGACAACATCACCACCTGGTCAAAAGAGGGGATTGTCCCCCTGTTTAGCATTTAGCAATGGTGCAGATTCACCTGGAGTGCTGTGTGCAGTTCTGGGCCCCACGATTTAAGAAGGATGTGAAGGTCCTTGAATACATCCAGAGGAGGCTGGTGGAGGAGCTGGAATGAATGTCCTGTGAGGATTGAGGAGTGGCTGTGGACTCTGGGCTTGTCTAGTTTGGAGAAAAGGAGTCTGAGGTGTGATGTCATTGCTCTCTACAGCTTCCTGAGGAGGGGAAGTGAAGATGGACGTGCTGATCTGTTCTCCCTGGAATACTGTGACAGGACTCATGGGAATGGTTCAAAGCTGTGTTAGGGGAGGTTCAAACTTGACATGCACTCTTCATCCATCCTGACCATTTAAGGGATGGAAGAAGAGCTGCTGGTTTGGGTGCTGGGGGTCTCCCTCCAAAACCACATGGTGACACTCATGCAACAGCTCATCTGTGTCACTGTGCAACAATGCAACAGGCCTGCATCTCTGCAGCTGCTCCCAGGGCA
>NW_009258295.1:367000-367754 GCF_000687185.1 Egretta garzetta | reverse complement strand
GACCAAGTGCGCGGGCTGTGCCCAGGGCATCTCCCCCAGCGACCTGGTCCGCAGGGCGCGGAGCAAAGTGTTCCACTTGAACTGTTTTACCTGTATGATGTGTAACAAGCAACTCTCCACCGGCGAGGAGCTCTACATCATAGACGAAAACAAGTTTGTCTGCAAAGAAGATTACCTAAATAACAGCAATACTGCCAAAGAAAACAGCCTGCATTCAGGTGAGGGAGCGCGGGGCGAGGCGGGGATGTGCTCAGCGCCGGCTTCTCCGCGGGGCGAGAGCCGCTCTCCTCCTCTCCCTTCCTTCTCCTCTCCTTTCTCCTTTCTTTCTCTTCCTTCTCCTCTCCTTTCTCCTTTCTTTCTCCTCCTCTCCCTCCCTTCCTCCTCTCCCTTCCTTCTTTCTCTCCCCTCCTCTCCCTTCCCCTCTCCTCTCCCCCGGTCGGTATCTTCCCCCGGCCGCCCCCGGGCTGAGCGTGACCCGGTTTGCTCTCGCCCAGCCACCACCGGCAGTGACCCCAGCCTGTCCCCCGACTCCCAAGACCCCTCCCAGGACGACGCCAAGGACTCGGAAAGCGCCAACGTGTCCGACAAGGAGACGGGCAGCAACGAAAACGACGACCAGAACCTGGGGGCCAAGCGGCGGGGACCCCGCACCACCATCAAAGCCAAACAGCTAGAGACTCTGAAAGCCGCCTTCGCGGCCACCCCCAAACCCACCCGGCACATCAGGGAGCAGCTGGCGCAGGAGACCGGCCTC
>NW_009258295.1:356521-366211 GCF_000687185.1 Egretta garzetta | reverse complement strand
CCGTGGGTTCAGCGCCCCCGGGCTGGCGCTGACCGGTGCCCGGCTCCCGCCCCTTTCCCCGGGTCGCTTCTCCCGTGCGTTACCCTCCCGCTGTCTCTCCTTGTCCGCCAGACTACCAGAGCGAGTATTACGGCCCTGGAAGCAATTACGATTTCTTCCCGCAAGGACCTCCCTCATCGCAAGCCCAGACCCCCGTGGATCTCCCGTTCGTGCCCTCCTCGGGGCCGTCAGGCACCCCCCTGGGGGCCATGGATCACCCCCTGCCCGGACACCACCCCTCCAGCGAGGCTCAGCGCTTCACCGACATCATGTCGCACCCCCCCGGAGACTCGCCCAGCCCCGAACCCAACCTGCCCGGGTCCTTGCACTCCATGTCCGCGGAAGTTTTTGGCCCCAGTCCTCCATTTTCTTCGATATCCGTCAACGGTGGTGCTAACTATGGCAATCACTTGTCACATCCCCCAGAAATGAATGAAGCGGCTGTGTGGTAGCTTTAAAACAAACTGGGTCTAAGTAAGTGATGATCATCTAGTCTGCTTATTGTTATGGTGTACAGAAATGAATAAATATAACATCTCTCCTGCCCTAAGACAATATTACCTTGGGAACGAACTGAATCCAAATCGCTCCAAGGCAAGCTTTGCTCTAGACCGGGACAATCTTCATGTTATGGTTGTATCAAACAAGCAAGGGGACTTTTTTGTACCATTGACAAAGAAACTGGTGAAGCTGTACAGTAAAGTGCTGCCATGCCGTAGGATGGCGTAAGTTTGATTACCCTGTTGGATGTCATCCTAAGAGCCACAATCCTTAGAAACTTCTCATTTAAAAAAAAAAAAAAAAAATTTAATAATTGAATGAAGGAAAGGTCAAAGAAAAGGGGAAAAAAAAAGCTTCAAGAACTCTAGCGTTCCCGGTTAAGGATGGTTCTGGCATTCTGAATTTGTTTGTTAATTTTTGTCTCTCAGAAAGTTCACCAAGGAGAAACTCTTTTTAGCTTCAGCCATTTCAGCCTGCTGACTACCAGGTGGGACAACTTTCTTTTTCCTTTGTTTTTGTTTTGTTTTCCAAAATAGCAAATACTAAATGTTAAGCCCTCAGCACCAACTCTTCTACCTTCACAAAGCTACTCGTACAAAACCTCCTCATCATAGCGAAGGTCACCACCCCGACCTCTAACGAAAATGACTTGAAAAAACAAACAAACAAACACAAAGTATTCTACCTTCACAGAGAGAGAAAAGCTAAACGAAAAGACTCTATTGAACTAAAAACAGTCAACTGTTTACGTCTAATGTTAAATTCAGGAGTTCAATGTTTTACTAATAAATCCTGTTTTAGAACCTCTTGTTCAAAAGCAAAATATTTTGAGCAACCAACCAAAATAGTTCATTTTCTTTTCTGTAGATGTTATAACAGATTGCAGGGCTTGTGGTTCACTGTGCTAGTTTGTAAAAGGTGTTGTTTACAGAAGGCAAAGAAAAAAAAAAAAACCCCACGAAACCCAGACAGTTGCCAAATAAAGTAAATCTATAGCACAAATACTGTAAGGTGCTTTGCACCAGCAACCCGAGAAGGTGTTTAAAAAAGTGTTACAAGGTTAAAAAAAAAAAAAACAAACAAAAACAAAAAAAAAACCACAAAAAACAAACATCTTTGCTAATTTTTAGTCCTGTTGAACATTCATGGAATTGTTAATATGACTTATATAGACCCACACAGGTTTTATTTTTGTGTCTTTAAAATAAAAGTCCAAAATATTTAAATTTTATGGTCAAATATGCAGTCAACAGCTGCTACTTTTTTCTTTATATATTAAATTTCTCATATGTCTTTTATTGTTCTAATAAACCTAAGCTTGTGTGACCTCCAGTGCATATTAGACCATTCACTGTATGAAAGAAAACATGTTGGATAAAATTTGTGCGTTTTTAATAAAATTAGAAAATCTGATGTTTAGATAACTCGTGTTTCATTTGATGTTTGAAGCAATTTTAAATGGATTCGCTCGAGTCAAACAGCCCTGAGAAAGCACGAGCCGCTCTGCTGCTCATCCCGTACAGCGCTTTTGCCGTGGTAGAAGTCGAAAGCCCGGGCGCGGGGCCCAGAGCCGCCCGCCGCCAGCCCCAGCCTCTTCCCATCTGCAGCCTCCGTTGCCGAAGGACAAATAAGAGGTTATGCTGCCCGTTACATTTCAGCATTGGAACCTAATCAAATTGTTAAGTGCAGTAACCTACTCCTGGTCTATGCTAAGAGAAAACCTACTCAAAATGCTCATTTTCTGCCTAACCAAAAATGTAAATGTAAAAAACTTGCCAAGATAAGGTTTTTAATCGATCCGTTTTTAGTTAAATTCATTCTCCACTGGTAATTTTCCTTTCTCTTTTTTTTTTTTTGTTTTTTTTTTTCCTCCTAATTGGATGGTTTCGAGCACAGCGTAACCTCAGCGTCATGAAAGTCATTTTAATCCTTTTTTAGCGCTGATACCGAGTCAATTGTTTAATAGCGTTGGGTACGGACGAAGTTCTCTGCAGGGCAGCGGGGCAGAGTGTTTTGCTGTGCACTAGAGACGCGCTCATTTTCTTGCAGGAAAATGAAACAAAAAAAATCTGGAACCTTGTGAAATGACAGATTTAATGGTTTAATTGTAAATGATTGCAGGACCCCAAATACTCAGTTCTTCAAAAGCAAAAGCCTCGCTGATCCCGAGAGGGTTTTGACCTGTGTTAGAAGCAAGGAATTAGGTCCGGTTCTGCGAAGTCACTGGTTTGAATGTGTTCCACCTGCTGGGCTAAGAGAAGGGGATGAACTATAATTGCGTATTTTCCGCCGTTTCTCTTCTAATCGTGACTCTGGCTTCTTTTTTATTTTACGTAGGCGCAGAAATTTCTGCTCAAACACAGACTTCTGCATTCCCAGCGATTCAGTTATTTATCTCTTTGGACTGAGGCGGGGGGAGGGGGGGGTAAATCCAAATGCTTTAAAGTTGTGTGATTTGTGATTTTCAATGGCGATTTTTTAAAATTTTGTTGACAGCCTCGTTTCTATGCCCAGCAGAGGGGCCACCTGGATGAAGCAATAGTTCATTTTAAACACAAAATGTCTTATATAGGGATAAAAGCTATCTGCAAGGGATCTGTTAGTGTTTCTAAAAAAAAAAAATAATAATAATCATGCTTTATTAAATACAGGGGAGACTTCTTAAACTCATGGACTCCGTGTCTAACTCATTTATTTGTCTTTTGTGGTGTTGCTCTGTGGCGTTGCTCTGTTTTGCATTTATATAAGCAAAGGAACGGCTGATCTATTTATTACAAACTTTTACTTACCCGGGCAAGTGCCGTTGATAAATACCGCTGTTTGCGCTTCTGGTCTGTGCTGCTGGTTTATTGTTGAATCAATTATTTTAAATGAGAATTTCACCAAATAGGCTTATTTTGTAGAAGACGTTTGCCAAGTGGGGTTTCTTTTTTTTCCTTCTTTCTTGTTCTTGGTTTGTTTTTTTTTTTTTTTTTCCTTCTTTTTTTTGGTAACGAGGTACTTGCACAGTTTATTCTGTGTTCATTTAGGCAGCGATGTGATACGGTTCAGTTTAGGTCAGTGGCTTATAAAAGGGAGGGAGGAGAGCCTGGTTTGTTTTTTTTTTTTTTTTCCCGAAGCTCCCATCCCTTCCGCAGGGGTTTTGCCCAGCTTGGGGGGGGAGCCCAGGAGCCGTTCCCATACTTAAGGCTGAGAGCGTGTCCTTCAGTGCTTCCCGGGATCCGCTCCGGAGGCCCCAGCGCTTTGCAGATTTGAATTCTGTGCTCTTCAGAGCGAGCTCGGTGTTTCTGAAGACCCTAATCCAGCAACAATTGCACAGTCAAAACTCCTTTTGAAATCATTGTCACGTTGGGTTCTTGTAAGTCCTTGTTTACAAGAGCATTTCCATTGACTTCAGTCGCATTGCCCGGGTGAATAGGGGTCCGCGGGAGAAGGGCCTCGACAATACGCGCTGCTTGGGTGGATTTTACATGTGCGTGTTAATTTTTTAACTGCAGAAACATGGACCTGACATGTATGCAGCGCTACGTGTGTGCAATGTGATTTCAAAAGCGTTTTTAGAAGTAATTACTCTCTTCTGATCTTTCCTTCCTTGACTGCTGCTGGTTTCGGTGACCTTCACCTTGTTGCTGTGTCCCAGCAGAAGGTGCAGCCCGGTGACGTTAAACCCCGCGCAGGCCCAGGTCTGCTCGCCCAATTTTGGATGGCATCCGTGGTGTTAGCCAGGGAGAGCGGCACGTGCCCTCCCGGCACGGACGAGGGAGGCTCGGTGTTTAAATGTGCGAGACCGAAGACTTGTGCGAACCCCGGGTGTGAGACCATGTACCGTTCGCTAGGAAAAAGGTGCGAGGCAAACATCGTAAGTATTCTTCATCTTGAGCTAATCTATATGGAGGAGCTATTTGGAAGGCTAATCCAAGTGTCTTTAAAATGCTGTGGGTTTCCAGCATCCAAACGACTCTGCTTTTGGCCCAAATGATTGCGCGCCGGGCGCCGCGCGCTGCCGCTGTGTGATGCTCCCCTCTGCCCTTTCCCTTCGGCCTCCGTCGCTGCTGGTATCTACTGGCGCAGGCCTTTGCTTGGGGAGCGGTCGGGGATTCGTAAAAATCTGCATCCCAAGACTAAGAATGTACTTATATTACCATTTGCAGACAAATTTTGTCTATTATTTTAATATGCGTACGTGTGCCCAGATGCTGAGCGATGGGTACACGATACGAATCTATAAATAAATACAATTTAAAAATATCGGTGGTGATTGACGCACTGTTGCCATCCTAGGAAGCGGCAGATGCGGCAGTGCCCTCTCAGGAACGATTCCTTCTGCCGTAGTCTGGATTTTTTTCCCTGAACAAGAGTGTTGTATTTAAGCTTTGCATGTTCTTACAATATTAAATATAAGCATTTGCAGGCGCCCTTCCTGTTACTACCCCTAGCAGATAAATTCACATATATTAAGATTAAACGACTGATACATATCCTTAAATGCTGCCTTTTTTGAGCTGGGAACAGGGAATTGTGATGCTGGAGCGGGTTCTGGAAGGCCTTTCCTTTGTGTCTGCCGTGGCACCGGGGTGCTCCGCGTTCCTCATGCCAACAAAATATCCACAAAGTTATAAATGAATTTAATGGGACCATTAAAAATATATTTTGATTACAAAGCCTTCCGGGATTGCTGTCTTCCATTTCTTTTTCAAGAGTATTTGTGGTGGTTTTAGCTACGGGTCGTGCTTAGAAAGCGGAGTTTGTCGTTGTCTGGAGAGTTTGTCGTTCATTAAATGCAGAATTGTAATGCAGGAATTGAGGGGTAAATGTGGCCTTACAGTTAGCTGACCTTGCCGTGACTGAGCCTCTGTCCCTGGCATTACCGTCACCGGAGCGCTCAGGGCGACTGATTTTAGGGCGACCGAGTTTTCCTGCAGCGTTTTCACCATTTGCGCGCGGGGGCGCTGAACGTGGTGCCCGGAGCTGTTTTTATCGTGCGTAGCGTGGTCTGGTTCTCGGAGAATCCCCTTGGCCCAACACGTAAGGCTCCTGGGGACGAGGGGCACAACCCGTCTCTCTTAGGTCTTCTGTTCCAGGCTGCCTTCAAATTCAGGAATAGCTCTGTGGTGATGACGTCTGGGGCGCTGTTTAGAGAGCGGTTTTGGCAACTGTAAGAATTAGATTATTTTTTTTTTTCCCCGATTGGTTTTAATACGAGCTTGCTTCCTGCAGCATCTGACCCTTTAAAGAGGCTGACGGTGTCTCACGTGGTTTGGAACGGAATACTTAGCTCTGCTAATCGAGGAAGCCCAAGTTTGCAGGACGGGGGCTGGTGTGATTCGGTCGAAAGGTCCCTACGTGGCGTGAGAATCGTCACCCAGCAGAGACTGCCAACGCGAGCTGGAAAACACCCCCCGACTTCTCACGGAGCTGGAGGGAGACGCGTGCCGAGGCGTTGTGGCGAACTGCTGGGAGGGGAGCCCGTGGCAAAGCCCGTGCCTTGCGTGGTCGTGCTGCGCGTCCGGAGAATCGCTGCGTCCTGGCGCGCTGTGCGCAGGGGAGCGCGCGCGCGGGGTTCGCACGGGGAGCTGGTTTTGTGGATGAAAAAATAGGTTTATTTTTTTTTTTCTTCCCCTCCATCTAAAAAGGTTTTCTTCTAGTTTTTAAATTGTCTCAGGGTGGCCTTTAAAATTCTTATCTGCTGGCAGCATCTTTAGGCTGTTCAGCTATTCAAGCCACACTGCATTCATTTTATTTTTAGATGTAAGAGCAATGAAGGGTTGATGAAATCTTTAAAACAATTGTGGGTTTTGAATGAGTGGTGGCTTAGGAATAACAGAAATACTCAAGTAAATAAAAACACGGAAGAAAAATGGTAATAAATATTTATAAGGAGTGTGGGTTTTTTTATGTACATAATCTAAATTTCCCGTTACGTAATTTGCTTTAGGGGGGAGGGTTTATGTGTGCTCTTCGCTGCTGCTCCCCAATTTTTTTCCTCTTCTTTTTTTTCTCTTTTTCACTGGCAAGTTGTGTTGCTGATTTAAAAAGAAAATCTTCAAGTGAAATGCTGTGACTGAAATGAAAAAAGGCTGGTCTGGCAAAATGACATTTGCTAGCCAAAATGTTGGAAAAGATAAGCTCAGCTCCGGCTCGTAGCTATTTTTGGACGGCACGCAGTCCTCCGTATATGGGTCAAATTCTGCTGTTGCTAATGCAATTCAATTAAATTCAGCAGACGCGACCGTGGCGGGGGTAATTCCCGCGGATCTCTGTGGGAATCCCGTCGCAGATCGGTGCCCGCCTCGCGCCCACCGCGCTGCTCGTCCCGGTGGAGACCCAAGGCCGAGCGCTGCCCAGCGCAGGGCACGCAGGCGAGCAGCGAGTTACTCGGTGGCGGTGCCTGAATGGCTTCACGTTGCCACCAATTTTTTTTTTTGTGTGTGTGTTTTTTATATATTTAAGTAAAGAAACGCTCTGAAAAATGGATCCGCATTAATAACCTGTAATTATACAGGCGCACGAGGATGATACGGTCTTTCACTGCCGAAGCTACCGTCTAATCTGACAATGTCCTAGGAGATGACAGGCTCCGCAAACAGACGGGGGCAAAAGAAGCTGAGTGTGAGAAATGAAGAGTGCTTTCTTGTAGTACAGGCTGTTCAAAATTCCCTTGCTTATCTGGCCTGTGTTTAGGGTGTTATTTCCATTTTAGCAAATAGGCATGTAAATAAAAAAGTAAAATTAAGAGGAAGAATGCCAAAGAAATGATGTCCGTTAGTTTGATGCCTCCTGCTTATAGTTTATAAATAGGCAGAGGGTTTTGCAGAACGTACCGTGATGCATAAAAAGGCTTTCACGACCGCCTTAAATGAAAACGTATTGATATATTTTTTGTACAAATATTCCCCCGCATGATTATGAGTCCAGACCACGGCAGCATGGTTTGAGGGCATGTGAACCAGAAATTAAAACCCAGCCCGAGAGCCTGATTTAATTACCCTGCTAAGTGAAAGGCAAAAGAGAGAGAATAAACCGCGAAGGAGGCGGCTCTGGTGCTGAAACACTTTAACAACCCATGGCCTTCGTGCACTGCGTTTTCCGTGCGGTGTTGGTTTATATTGGCTGAACCTCCTTATCAAAAATTCGGGTTTGTTTTGTATTGATGGAAGTGGCGGAAGCAGGGCAGAAAAGAAACGGGTCTGTGGGCTCTGGCAGAACCCCTTGAGTTTACAGCTGTACCCAGGTGAATTTTAATGCATCGCTGGATTGGGGGGTTATACCGAACGATTGCCCCGGCAGTCTCGGGGGGTGAAACCCCCATCTCACTGGCGTGAGTGGCAAAAATGCCGTTGACTTCAAGAAGCCCATTTTTGACTCAAAAGGACCAATGCAACTCACTGTGTGTTTTTTATGAATTATATTGGCTATGTTTTATTTAACCATCGCTAAAAGCCTCTCTCCCTTTATTAATAGGGCCATTTATTATTTGTTAGGTTAGAGACTATCCCCTTTTCGCTCTGTAAGAGTGCAGAGTTTTGAAAATGCAGTTGTGCAGGGGGATCCTGGCACCGGTTCTTTGGCTTAGCAAGTGCTTAGTTACTCCTAGGGAACCGTTCAGGTGAGCACTTGTTTCTGCTACTTCATTTTCTATAGATTTATTTCTCCAGGCTCCTCCCTTTGTTTATAATGGCATCTTTTACTCTGGAAACAAAATACCTATACGCTCAAAGGAGAAAAAAAAAATAATCCTAGAAACAAAGCCAGGGCAGACAGCCTGTGAACATCGCCTGTTCTATAAAACTATGTCCTAGTAAAAAATACGATAGCAGCGCTTAATTTCACATTGCTGCAGCAATGGCAAAGCCCTGTAATATATAATGCAGAGCACTATAGGTGTCAGTCATACCGTGATAAAATAAATACAAACTACAAAAAGTTGAAATAGGATCGGAATACCCGACAGCATCAGATCCAAGGGGTCGGTTTGCACCAAAACGTGCGTCTTTAGTAAACGTTCGTCTTTATATAAATTGAGCTGTATATTGTCTTCACAGCACACAAGATCACACAGCTTTCTAGGGAGGGTCATAAGGTATTTGGGAGGGGGGGGAGATGTTTGGGGTTTTCCAGTCGTCTCCTTCCACGGAGCCCCCCCAGGACCCCCAGCCCCCGGCTGAAGCTGGTGGGTAGCAGGAAGGCGCCAGGCTGCTGGAGGCAATGGTAATTAATGATATTCCTCTGCCCTCTGTAGGAGAACTGCCTGCACTGAACACCGCTGCTGCTGCCGCCTGGCCCGCACCTTTCTGCATTCTAATTAGAAATCACGCCTGGATTCATTTTGGTAGCATTTAAACAGATAAGGCGCGGGGAAGAGTCTTACGTTGACAAGAAGGGGATGAGCCAGCAGCCTACGCAACGCGTCTCCGAGCTGGGGCTCGGTACCCGGCTCAAGTTTGCAGCTTGCTGCGGGCAGGATCTCCACGCCGGTGGGTGGAAAGCCCAAATCCTGGAGGCCAGGCTGCCCCCCCGAAGCTGCTCGCTCTGGGGTATGCAGTTCAGACCTGCATCTGCAACTCGGAGCCGAGATGCCGATTTGGGTCGCTTCTCCCTTGTAACAAAACACGCGCCAAGCTCTATCGCAGGTCTCCAATTCCAGGGGTAACCTGGCGGTTTGAGGCCACCTCGCCCCACACGGCAGCCTGGAGAAGCTGTCAGCGGGCAAACCCAGCAGGGCCGGTGATACTGGTCCCAGCAGTCCCTGGGGTGTTGCTTTGCTGCTGCGCCTAGGCCAGAGTTTGGCAAAAGCACCTGGGGAGCTCTGGTGCTGGTACCAGTTCACTGAGCCTGGTTTAACGCCGGTGTAAGGATCCCTCTGCGTGCAAGGACCGGGGTTAACCCCAGACCTCACCTTTTGGCTCTCACTGCTGCAAGAGGGACCCTGGCTTCACCAGAGGCCACAAAATGTTTAACATAGGGGTCAAGAAAAGAATTAATTCAGCTCTGTGCAGCCGGTGGTGCTGCGTGCGATGCTGGCTTGAAGAAGTAGTTGTGGTATTTTGCGTTGTAGAACAGGGCTTGGCTTTTATACCGGTTACCCCAGTGCTGCTCAGCTCCAGAGCGCTGGGCAAGCACCCGTCCTCACGGTATTCGGTTACCGCTGCT
>NW_009258295.1:325020-355343 GCF_000687185.1 Egretta garzetta | reverse complement strand
GAGCGGGCCCAGCGGCCGCCGGGGACGGCCCTCCCCGGCACACCAAGCGCTCGGAGCAGGCCGCAGCGCCGCACGTGCCTTCTTTGATGCCTACCCGTGGCCCATAATCAACTTATCTTTTCAGTCAAGCTCTTTTCACCTTAGTTGTGATTTTTGAGACGTTTGTCCCTTTCCCTGTGACATGTAGGTGGCGGTCTCATCTTCTAAGTTTCCAGGCTGGGGCCAGTAGACCCGCCATGCCGCGGGGCAGGACTCCTCTCCAGGCCATGCCTGTCGGATGCTTCCCGCGCTCGCCTCCTGAGATATTGAGTTAACCGCTGCACGCTGACAGCGGTTGGCTTTGGGAGGTACTAGGTCATGGTAAACATTGTGCCAGCTGGCCTGGTTCTTCTCTACAAGTGGATGTGAGAGCAATAGCATCTTGTGAGCAACATCTTAGTAACCACTGAGGAAATTAATGTAGTCAGCAGAGGCGTTTTCCAGTTTTGGTGATCATGATTTAGTTTCAAGACTTCATACTTCAGCAGTGCCAAGGTTTGAGAATGCCAGAAGATCCGTTGAGTGCCACTGCATCTGCCCCTCTTGCCCAGGTGCTTCTTGGTGCTGAGCATCTTGCAGTCCTCATGTAGCTGGAGTGACTCTAGACCAGATCTTGTTTCTGTGATCATGAGCAGCAGATTATTTTTTTTTTGCTTCTCCCCTGCTTGAAGTAAACACTATATGTGAGGCATTAACATTGCCAAACACACATTAAAAGAGCACTTAGCGATGTTCAGCCATTTGGATCACTCAATTGGTTGAACAAAGCTAACCCTGTAATTTTGCGTACTGGGTTGTCTTGCACATGAATGAAAATAAAGAGGGAGTATGGTATGATGTGTTCTCTTTGCTGGACTGCTCTATTCCTGTGTCCTGGAGAGGATGGGTATGAAAGAGGGTAATAACCACAGTGAAATTATTTTCTCTGTTTAGCCGTTCTAAAATGTTTATGTATTTATGTGGCTCATACATATAGGAAGAGGCCAAAGTGCATCTGAATTGCAGTTTTCCTCATTTAATCTGTAAGCGTGAAGTGACTGAAGGCATTCCAGCTTTGCTGAGTCCTCCACCTGGAGGACTACACTTCTTGTGAGACCCTCCTGAATCTGTGGAAGGGCTTGTATAGGTTTAGTCTGTCTAGCACTTCATGTGCATTCCCTAAAATAAAGAAGAGGCAGGGAAAAAAGTGTGAATGTAGGCAATGTTCATTCAAAAAGAACTCAGCAGGATTTCTGGCATTTGCTAATAAACATTCATCCCTGGATTGCAGGTGAGCCCTGTGGTACCAAACCTGTATATGGAGAAGTCCGGAGTACTGAAGGGGGGGCGTGGAATTGGTCGGTTTGCGTAACATTTCCAGCTCCTTCCTGCAGCTAGTTCTTCTAGTCTGAAATTCAGTTCCGTTTAGACATCCCTCCCCCTTTTTTTCCCACAGCTACAGTTGCTAAAGTGATTGACAAATTTGAGGATGAAACTGCAGATGACATTCTCCCTGTTGGCAATATACGGAAAAAAGCTTCAGCCTCTCTTTTGGAAGCTGATAAAAGGTACAGTGGAAAAGCTACATCTCGCAAAGCCTTGCAAGAAGAACTCTGGGGAGATGCTCTGTCTGAAGAAGGATCTGGTAAGAAATGTAATTTCTTTCCCCTTTTCAATTTTCACTCAAAATTTGATGTTAGCATGTTAACTGAGCTAGTGCCATCTCAACTGAGATGACAAACTTTCAGTCCCTGCTACCGGGCAATAAACAGGTACAATTAAGCTGGACATCTTCCTGAAGTGCCTTCCTGAAATTCAGGCCCTATTTTTTGGCCTGAGGGAAGGGGGAATCCCAAAGAGGAGGTCACTCCTCCAGCTTGAGAAAGGAGTGTGACTAAGTGTAAGGTGAGGCTCAGTGCACTGACTGAACGTTGTGTAGAGGAAAAGAAACGGCTCCCATTTTTAAGCCAATATATCTCAGGGCTGTGAGTATATACAGATTCTCATTTAAAAAAATGCATGTGGCGAATTCTGACCACCTCGTTTTCTTATCATGGCATTGTTTCATGGGAAAGCTAAGACACAGATTTACTAATGATTGTTGCAGAAAATGTGAGCTGAGATCTTTCTGTGGATATGGCCTCGTGTTTCCGTTATTTAGCCAAAACAGAGAGTAACATCGTACGCAGATGAAACGGAGTTTGGAGGTCAAATAGCCCAAACCTGTAGCTATTGATGATGCGTACTGCAAAGTGGCACATTTTGCTGGCAAGTAAATAACTTTTTTTCTCTTTTGATTATTAGCTGAAGAAGCATTAGATGAATGGTACAGTGGCAGTGAAGATGAAGAAGAGGATGGCAGCTTAGGCACTAAAACAAAGGAGAAGCTCAGCAGTGCTGGCAGTGACCAGGAGGATGACTTGGAAGATGATGAAGAGACAGATCCGTTTGCCAAGGCACCAAAGTTCAGTTTCCAGAATATTACAGACTTTGAGAAATTTACAGAGGGGATGGATGATGTAGGAAGCAGTGAGGGAGAAGATGAAGGTGATGCCAGCATGGAAGAAGGAAGTGATGAAGAGGAATATGGGAGTGAAAACCATGACAATGTAAAGGAAACCAATGACACCGAAGATGACGGGGGGGTGATGACATTCTCAAAACAACAGGAGTCTGAAGAAGTAGAAAAAGGAAAAGCTGTGAGGAACCAGATAGGTTTGTGAATGTTTGCTTTGTGTTTTTACAAGACTTTCCCCTTGCTGACACTAGAGAAACTGGCCATGTTAGGAATCACTTCAGCGTGTTAACGTGCTGCTAGCATACTGCATGTGCATGCTGCAGCAGCCCTGGGGATTTGCAAATGTTCTGCCAAATCTGCTATGCAAACTGGTGTCACTGCTGGTACAAAATCTCATGTTACGAAGTGTATTTATCCACTGATTTAACTGAACCACTACTGAATATACTTGCAGTATTGGTGGGGATGGGGACTTCCTACACCGGTAATGCTGTGCACTGATGCTGATACCGCTTCTGTTGTTTTTCAAAATGTAATACCGAATGCAGTTTCTTCCTGGCTGTCCTATTAAACTATCAAACCTCCCTTTGCAGAATGTCCTTTTAAACAGTAAAGCAAAGGGCTCTTTTTTTTTTTTTTTTTTTTTTTTTTTTGTGGGTCACAGAATTGCAGTCGGGATCATAGGATGGGATGTGGTTTTATCCAGAGACACCTTGTGGTACCAATTTTGTGCTGAGTCAGTGAATGCAAAGATTTGCCCTAACCAGGAGTAATGTAGCCCAAAGGAGAGGGCCTGTGCTGTTAAATCACTGGCTCTTTCACGAGGATCAAGTGCTTTGGCTTGCTAAAATTGTTTTATTTTCTCTTTGTTATGAAGCACTGTGGGATCAACTGTTGGAAGGGAGAATCAAGATGCAGAAGGCGCTCGTAACGGTCAACCGGCTTCCACAGCCAGATACTTACCCAATCTTCAGAAAGGAAGGTGGACAAGAATTTGACAACGCTGTCGAGAACTGTAAGAATTCTTCAATCTTCCTACTTTGGGTAGACACTGCTGTAGCCAATATGTTTTGCCTGAGCGGGGAAGTGTTAATGGGAAAGTGAGGGCTTTGAGTTGTGTGTGTCTGTAGTCTTAGCTGTTGGTTTGTGTTGCCTTAGTCCTTAGGTACTGTGCAAACAGAAACCAAAGAGCGTTTTCTACCTCAGACAAAGAAAATGTCTCCTATCACCCATGTCTGTCTATGCCTAGTTGATCTCTGCTGGTGGCCTGTCATCGCTTACGTAATGTTGGAAAGCCTCAGCTCGGGACCCACTGCTGTTTCTAGTTCTTGTGGGGATTGAAGTAGGCTTATCAAGTTTAAGTTTCATGCTGGATCTTAGGAATAATTGGTTTGGTTATTGCTGTTCAGTGCAGAGTTGTGATACTGCTTTCTCGTACCAGTTTTGTACTGGGTCAGTGAATGCAAAGATTTGCCCTAAGCAGGAGTAGTGTAGCCCAAAGGAGAGGGCCTGAGCTGTTAAATCAACAGCAAATATCTTTTCATCTGTTTATTTCTTAGGATCACTATTAGTGATGTTGTCCTGATGAGATTTGTAGTAGATTCACCAATATGGCAAATATAATGTGCACGCTTCAGCTGATAAGTGCAAAGTACTCAACTTCAGTGTGATGTGGGACTACTTAATTTTTAGAATTGGACACCTTTTTTACTGAACTTAAGGCAAATGCATGGGGAGATAAATGTCTGCTATGTTATCCTTAGGAATAAATACAAACTACTGCAGGTATCAATTGGTGTCCATTTCTCCCTGACATGTTCGTTGTTTTCTGTCAAAAACCACACGGCTGACCATGTTTATACACAGAGCCTTCTTTTTTCTAATCCCACCCATCAGAAATTAATGAACTTCATAAGATACTCTTCCAGTGATTTTTGAATAAGCCCAACAGCATTTTAAAGCTTGCCAGGTTGGTTATCCCTTTCACTTCTATTTCTTCTTTCCCAGTCTTGAGATACTGGTCACGTTTCAGCTCCGTAGGTGAGCACCCCGTGGAGGATCCCAAGAATCCCCCTTACGTGAACCAGTTGGTAGGAAACCCTGTAGTGGTGTCGCCAGCCTTTTGTGCTAAACATCAGAGGCGATATGACCTGTCTGGTGTGCTGTGGTTGTACCTCCATTCAGCCCCACGATCTGCCCGTTTGTACGTGCTGTAGTTGTTACCTGCAGATTGAGACATGTTGGCCTGGGCTGGCCCAAGTCATCTTAAAACTGGATTAGGAACTTTGCCATTGTTGATCTTGACCCTGAGTCTTGCCCCTACACCAAGTTTTGACTGTCATCTTACAGCTTGTACCTGATCTGAACATGGTAGCTAATCAGCTTATCTGGAGTTACAGCAGGTGAGGTACTTTATGTTTTAAAGTTAGCTCTGCTGCTTTAAATGAAGTGATTAAGGAAAAAAAAGGCGAACTCCCAACAATACTAAGCTGACCTTTCAGTGAAATACATGTTATTAATGTATTTAATGAGATGCATTACAAACTGCACCAAGCACCATGTTTCATTACAGGTCTAAAATGCAATATCATTAAAGACCTTTAACAGAAACAATGGTTGACATTTTGATATTTCCCATAAGCAAAACACATCCAAGAACATGGAGTATAATACTGGGCGCAGTACAGCAGAGAGCCTAATCTTTCAGTTGTCCAGAACACTGAAGGAATACCCGCTGTTAGTAACTGCTCAGTGATTCCCTCCCCACCCTCTTCTCATAATCTGGGCAGGAAAGTTGCAATATCAGATGTTCCTTGATAGCCTGGGTTCATGTTCTGTACTTCCATCTGTGAAGACAGCGAGAAAATAAAGCTGGAGTGACCTGGGCAAAGATAGCAGAGGAAGCGCTCAGACTGACAGACGAGAAGTAATGAATTTAGGAACATTCTGCTACTACTGCAGTTGTTTAGTGTTTTCCAATGTTCCCTAAGGGACCAAATTTATATTCCTTCTTTTATTTCTATTTTTTTAAAATACAATCTGTAATTGTCCAGTAAAGTAGGTTACAATTGTCATTTTTGATGAGCTACACTATTGCCCAGTGCAGATATCTTTCACTGCCCTGCAAAGATGCTCATTCCAGAAGTTACAAAGTGCCAAGCACGAAATAAGGAGTAAACTTACACACGAAGATTTTATGAAAGATATAGTTGGTGTTACGCGGCAAAGACCCGTTTCTCTCTCAGTTTGCTGTGCTGGGCGCTGGGAGAAGGATTCATGTCTAATCAGCAGCTAGGCTGTACCCGTGGGCAGTCTGAGCTGTGTTACATCTTCATTCACAGAGCTTCTGCCTGGATACAGGGCTGTGACCTGTCTGTCAGGAGGTGAAACTAAGTCCTTTCTGGTAATATATTTAAAGTTCTTTCATGAATTGATGCACCTTGGTTTATGAGGGAAAAAAAAAATCTCACTTATTATAAATCAGCTTCCAATTAAAGTCCCAATTTTTAGATGATCAAGTGGTTTAGTGGCTTCTATAAAAATAAACTTTTCCACTCGATTCTGAACGGGGATGTAGTGGGCTGGGTAAACATTTCTGGACTCCTGAGTTTTCATCCGCATTATATTGCCAGCTTGTGTGTAGCATCCCATTCCCCAGACAGGAAAAAATAGAAGAACTGTGCGTGAGTAAGTTTAAAGATGAGTGGAAGACAGGACTTTGTAAATGCTGAATGTTGAGGTGGTTCCATTGTATGTGATGCACTTCAGTCTTGGACAGGATTTGGGATAATCGTGACGTTGGCACTGTTTTGGGCTGGATGATACTCTCCTTCCAGGGAAGCCTCAGCGCGTCTTTCCAAATTCACGGGATAAATTTGGCATAGAGGGGTCTCGGCACCCAGCTCTCTCTGAGGTTCTGGAGGAGTCCCTCACATCTCTTTGAAAGCTGCCCTAGAATGCTTTGAGTAATTTATCCCAAGTCCTTCCATTGCTCATGAAATTTCTGCTCTGTGCTCACAGGAAGGATGATTTTTTTGAAATGGAAAATGGTCCTTCATATATTTGCCTCTTTGGTATCTCCCACTTGTGACAACGCCCTGCGCAGGTAGTGGTTCTAGTGAAACTCCCTAAAGGTTTGAGCATAGTTGTGTTAAAGAGTAGACAGCAACATTATATACATTTGGAGTTTTAAAGCCAAATCTGAGCAAAAATGGTAAGGTCATGCTTGTTTTCTAAATTTTGAGATCGGAGGTTACAAAACTTCAAATGTTTATTATTTTTGTAATCTTTTATGATTTTTTTTTTTTTTTAAATGATACAGTCTGCCTTGGACAGTCTTGGATTCCAGAGATCTCAGGTTCTGGTGGATGATTTACTGCAAAATTGCTTATAAATTGAAGTAGAAAATGTTTTGCAGACCTGGCAGCTTTCAGGCTTCACACCCATTTGTCACCCAGCATTTCCCTTTGTGTATAGAACAAGAATTAATTAGGCTGCACTGCAGGAAAAGTTTATGGCCATAATTTATATAGGATGAATTTCTGTTTAAAGAGACAGCATTGCTTTGTTTGCACTGTCTTACTTTTTCTTTCCCTTTTTTCTTTTTTTTTTTTAATCTTTAATTACATTCCAGATTTTTTTTTTCTGTCACCCTTTTTACATACAAATTGGAGACCAAACTGTGGTCATGGAGCTCATGTTTATTCCTGTTTTGCATCCGTGGAGAAACTCTGAGTGGTTTTTAATACTGAAATCACAGTGGCTGCGCTCTGAATGCAGTGCAAATGTTTAATGTTTAATGCACGGCACACGTGAACTCCCACAGCTTACGTTTCTGAGGTGCTGTTGCCTGGAGTGGTCTGTTTCTCCAAGATACATTTGTATTCTCTTGCACCATATCTTCCAGTCTAGTCCAGGGCTTGAGATGTTGCCTCTGTTTGGGGTCTTGCACGTTCAATTAATGTTTTTCATAATCAATGCAAGTCAGAATTTGCAATCTGCTCCTGATTTGCACATTAAAGAGACCCATTAATTAAAAATTCCAATCCCTGGCATGTTCCCGCAGGATCCTTGCATTATTTACATAGAAAAAGAGTGCAAGGTGCAAGTTTCTGTGCTGTGTCTCTGCGCAGATTGCATGCCTGCCATTCATATTTCTATGTATGTTTTCAAGGGGGAGGAAGGTTAGAAGTGGATCTCATGAAAATGTCACGAAAAATTACCTCAAGGGCAAGAAAGAGCCAAAGAAGAGGTGGAAGCAACATTAGTGAAGCCACATCCAGTGTCAGGAATTAAACGGTTCCTAGGTTTGGGGCTTGTTATGTTAAATCTAGATTCGGTGACAAAAAACCCCACAGCTAGTCAGGGGCAGGGGAGCAACAAGAGCTTTAAGAAATTATATCTCTCAATCAACAGAGGCTAGAACCTGCTGTTGTACGTACCCTGGGTGGCTGGGCTTCCCAATATGGTCATGTGGCTCTGTTCTTGCTGTTTCCATGACTGTCTCTTTACAATTTTTTTTTAAAAATACTAAGCTGGGAATGTTTCAGTGATACTTCGTGCTTCACAAAAAGAGCTGGGAATTCTAGCTTTTAAACAGTATAACGTGTTATTTTCAGTTTTTAGTTGGTGAGGATTTAAAAACATGGAGAAACCCAGGTGAGGCTCTTGCAGAAGGCAAGATGCTGATGGAAATTGCAAGAGTAGTTGTGTATGTTTTCATACGTATATGCTTTCACTTTCCAAGAGCTCAATAGGTCCCTGAAAGGCAAACTGCTGGTTGAATTTTTGTGGGGTTTTTTTTGGTTTGTTTTGTTTCCATCTGTCAGTGAATTAAGAGGAATTACCGGAATCACGCACTTCTATACTTCAGCATAAGCTCAAGATAAGTTGTTTTGGGGAAATAGAATACTGGTTTTGGTAAAAGGTACACATGCCAGGGTCTGTAAGAATGGATTTGCTCACTGAAGGAACAAAAGTGGAGACAACAAAATATTAACTGTTATTTACACTTTGTAGAGCTGTGGAGAAGTTATGCAAAGGTTCGTGATCAATAAGAAAATAAACCTGAATAAAGTGAATCAGATAAAAAAATCAAATTAAATGCTCCATGTGCTTGCGAGGCCATTATCCCCAGACCTGCCTGGGTTATTAATGTATTAATGGAGCAGCAGCAGTGAGCTCTGCCTAGCAGCGGCCTGAACTTTCCAGCACAGTGCCTCGTCTGCTACTAATAGGTACAAAATTGTACACAGCTTTTTAAATTCTGTTGAGATTTGTGCCTCTTTTCTCAACTCACAGTGATGCTTGAACTTCAATTTGTATTCTCAGTTGTCAACTACATCTCATTTTGCTAATCACTGTGGTGTTACTCCAGATGATTCAGCCGTGGACGTTCTCTGTGGCCATGAGCTAGTGGCATTGCATCCATGCACAGGGTGCAATTCCTGTATTCCTTGTACTCGAGGAGGATGCGTTATCTAGAAGAAACCCTGTTTCCCCCATCATTTAGCATTTCTACAGTATCCCCTTGGAAATTCCCTCCAGAAGAATTGTTGCGTTGGGTTCATTCACACGAAGAGATGAGCTCGTAATGGAGACAGGGCGTTGGAGAGTGCTGCAGTTAGCACAGCTGGCTGATAAGCAATGCTGCGACGTATTACAACCTCGTTCACCCTATGAGCGTGCTGCACTGGGGCCTGAGGGTGGTAGAATAGTACGGTTTGCCTCTTGGGAATAAGTTCAATGTAATGATGGAGGCCAGTCCTCTTTTGTACCCTACAAGCAGTGCTCTAGTCCTCCTTGCAGCCTGCGCAGCGTTATGGATAGCGTGTTTCTCTGTGGCCACCCTAGGGATGCAATTACACCTGGAGGTGGGAAATGGTAGTTGCTGCCTGACCAGTGGTTCCCAGTCCTGCCTTTCCTTCTCCATACTGAGTTTGGACTGCAGAATATTGGAGCCGCGTGCACCTTTGAAGTCCTTTGATCTGTGTTTTAAATGGGGTGCTGCGAAGAAACTTTATTCAAAAGAAAGACATGGAAAGATGAAACAAGGGAAACGAGTGTGAACTACACGTAAAGTTTGCGGGAAGCAACTTGCTATTCATAATCTCACTGTAGCCCTGTAGCCAGTCTCTTCAGCTCAAGTCAGTTGCTGGATAACTTATGTTTCACATTGATTAGTTGTTCCCTTAAGGTGTTGTATGTCTCAGGTGCAGCTAGCCAATGGCTGCTATTATGTTTTATTGAAAAGCAGAGCTAAAAGGAACACTTAAAAAAACTTTGCAGGACTTGCCTGGGACTGCACAAGGCTGGGTGTTGGGTGCCTTTTGGGAAACGAAGGAGACGTTGACTTTTTCTTCCTAAAACATACAGTCCAGTCCAAATGCTTTGACTGACCCAGAAATGTCTGTTTCTGGGGTGGAAATAGGTGTGTTTGTAGCAAGTGTGCTGGTAAAGGATCGTGTTTCCACCTGGAGCTATGTGGTCCTTTATAATAATGGTCTGAGTTGGGCTCTCGGTACGCCAGGTTGGTTAACTGCTTCTGTGACAAGCGTCTGTGGCTTGTGACTGAACAGCACGTTTGTGGACAAGGCCTCTTAAGGACGTGATTAAGAATCCCACTTACGTTCATTGCCAGCAGGAGACCTCCGAAGATGCCATGTGTTCTCTGGTTTTACATTCTTGCATATTAAACATTTCTGTACGAGTGCTTCACACTGAGTATCTTTATTTTCTTTTGGGTTAGTTCTGTAATATTTTGCTGAAAAGGGACTCAGGACAGAGGGGAAGATCCTATTTAGTATCTATTTAGCGTATGCTTGTTTGTATGTTCTCAGTGTCCTTTTAATAGAGGGGTTTTGCTGGATTCTGTTACTGTGATTCCTGAGCTTTAAAAGAAAAAAAAAAAAAAGATATCCTGTGCAACATCCAGGTAAGTCGTGTCAAAGCAGCTGATTAAGCATGGACTGACTTTGAATAAGATCAAGTCTGCGTTAGGTAGCAGAGAACCTGTTCTGCTTCCAGTAGAAGTCTGGCAAGGTGTGCTCCTCTCCAGTCGTGCAGCCTGACGGGCTCGCCCTCTGCCTCGTTCCTCGGCTGCACCTGGTTGTCATTGTACACATCTGGGTAGAGAAAAGCTGTCAGATGAAATGTGGTTTTTTGACACAGGCTCGGGATTTTTCAGAGAAGCCTGTGGGAATCAGCTGCCAATAATTCCAGTTATAATTTTGTTATCATCTCTATTCGTGGATTACTTTTAAAACTCAGATGTATCCATACGTACATCTGGAGATGATAATGCATTAATACAGAGCAGGGTAGGTGTCACAGGGGAGTGGGGGAGGAACTAAGGCACAGGCAGATTACACAGTTTCCAGAGGCATAGAGCAGTTATGGGATTAATTGGTGCTAGGCAAGATCGTGGACTTAAATATGTTCTTGCTTTGAAGATTTTACTGGGAGCCTGCACAAATGTGTGACAGCAGAACTGGGTTTCAAGCCTGAGTGTAAATTATTGTGATCAGATCTAGCCCACTTAAAACTGGTATTTCATTTTAATTGAATTGTATTAGTCTGGACACTTTATGAATACAAAAAAAATCATGCATGCCAATTCATGCAGGGTTGAATTTGATTTAAATGGATGTGGATGCGAGTGTCCCCAAATTTCACCTTTCCTCTCTGATCTAATGAAGAATCTGTTCAACTCTTTCTGGGATTGAGCCAAAGCCTGTTGACATTAATGAAGACTTTTCTCTCGACTAAAATAATGTTTTTGTAATGATCCTGTGCCTTGGAGAGCTTTTGGTAAGACCTGGGGTCAGGAAGGATGATAAGCTCCCGGGCTCATGGGTGGCCATTCTGCCTATGTGCCAGTGAGTGAGAGGGACGAGAGGTGAAGTGGGAAGCTTTAGCCAAAGGCACAGGTCTTGGTTTTGGAGCTCTGGTGGTGTTTGTGTGCGTATTTGGGTAACGGGGGGGTGGGGTTTTGTGCATGTGCAGAATTTGGGCTGTGCGAGGGACCAGGAAAGTATTTTGTGGCCTGTCATTGCTGTCTGTGAATTGTTCGGAAATCCTGGGGAGGAGGTAGTGGAGAAGCACAGGATGTTTATTTAACTTGCAATTTTGGGCTTTTTTCAGAAAAAAAACGCTCTTGCCCTTCCTCACTGAGTGCCAAAGCTTTTAACTCGTGGTACTTAGTCTTTCTGAGCAGAATTTTTGTCTACTCCCCTCGTATAGATGTGGTAAAATTGAAATGCTCCCATTTTACAGGTTATCTCCATAGCCATATGTCTTGGACACTATTGGCGTTTGAGGTTTATTTTAAAGCTGTCTTAAATTCTAGTGCAGGAAACGCTAGGAGAGTTCGTAGCTGTTGACCTGATACACCCCAACTCTAGACCCTGGGATTACACCACACTTTAAGCACATCAAATAGGTTTGCCTACACTTGAGTTTCCCAAGATAATTAATAGCTAATTAAATTGAGTTTAGCTAAATACTTGTGCATGTTAGTCTGTATACTGCACAAACAAGATGCAGGGAAACAAAGGCTTGCAAAGGATCCAGACAAGCATGTGCAAATGTCAGCTAACTCGGATTAATTGGCAATTGGTTACCTTGAGATGGAAACTCAGTGCTTGTCATGATAAATGTAATTAATGGCCTGGTATTATATGGGGAGGTCAGTCTAGATGGGCTAATGTTCCCTTCTGGCCTTAATATCTAGATAACTATGAAATTTCACATTTCCTCTTCCTTTCTCATTCTTGCATATGTACTTGGGGATTCCTGCCTGGCAGAGACGGGAATGCATGCTGTCAGCTTCTTTACATTTACAGTAATGTAAAACATCAGTTTTTATAAATCTCATTTTTACAAGCCCCGTCCCTTCCCTGGTTTGGGCTGATATCAAAAGATGACGGTTGAGGCGAATCAGTAGAGCATGAACTTCATGGAAGTGTTTCTCTTTCTCTCCCTTCTCAGCTTTCCCCCTCCCCCAGTCCCCACTAATAAAATCCTTGAATACCGAGCTTTTTATTCTGTTGTTGCATCTAGTTATTTTCTTTACTTTTAGCAAACTCATCTGTGTCTGATCCTGTTGTCCTTACTGTCAAATGCAGTGATATTGGAGTGAAAGGGCTAAATTGAGTCCGTTCTGTAACTCTTTGGGAGTCAGCTGAACTGCTTGTGTGAAGGGGGTTTGCAGCACTGGCTCCTTTGTGCTGAAGGAATACAATTTTCCCCTCTGCAAAGGCTTTTGCATCATTTGCATTCCAATGGAACCAGCAAATTGGGCCTTCGGTACGGAGCGGACCTTTTTATTGCAATCAGAAGAAAGGTCGGCCTTTTTCCTACCATCATTTGATAAAATTCCGCAAACTCGGTGTTTTGGGAAGCGTGAAGGGAGTGTTACTCCCATCATTTCCCGAAATAACCTGGTCAGATTTACAGGTGCTTTGTGCTAAGATTCAGCTGAGGTCCGTGAGAAACATATACGCAACTACACCACCTCTGAAAAAATCAGATCCCTCTGCTGCCAAAGGGCTTGCAGCTAGCCTGTCATTTAGCCTAGGCTGGCTCTTGTAGCTCCTGTCTTAGGCTTATCAGTAGCCTTTTATTTCTGTGCCATCTTGGTTTTGGGGCCCCAGGACGTACAGCGGTGCAAGTTGGAAGCTAGCGAGCGTCCTGCCTGTGCCATATTGTTCCTCCTACAGTTAGTTACGCAGTGGGAATTACAGAAAAGGAGTTGTCCAAAGCCCCGTGCTTAAGATGCGATACCTGGAGGAATTCCCTCCGCCTTTTCCTGGCTGGTAACATTGCTCTGCTGTTGGGAATATAGAGCAAGCTCCAAAAGTAATACTGACAGACTTCAGAATTATGATACACTGGAGCTCTGGCGTAATTCTTTGTTGAAGAAGTTAGAGGCCTAAAATGTTAAGGCTTATTGTTATTCTGAGTTGATAATCTCTGCCTTGCTTTAATAATTTTTCCTCATGCCTGGATAGCCTGCGAGTTGCACAATAATCACTCACACAGCTTTGTAATCAATGCCCAAAGTAATAGGATTCCGCTGGCCAACGGCAATTAATAAATTTGTGTCTTTTTTAAAACACTAGCAAGTCGGGCCTGAAATACGACTGACTGGCTTTCCTCATTTGCATATTTATTGCAGTGGAAAAATTCTTGCCGAATGATTGATGTTGAGCCTGCCTCTTGAATTCCAAACAGCACATTATTATGAAATGAAAAATGCCGGCCATACAGTTGATTAAAGTTGAAGACAGTGGAATCGGTGTTTTTTAAGATTGTGGGAGAATTAAAGGCATATTTTAATAGATGTTGACAAGAAGTGAACTAACAAAAGCAAAGCAAAGGATTTGCTTGAAAAGATTTAATCAAACGTGTTTCTTGGGGGATTAATTGCTGGGGATGACTAGTGCAAGTGGCTGGCTTGTGGATTTGAATGAGAAGTATTGTTCTCGGGCCAGCGTATTGAGTGCCATTTTGACCTGTAGTTTAACTCCTGTCCCACAGTCGTTTGAAAGGAGTGAAAATTTCCCCTCTTCATCTGATTGTCGGGATAAATGCCTGTACCTGATAAAGATACTTTTCATTATGAACAGCTATTAAAATAAAAGAGGTTTGATTCCTCTCCTCCTTTTTATTTGCATAATGTGACCGGGGCGCTGGGCACTGCGCCCGTTCCATGCAGTCGTGACACGGCGACTCTCCACGGTGGCAGGGGGAACTCTCCCAATATTTGGCAGCTCAGCTTTTGCTCTGCATACCCTGGTTCAAACACCAGCCTTGTTCCGGCTGTTCTGTGTGAGCGCGTCATACAGCCTGTGGAGGTACATGGAAAATTAAAAGCTTGCATGCCGATGATATTCCTGTGATGCCAGATCCTCAGATTTAATTGAGGGGAAAAAGTAGTTAATTTCCAGCTTTGGCGTGGGTTCTGAATTTCATCCGTGTCCTGTGCGTGCGGTGTTTTGTGCTGGTACATAACGGTAACGACGCTCCTGTGGGTGTTTGCATTGGGTGTGTACGCAGAAGCAGGCCGTTCCGCAGGGGAGCACTGCCACAGCAGTGCCCCATCGCACCCTGCAAGGTGCCATGAACATGCGGCAGCAGAGTGAAAAATCCCGGGAGGTTTGCCCCAGTTTTAAGGATACTGTCATACTCGGAATCTGCTGGATGGATGCGCCAGGGTCAGGCGAGGAGGAGCTTGCCTGGTGGAGCAGTTTTGGGAATCCCACTGGTTGGCTCTCTGTGAATACCTTTGAAAGCCTGGCCTTGAGGCACCGGCTTTTTTTCCATCGACTTAAAGTGTCTCTGCGTGAGGCCGCTCCCCGCTGCTCCGCACCAGCTGCTGCTCTCCGCAGCTGCTTGGGAAGATGAAATGAGACCCCATTTTTAGAGGTCATGAAAAAGAGCGCAGATATTTTTCTGCGCAGGAAGCTGCCTTGCTGTAGAAATGCTGAACTTAGAGCGATGGGCGAGCTCCGAAGCCATCCCGCACGGCAGCGCTTGGGTTTCAGCGGCAGCGGAGGCGCAGCCGCCCTCTGCGCGAGGAGAGGGCTGGTGGGGGGAGCACGCCGTGGGGTCGGTACTCTGCAGCCCAGAGCCACCCCACGCAGAGGGGGAACGCCAGCAGTACAGCCAGTTTGTCCGTAACCACTGGCATTGACAAAATTGATTTTTGTGGTTTGAGAGCAGTAGGACAGATTTCATCTCTGGTGGGTCTCCTGACACTTTGATACATGGCAGCGCTATCCCTGAATGGAGCTAAATACTCCAGGGCTACTTTCTGACTGGGTGAAGGGATGTATAAAATGAGAACATATGAGAGAGTATTAACAGAAAGGCACACTTTGATTTACTGATACTGGCTCCCAGCTTTCTTGGTGGATTGATATGCTGTCTGCTGGATCTGGAACAACTTTTTTGCTCCTGTACACAAAATGAAAGGGCTCCCATGGACTCTTAGAAGTGACTCTTACAAGTTAGCATCTCACCACAGACACTCTGAGTCCCATTTAAGCTGGAAGTTATATTCAAACCACGTTTGCCGTGTTCCTGGAGCAGCCGCAGATGGATCCCACTCAGCATCCTTTTTTCTTTCCCAAAGGGCAGCTTTGAAAAGGTTTGATGGAAGGAGGGGTTGCGTGTTGTCCTGGGGTTAGTTGGCCTCTTCTACACACAGAGGATGAGTTGCTTGGGGGATTTCAGTTGCTCATACCGAAATGCTGCAAAGGGATCCAGCTTCTTTTGTGTTTAAGGCAGTGCTGAGCCACCCGTCCTCAAAAAAACTGCAGGTTGGACACGCATAAGTAACTCCTGGAAAAGGAGATAGTTTTGAGATTTTTCTCACTGGTGATGTATGGCCCAACGTTAAAGGTGTCAGTTGTGACACTGGTGTCGATACAATATTTACCCCAGCACATTGCAGTGCAGATTTTAAGACAGATGCAGCAAAGCTGCCAGCAGAGAGTGGGAGAGAAGGGGTGGGAGAGGCACAGGCTGGGGTTAACTGGGGTGATAGGTGCCTGCAAAGTCGGGTCACGATTGCTTTACACACTGCAACTTAACAGTCGCTTTTGCAGTGCTGTGCCTGCAGTCGCTGGCTGCTGCCCCGGTGTGCTGGACTGGGAAGGGGCAGCTGGGGATGTGGAGCGTCTGTAGTTGGCTGAACACAGTAGAGCAACACCCAGAAGTGATACTGATGGCAGAGTTAGCAAAGTGGCTCTGGGAGTAAGCTGTTGGCATCAGGATCCTCCCGCTGGTGAATGCGTGGTGGGAGGGCAGTCGTAGAGCTTTAACAGCGTTGTTTCAGCCTTGGCCGGGTTGCGGTGCTTGTGAAAACCATAGTGTCAATCTTCCTGATCCCAAAAGCTTTAGAAACTGAAAATCATCAGGGACTGCCAAGGACCTAACACCGCTCGTGGCAGTGGGAGGCCTCTGCCACGTGGTCAGGGCTGGCATTGCCGGCGTTCTTAGAGGTATTGCTGGCTGTGTTCTGTGAACAGAGCAGGGAAGGGAGCAGGAGGCACAACCCTGGTGGTTATCACACGTGAAAGCTGCTAGTTGGATGCCTTGATGTGCTGGTGTGCTTGAAAGCTCCGTGTTTGTGACTCTTTGCTGTTTAATTGTCCATTTCAGACACGGAACAGCATTAAAAAAAAATCTGCTGGGAGAGGGTGGGAGAGCAGGAGGGTTAGTGTCCGGCTTTCCTTCAAAATGACATAGTTTGCATTTATGAAACAGTTTTGTTTTACGCTGCCTTCATTCACAAATGGATTCAGTCTTTTCCCCAAAGCAGACGGTGTAAAGGCAGATGAGGGCATTAGAGGGAAAAGAAGATGAAGAGGGAGAGGAGACTGGGAAGAAAACAGTCCCTTCTGGAATTAGACGTGAAATGGATAGGGCAGGGCTGGATGGGAAGAGAGCAGGGGAGGGTGACACTTGGCTTCTGCAGTTGAGTTCACAGCACACTTAAGCACCCAACAGTAACAATGAGAATGCCATCCAATAATGCCATTAAATACACAGGAACTGAAAGCAGGGAAGTTACCCAGCTGTTAGAGGCTCATGATGAAGGCACTGTCTGGAATAATTAGCCCTCCCACCTGGTTAGATGCACGGTCATTGTCTCCCTGCCCTCCGCAGCCCCTTCACTCCGAATAAAATTGCTCCCCATCCCCACTTCTGTTGGGGTCCGTATCTCATAGCCTGGGGGAGCTCGAGCCTGTCTTTATTCCTTGCCCGCTTGCCGTGGCCCTGATATACCCCAGAAGAGCTGGAGTGCTACTCCAGTTGTAATTGACAGGATCAAAGCCGCCTGGGGTGCATTAGCACTGCTGCTGGAGGATAGGCAGCGGGTAGAAAATAAACAGTTTCGGAAGCTCTGGGGACATTCAGCTGTGTTGCAGGCAGAGGGAAAGATTTTGCTGTTGTAAGCTGTGCGCTTAGGCTAGGGTGGGGGCACTTCCCTTTTCCAAGCGATGCTTTAGCTGCAGACACGTACAACAAATGCATTTTTAAGGGCTTTTGTCTGTTTGTCTCTTGGAATTGTTTTGCTGCTAACACACGACTGTTTTACAAGTATGGCAAACCTAATCCGTTAATAGGTTTATATAGAAGAGTTGTCAGAACATATCTGAAATGAACCGCATGCTAGGGGAGGATGAGTCCAACAGCTGATCTGCAACAAAAATCTTAAAGCATCTTCTCCTTGACATTCCTGTTACTGAGGTCAGGCCGTAATTTATCTGAAGATGGTGACAACTGAGCAATATCACAGTGGTAACATGCGGGAGATTGAGACCTCTGAATGTCTGGGCTGATTTCTGCTTGCACTGTCTCTGTCTGGCTGATGAAGATTTGCTGTTCACTCTACCCGTGATCTCTGTGTCCTCCATTAAAAAAAAAAAAAAAAAAAAAAATCAAGTGGTGAAAAGTTCTCTCCATTCTTTTATGCTAACTACAAGGAAAGAAATGGGTTTGGGAGTTCAGCAAAACAGCCCTACTGACGTGCCGTCAGCGGAGGACCCAGCAGAGGGGGTACCAGGGGAAGCCCTGGGGAACGTCCCGATGCCACAGTGTTCCTCCTGCCCTCGGACAAATCCACATGCTCTGTCAGCCAGGGTTGCTGCTGCCCGCAAGGGCGCTCATTCTGGGTGCGTGGGGAGGGAAGCCAAGCCTGCGGGAACGTACCTTGCAGGAAAACAGCTCCTGGTGTGCCACGTTTCTCCAAGCAGTGCATTTTTTCCCTTTTCTGGGGCGCCTCTTTGTAAAATAGGAGGCAATACACACCAGCCATCAGGTAAATACAAATTAATCTCTGTAAAGTTCAGCTTAGGTTTTTGATGGAAGTGTACTAAGTGTCTTACCTGTAAGAGCTGACCCTGTGATTGATGTGTAGCAATGTACAAAGAGAGAGTTTGTGCAGGCCTAGACAAACACTTGTTTTCTGCAGGGAGGCTTGTTGGTTGTCACAAACTATTTTTAAAGAACAGATGCCGCAACAGTGTGCAGTTAACCCTTTCCGCAGTCAGCTGCAACTGTGTGTCCTCGGAATACGTAAGATCATTGGAACAGAGATGGTTTTCTCTGCATCTGCACAGATATAGGAAAATTGTCAGCTGTGAAAGCCTTTGGATACACAGCATCAGCTCTACATTCAGGATTTGTGTCTGCAAATACCCTGGAAAGCAGCTACTCATTCCTGTAAAACTAACCTTACACCACGTAGTGATCATTTTGTACACCTCTCCACCCTAGTCTTTTCTTCACTTTCTCTCTTTCTAAGGATCTCTGGGCCTGTGTTCTGCTTTTCTGATCAGAATCCTCTCATTAAACTTGCCAGGTCATTGTTTAAGTTTCCCCCCCCCCAGATCAGATTGTGCTACATTTAATTTTACTTACAATCTAATTTCTTATACCTCCTGCGTGGTGAGCACAGCGGCATAGAAACCAGCAGTAGTCGCAGCCCTGCAGGAGTTCAGTTTTTCTTCTTGCCTTCCCTCCTTCTGCTCCCTGTAACATGCACATTATGTACAAGAAAGAAAAGTCAGAGGTCAGGTGTAGACGGGATGTACATATATACATTTTTCCCTTGTGTTGCTTCCTATTATTTGACTGAAGCTGGTCTCTGCTGCAGAACTTAACACAGGAGAGAAATTACTCAGCAAAAAAGGTTGTTGTCGTGTGTGTGTGTCATCGGACGCTTCTGCACGCAGTACTTGCTTCTTGAATATGTTAATCCTTTCAGCTCCGCGGTCTGAATGTTTGTCGATGAAACATTAGATCAGTGTACTCCCAATGTGCAGCCAGGCAGATGTTTAGAAGGCAGTCCTGCCTCCTTTCCTCCCTTTGTAGGAAAGAAGTGTTCTTTCCCAGCGTGGTGGTGTTTGACATTAACAGCTATAAATCAGTTTGAAGATAAACTCACATCTCTAACTGATTAGAGAAGAACAGTTAATGGGACATGCAGTAGCTGTGGCAGAAATTCAGATTCAAGATGAGAAACTAAGCACTGCAAAGCTAAGTCTTCACCAGAAGCAAGGATCAGTGGGAAACTGTCACTTGTGTCTCTTGTCCTGCAGGTTGTAAAGCCCTGGAGGCATTGCTGAAAGTATTAGTGGACCTTCAGGATGAGCTGCTTTACCAATACCCAGGCACGAGGCATCTGGTAGATGGAAAGCAATCAAAAACTGAGAGGTAAATACAAAATAAGACAAGACCTTTTTGAATGCTTTGGTCTCCAGCTCTCCAAAAACAGGACAATGCACGGCTGCCTGACCATTCTCACTCTCTGCTCTTCTCAGTTGCTGCTGTATCTGGGTGACAGACACTCTGGACAAAGGACCATCTGAATTCCTTCTGCCAGTGTGGGAAGTCTGTTTTGGAATCTTTCTGATAACAGAGGAGGGGCTAAACCATGGATCTTTTGCCATAAACACCACCATGGTGTGGAAAACGCGTGGGTGGTAGTGGAGGGGCCATTCAGAACTCATACAGGTTGCCTTAGAGAGGTGTAGGGTGTTTAGTCTGCGTACTTTTGTTCTAGCGATGATGAAATCCCCAGCAGTAGTGATGAAGAGCAAGTGGAGAAGGCTCAGGAGAAGAGGAGGAGCCTCCCCAAACGAAAGCTAAAGATGGAGGACTACCCAGAATTCATAGCCAAGCGGTATGCTGACTTCAGGACATACCGGAACAACGTCTTGCAGAAGTGGCATGAGAAGACAAATCTGGCATCTGGCAAAATGGGAAAGGCAAGTCTTTGTTTACGTGTGCTGACGTGCTTATTGTCCAGCAGAGATTTGTGGAACAAGTTGATGTGAAAGTTTCATATCATGGATGTTCCAAGTTAAGCTGAGAGTTACAGCAGTAGGAATTAAATAGCAGGTACACACTTTTCCCCAGCCTTAAAGGAGTTTGGAAAGGAGCTCAGCCCTCAGATGTCAAAGGCATAAGCTGCTCTCTTTTGTTTTGAGCAGACCGACAGGAAGAATTTTTTTCAGGGACAAATGGTTTCCCAAATTTTGGGAAAAACTCTTGGATAGTATTGGTGTTCTCCCAACCAGACGTCTCACCATAGCCAGTCTCCAGCAGCAAGTAAGCTCTCTGAAAATGTCACTATTGCCGATCACAAGCTGTCTGTGTTTTATAACAGAACTAAGGGCTTCTGTGGCTCTCCTCCTCCACGAAGTGTACACTTTAATACAATGGGTAATCATTTCACCCGAAGATCCAGGGTCTCCTAACATCTGTGAGTTAGTATTAATCATTGAGAAGTTCATCTGAACCAGAACAGCAAAGGCATTTTATTAAGCCGGGTGTCAGGTTGCCTCAGGTTGGGAAAGGAGAGAGAGAGGGAGAAACAAATAAAAAATTCTAGCAGAAATCCCTGCAATGAAACCCAGACCCCCTCCTCTTGGAATGCTGTCTGCTTATCCGCTGACATGGAAAGATAGAGGAACATTGCTGCCTTGAGGAAAAGCTTTCTGCATTATCTGACACTAGTTAATGTTGTTGCAGGGTTTCGGTGCCTTTGAGCGTTCAATCGTGACTCAGATTGATCATATTATGATGGACAAAGAGAGATTACTACGGCGGACACAGACCAAGCGATCAGTGTATACAGTGCTGGGAAAGCAGGAACAGGAATCTCGTCCGGTCCCTGAATCTGTGCCTGAAAATTCGGTAAGGGTATTTTGTTTATATAACTCATCACGTAGCAGCAGTGAAACTCTCTGCAAAACAATTAGCCTTTAGCAGGAAGTATTCTTGTTTGTGAGAGAGTTATTTAAGGAGATACCTGAGTGTTGATTCCTGTAATGTAATGGCTAAGAAAAAGATGTAGACATTTCAATTCCAGTTTTATGCTGTTTGCATTATCTCCCGTGTCAGTGCTTGACAGGGGAAGACAAGGTTTGGTCTGTGATTGTGCCCCTTCTATGCTGTAGGAGGTGATGCTCACTAAATATGCTTTTGGAGGTAGCAGCTACAAAACTTTGTTTTCACTCTGAAGTTTAGAATCTTTAACCCAGAAAGTCACTTCTAAAATCATCCTGCATATAACCTACAGAATATGTTAGTAGTAAGTCTGTTATTAATTTAGTATTTAAGAATGAATAAATGCTCAATTCTGAGAGATCATATAGAATTACTGCACTTGCAAGATATATTTTTGCCATTACATTAAAAATATCTGTAGTATTTTGCCAGAAAGACTTTGCGGAGTCCTATTTATTTCCCAGTAAAGGTATCATAAATCTATTTTGGCATTGGCAGCGTTTCTGCCTTGCCTTTAAATGTATTCTAGTCCTTAAAAGCTTGTTATATTGGGAGCTTTTCTCCATTCCTTCCTATCTTCAAGTGTGTTTACAAGCTGCTGCACGTGATGTCATCAGAGTTAGGGACAGAAATGCGCACATACGAGCTTTCAGTGTTTCCTTTGTGCTTCTAGGAAGTCCTCCCTCAGTCAGATTCCAACAGGCACCTGAAGGACATAGATGAGGAGATATTTGATGACGACGACTTTTATCACCAGGTAGGTGATGGTAAATCGTTGTTGGCATTATGGCTCCAGTTGGTTTTTAATACTTACAGAGCTAATGCGGTTGGTTCTGTGCTCTAAACTTCTCAGTTACCTGTTTTAACATCTAAAATCTGTGTAGATACCACAGAGGACTTTGCTCTCAACTTTAGATGTAGGTTCTATGTGAGCTTAAATTCACATTGCGGACATAAGCTTCCTGCCGTTACTGGCGCCGCTGCACTTACGAGTGAGTCAGAGCTGCAGGGTAAGGTCTATGCCCGTAGTTCTCACTATGAGAACTACACTCGTGAACTACACGAGAGAAAAATTACGGAATTCTCTAAAGGTGACTGTTCTCTGTGGGTAGAGTCCCATCATGAAAAACGATTCTAGTAGATCCTCAAAAGCACCTAAGTTGCTCTCATCTCAACCTAAATCATCTTACCTACCTACAGAATGAAAAAGCTGCAGGGCTCCTCTAGCACTCTTCTTGGAGTTGTGCCAGCTTGGATTTAGGCCAGTTACGCTTTTTATTTGCAAAATTCTTAGAAACAAGGAATCTGCACCCAGTGCATGGAGGCTGAAGCTTAGGGAAACTTCATGATTCTAATTTATTTACTAAATGACAGTGCCGGCTTTATGAAATACGGAAATTGCCACGTATCGAGGAGTATTACGCAATGCACGAAAAACTAGTTTTGCTTTGATGGTCCACAGAGAGCTTTAACTTCAGGACTAAACAAATATCATTATATCATTAGAAAGGCAGAAATTTCTGATCTGAATAGTTATTAGAGTGGCTAGCAAAGTGTTAGATCAGTGGAAGAGAGCTGTTGCCGTGCGACTGTGCTCTGATAGCTGATTTAACCAGAAGCATTTGAATACTTTCAGAATTCGGGGTTTCATGTACAGAGCCAGGACTAAACATGAATAAAAAGATGTATTAAATTGGTAATTCTTAACCTGTGTTTTATGGATAGGAGATAGAACTTTAATGCTGTCTCTTTCTTCCCTTCCAAGAAGGTTTTCAACACACTTCCAACCCTACTGGTGTAGATGTCCAAGAAAACTTTTGCAGTAGACCTCACCTAGTGCAGAATTAGGACAATTTGAATATTTAATGTTTGTGAGGGATCTCTTCAAGGCAGCCTGCCTCAGAGCCAGGAATGTATTCCAGGCTAGCTCCTCTCCAGGCTGTGTATTTATTGTAAGAGCATCTCTGCTAGTATTGCTGTGGATTGAGCATCTCTTGAGTAGGTGAAGGTGCCAGGTTCATCTGTGTAGGCTCTAAAATGGAGATTGGAGACTGCGTGGCTGGCTGGCAGCAGTGGTTGAAAAGGCCCAATCTGTAATGCAATGAGAGGTGGAATTTGGGGGCCAAATGGACCCTAAGAACAGAGAACAAATTATGTTAGTATAACAAAATGAAGTGAAGTGGTCGAGGAGAAATAGCTGTGATTGACAATCTGTGGACCTGTGCAGAGGAGGTGTTTATTGGCCATGAAATGTTAAAATTTTAAAAGAAAAGTAGCAATAGATGAATGGCCCGTCTCTCCTTCTAATAACTTTAACTTCGATAAATCGTGATTTCAGAAATATGACTAGTCACAGCTTAGCTTTTCCCCTCACTGGTTAATTGGGGTGCTGGGGTTAATCTAAATTAAAACTTAAACTAATAGAGGTCATTGAGGGAAGAGAATCACCTGAGTAAAACAAATGGGTCTGCCAGGCACAACTGTATCTTGGCCATTTCCCAAGAGGGAAGTGGCAGCAAATTGGAGTTGTTTCAGCATTCGGTAGAGGTGAAGGATGGGTGACACCGCTTTAATGTACGGCACCTCCGGAAACGTTCCAGATTGCATTCCTTGCCGTACCAACTGCTGCCTCCCTGCGCAGTGAATAGGAGCAGGACCAGCCAACAACATCTGGCAGCACAGCAAGGAATGGGTGCAACTTTCGAAACCCCATAGACTCTAAATATGGTGCTTAGCCTGGTGGAGGCTTTAATCACTTACCACTCTTTGGCAGCGGGCTACGACAGCTTATCCTAGCCTCGTACATCACGCGCAGACATCTGCTGAGCCGCGAGGCAGCTACACATTCATTTTCCTTTCTCGCTTGTGTTTTTGTTGGTTTTTTTTTTTTTTTTTATCCCTCCCTCTCTCCCTCCCTCCCTCCTTTCCACCCTTCTCCTCTCCTCCCATCCCCAATATGCTTCTTGGGAGAGATGATCTGTAAAGATTACTGCTTCATTGTGTGCAAGTAATTGTGGGGATGCCAGCCCCTTGCCAGACACGGCGCGGCACCTGTTCCGCTGACCTGGTTAATGTCTTCTGTTGAGTGGGATTTGGCAGAGATTGGAGCTGAAGCCAATTCAGCGATAAGGCTAAAGAAAATGGCTGTATGTTTTCTGTCACCTCCCAATTAAATTGGTTTCATAAAGTGCTTTCCTTTATTTGTCAGGGTGGTAAGCTGAAGCTGAACATTGCATTCAGAAAGGGTAGAGTGCATTACAATAGAGCGCTGACAATACAGTGAATGTGTTTTCTTTCAGATGGGTCATAGCTGTGCAGCGCTTTTGTGTGCATGTGCGTGCGTGGATGTACATATATAAATAAAATGTAGAAAGGGAACCGGTTCTCCAGGAGTAATCGGCAGCAACGTCTCTGGTTGTTGGAGCTGGGGTTGCTCAGAAACTCTGACCTCTGTGTATAATACTTATTGCAAAGTATATGTCTGCATTTTGGTGGGTGCTTTTTTCTTTGTATTTAAATTTAGATCCAGACCTTTTTTAGTGTCACTTTCATTTTTCTGAATAACGTTTTATAATGATTAGCTTATTTTGATTACTGCTTATGGTTTATTAATGGTAAACATTCAGATAAAGAAGGACATTGGAAACCAACTTCTTGCATATTTCAGTGTGAAATTAAGCAAGTAAAAATGAACGAGATCTGATGAATGTGCACGAGTTAATGATAACAGAATAAGTAGCTATACTCTTTTGTTACAGATTATAATACAAAACTCTTTAATGAATCTCTTTTTCCTGTGGAAAAACGATTTTCTTGTCCAGGTCTTGGTATTCAGTGGAATTCACCATGTGGGGCTGGTGGAATTTTCTGATGATTCAGGGTTTTACTCTGTTCTGTCTGTTCATCCCACTTTACCTTTTCTAATACTGTAATCTATATTTAAGAGTTACAATTTTTATTGTTGTCACCCCTGTTCAATGGTAGTGTAAAGCTGAGCTGAATAATGCAAGTGAAATATTTTTATTTAGGTTGCACTGGGTGGGAATAGTTAAACTGTTTCAGAAGGATCCTCATCACTGACAGCAGTGAGAAGCTAGACCCCCTTTCCTTTTCTTCTAAACTCTCATTCATACGTGGTTTTAAGGAAAGAAAAAGGCTTTTTAGTTTTAGAAGTCATATTTACGTAGAATTCATTACAGCTGATATTGCTGCATTAAGACTTAAAATTCCAGCCTGCTACGAGGGAGCTGCTGGTCTGACATGCTACAGTGGAGATTTTATTATTGGGTTGAAATACTCCTCTAGTAAAGGAGAGAGTGGAAATTGGTTTATTTCCAACAGGAATTAGGTTAGTGTTCATATGCTAAGCGTTCCACTGGTAGCAGCTCTTCCCAGAACAAATGTTCATCATTGATGGCAGCAGGTATGCCTAAAGAGAATTAGGAATATACATAATCCCTTTTTTTCTCTGCTCTCCTGCTCCCTCCTCCCCCTGATTTTGGTTATGTTGTATGTCATCGCATTTTATGACAACCCACAAGCATCAGTCTTGTCTGTGATCGCCACAACCTCAGAAGCTGAGCAGAGCCAAAGTGGATGGGGACCATTCAAGGACACGCTAAAGGCTCCCAAGGGAGATGGCAGCAGTTTGCCAGGCAGGACTGCCAGTGGGCTGGAGAGGACAGGCTTCCCTCGACTGCCGCGTGATGTTGGAATGAACTGTTGCTCCCTGGGATTCACTCCCAAGGTGAGCATGCTTGAATAGCCAGGAGGAGGCTTGCTCCCTTCCTTATCTGTACTCTCATTACTTAGTAAAAGGAGTTGATCCTGTAGCAAATGTTTAATTGTAGGACTTGGGACTTTCTTTATTGTGGTCCCTTGTGGGGCGGCTCTGTACCTGCCTGCTCATTCTTGCACACTCTGTGCTTTTTACAAGTGAGCGAGAGATCTCACTACCTTCCTTTTTCCTAGTTTAGTGTTCAGAACCTGCATGAATCTGAGCAACCACGGAATGAATTTCCAAGTCTGAATCTCTTGTCAAGATACTTGTAGCTCCGCTTGTTTCTCTTCTGGGTTGTACTTGTGACCAAATCACATTGTACGGCTTTTTAGAAAACTTTATCTGACGGGGCAGATTTCTCCTCGTGTCCCAAGCAAGAGCCGGCCTAAAGCAGTTTCCTGGGCACATACTGTGGGTTTCTCTCCCAGGTATTTGATAATGCCATAAACAAGTAATTACTAATCCAGTGAACTATTAAAAGTCGATAATGGTGAAGAATAGAGAGAAGACTGGCTTTCTGACAAGCTGGTTTACCTTAATTAAACTGGTGAGTGATTAATATGGACAGCTGATCTTGTGGCTTTAATTAGATGCATTTAGAGTTTTGTGTGAATAAGAGATGTCTCGAACCATCCCATGGGTTAATGGCAATACAATACTCTTATCACAGGCATGTATCTTTCAAATGGCTGGGTAGATGGTTAATAACACGTTTTAAAGCTTGGTTTGAAACTTCTCTTATGGGTTATTAGAAAATACGCAAGTCAATGCCAGTTTTATACAAAACTGAATTTTAATAAAATGGTTTTTAAAGAGAGACTGTCCGGTGATTTCATCTTGCATTTCAGGTTTTTACATTATAAATAGATTGCAGAAAATTAAATGTTAAAAAAGTGTTTCAAGGGGATTTAAAAGTAATACTTGAGCTGCAGTCTAAATTTTCGCTGGTGTTGCTAGAAATGGTGTTGTGCTGCTACTGTGCGGGTGCTTGAAAGGGGAGAAGAAACAGCTCGTTTCGACACCTGGGCAGAATGCAGTGTAAAATGTGTGCTGAATGAGTCCTGGGCTAAAGGCAACCTTTCCCCAATTTATGCTGCTTTAAATAATTGTACGGTGTATAAATATGAAAAAGAAGGAAAAATTCATGTGATTCGCCATGTCTCTCCGACAACTAAAGGAGAAAAAAATTAAATTAGAAAATATTGACATTTCTTTGATAAAATGCAGCTTTGTCAACTTTTTGTTCAGGAGTGACTTTGCATTTTCACCAGGAAAGAGAAAAAGCATTTGGTCTTTTTAGTCTTCTTTACGTGGACCTGACAAGTTGTACTTAGCTTCTCTCTTCTTGTTTCCTACAGCGATTTTGTTAAAAAAATAACTGCTTTTTAAACTGTTAAAAGGTAACTTAACAATAACACATTTTTTCAATGTGACATGTCCTGTAGCGGCTCTGCGAGGCAGGGTGACATTAATTTGCTGAGCTTTTGAAAGGATCCTGTGTTAAAAGATAGCGGAGCGTTGTTAGTAGACCTTCACACCACCATAATTGCTTGTTTACTGCCTCTAGTAACAACATTGAGCCAGGCAAGTCCAGGTGAGCAGTTTGCAAATATTACAGAGTTCCTCACTAGTGAAGTGAGTAGCTTTTAGCCAAGGAGTGGCAGAGTGTTCTAGTAAAGGTAAGCAGCTGCGGATAAACCTGAAGTCTGGGTTTCTCACGTATTTCTCATTCTTTCAGAATCCACAGATAGTCAAATCTTTTTCTGTTTCTGTTGCTTTCAGCAAGCAACTGATAAGGCAGAAGCAGTATGAGGCTCTGCTTTTCCCTTGTTCTGCACAGCTGTTTTAAAATGAACGTCGTCAGTCCCTCGTTTGATATCGTTACTGGCGCAGGGAGCCTGATGGGACTGGCTTGGCTTCCTCGTACAGCAGCCAGCGCAGTGGCCGGGCTGAGACTGCATCTCACCTCTTGGGTGAGATTTTGGTGAATTCAAAGGCAGCGTTGCCTTTGCAGGACAGAGTAGGTGGCTTTGATGCAGTGTAGCAGAAATGACCCATGCCTTCACTGGCTTTTCTGAAGATTTGAATAACATCAGAGAAAAAGTGTTTCTTTTGTTCTGATTATATTCCTAAGCTTTGTAAACGCAACTGTTTCCTGTGACTCACAATAGATCAACTTTTGCGAGGTATTAATATGAGTTGGTCTGTGAGGGCTAAGAAGAGTGAGCCTTTTGTCACGAGGCTTATTTCAGCTATACTTAGCTCTTTGTCTCAACTGGAAATTCTTAGGGGTCTGCAAATCAGAAAGGTCAGCAACTGTAGTATTAGAAACCCTGATAGATAGTGCATGAAAATGAGACCTGACCTCTAAAATGAGAAATGAATCTCGATTACCCTTGAACAACACCCTGATGGCGTTTCTAAATCCCTCTAATTTTGTACAATGTACTTTGTGTGCATCTCTTTAACTCGCGTAGAGAGGGAGTCCTTTTAAGGCGAATTCTTCAGAAAGCACACATCATTGACTCCAGTGTAAATTTTAACAATGGCTTTGGTGTCAGCAGAGGTAGGTGAATACTAACGGCTTTTGAAGCTCTTGCCTTTGGACATGTTCTGCCTTGCAGATTTTAAGCTTTCTTGTGTGCTGAGGACACAGGGGGGAAGAGTTGGTTCCCATCTGCTCCCAGCCCTCTGTGAACACGGCTTGTGGGCCTCAGCAAACCACACAACCTCTGCGTGCTTTCCTTGTGGTTGGTTTTGACTAGGGAGTCTTGACGGGGTTGGCTTTAATAGCGACGCTTAGTTGAGTTCAGAAGCGCACGTGCGCAGGAGCACTCGTGGCAAGCGTCACTGCTTCATTCCAAAGACAAATAAAACTGATGTTAGCAACTTTCTTCTACTTACTGTTGCCTGTTGTCCACTTTGCATGTAGTTTGTCCTCCCGTCTCCGGCTTTTGGTAGGAGCAGCTTGGAGTTGGTAGTTGCGTTGCAGGCTGCTGGACATGGTTGCGCTTGGTTGGAGGTAGGCAGTTGTGTTCATTTATGTGGGAGACTGAGCTGAAGTTTTTGAAGTTCAGGGAAGATGTGAAGAGGTGAAGGAGGGAAAGCAAAAAAGGGTATGTTTCAAATCAAAGCCTTTTGATGCTGAAATTGCCTGACTCAAACTCTGTCTTCACACATCAGGGCTTAATGCTGATAGTGATTTACTTACACTTCCTAGTTAATAATTAGACATTGGGAGACACCATATATCACTCCTAATGGAATATATGGGGTCTGATGAGAGTTTTCTGTTTTGACTAATAAATTTTAAGCAGAATCACTAAACTTAATGAAATATTACAGCTTTGGAAGTGTTTTAAGTCTTGTGCTGTGAAAACAGTGTTGCTTTATTCAGTAAATGAATTTATCATTCATTCTGTATCCTGAGCCCTAGCTGGCTCTGGAGCATGGGCTGAATGCAAGACTCTGAACTAGAAAGCGGAAAAACTAATCAAATCCTTAAAGACCAAAGGCAGCGAGGCAGGTCTAGACTGACTTTTTCAGTGGTAGCCTCTGGCTACATCCACTTTTATTTTAGTAACCATTGTTAGCATGATTTATAACTTTAGCTTTAAGACGTACACTATTTAGATGTAATAAGATGCTTCGCAGCTTTTATTTCTATTCCCTAATTTCCCTCTTGTCCCTGCTTTTTTTTTTTTTACTTCCCCCTCATCTTTGTCTCCCTCTCCTCTCCCCAGCGGTCTCCCCAATCCTGCAGTTGACGCTGCACCGAGAGAACGTTTCACTGTCAGCCCCAAGGTCAACAAAACCACGTCTGCCTCAACTAATGGCTGATCGGCTGGTGGCCTAGTTAGTGCGGAGGAGACGGCTGTGTGCAGGGTTTAGTCTCCTACTGCTGCACAAAGCTTTTCCCTGCTAATTCTGGTGAGAGGATCCTCTGTACGCAGAGGAGAGGACATGCCCCCCAGCAAATGATGGGATCCCTGCTGTCGCCGTGCTAAGTGCCACGCAGTTCGACTCCTCGCCCTTCACAGCTGTCAGGGGAAATGCTGCCTTGCTGGAAGGAGAGTGTTCCTGTCCAGCACAATCCTGCCCGCCTCCCAGGTGCAGCGTTAGGAACCTGCCCCAAAAATGCATCTCTTTCTAACCCGCCTGGACTTAAAATGGTGTGAGACCTTGGTGACTCTCCTTAATCTA
>NW_009258295.1:317040-324980 GCF_000687185.1 Egretta garzetta | reverse complement strand
TAAGAGCGTAGGATGTCTGTGCGCTACTGTCTTCTCGTGCCTTAGCCTCTGCCATTGCTACTCAGCAGTTTTTTCTGTGCATTGTGCCAAGGAAGCAAGATAAGAGGAGACAGTAAACACCTCTCATTGCCAGTACAGGAAGAAACCACTAAAACCTTGCTGCACCATTTCTCGCTGCTGTTAAAACCCTCCCTCCCACCTTGCTTTTGACAGAATATTGACTAGAAACCAAGATCCCATTTCTGCTTAGCCTTAAGGGCAGCTGTTTACAGAGTAGTGGTGTTACATAGGTTTACTGTGTCGTATGTCTGTGTAACACTGGATTTGGATCTTGTATTTAGCTGCCAGAAGTGACTGTGATGAAGTGGGAGAGATAAACTGATAGATTGTGTGCCAGAAAGATGTTGGGAATCAATCAGATAAACAGGGCAGAGAAGCAGCTTGCTGTTTTCTAGTGATAATAAACCAGTGGCCTCTCTTCCTGGAATTTTAAAATGTAATTGCTGCAGTAATAATCTCCAAAAATAAGCAAATAGAAAAAAAGTCATGGCAGGTTTTTAATTATGCTTGAATCACTCTTTTTTTTTTTTTTGGCAATATGATGTATGGCTTGAAGGAGAGGAAAGATGTGGACAGGTGTAAATATTATCTCTGTCGCTTGATTGTCTCTCACTTGAAAAGAAGGATCATAAAATGATACCCATCTACCTTTATGGCATTTTTCTTTTGTGGGGTGCATGCCTTTTCCCTCCCTCCCTCCCTCCAGCAGTGTACTTAAGTGATCAGAAGCCATGGGGGCCAGCGAGTTTCCCACGTAGCACTGTGCCCGGGACAGCTTTTGGCATCAGCTGCGCTCGGTGGGGCAGTGTCGGCGCCTGGGAAGCCGTCTGAGGGCAGGCTGCTCTGAACACAGTCGTGGTCAAGAGCTAAGCTGTGCTGAGAAATGCCATCGTCTCACTTGAGCTGGTATTTTCTTACACGCATCCCCAGCTGCCGGGGGGATGTGGAGCTTCCTTCTTGTCCTCTTGCCATGTCTGTGCGTGCTGTCTTGGGCCAGATGCTGACATAGCCAGGACCATGGCTGCATCCCAGGCCCTGCTTTCTGTGAGTGTTACCGTACCTCGATTGACCATTGCAGTCCAGCTCTCCTACTTGAGCAAAAGTATAGCATGGCAGAAAAGTGTCATTCATCCTTTCTCCTCTAGCATCTTTGTGGAATTGCCTGGACTCTCTGGTTTCCAGGTTGGTCTGTATCAGAGCTGAGGCAATAATTTTGATAGTGAAATGTTGGCATCTAGAAAGCAATCTGTGCCCCTCAGTTTCAGAGGGTTTATTTCTGTTCTTTGTGTTAATATGTTGGCTAATACCCAAGGCACAGCACGTACGATTTACAGTGAGTGGTGATAAACATACAGCACCGGTCAAGTATCCAAAAAGGCTGTTCACAATATTCTTTGGCTGCAGGAAGCAGAAAGGACAAAACCCAACCCTCAGGACACGAAAAGAAATAGAAAAGCCTGCTTGAGCATTCTGGCTCTAGCTATAAAAATTATTTTGCTGTGCTGTTCCTCAGAGCGAGCGTTACTGCCCAGCAATGCTTGACTTCTGTTTGGTGAAGTGTTTCAGTTCCCCCCCCTGCCCACCCCACTTGAAGTGTGGGGTGAGACCTGTGGGGCAGAGGTCTTCCTGCAGATCTCTTGCCCGTGGGAGTTGTGTACACAACAGCCTGTGAAGATTCAGGCCTTTTTTATCGTCCCAAAAGCCCAAGAAGCAGTACCAGCCTCTGAAATACAAGTGGAGTTCTTCAGTCTTCCCCTCCGGGTGAGAAACGACCATCTCGTGTCAGGCTCAGCTGCTCACATCCCCCCAAGCTTGTCACCTATTTGCCCTTGGTGCAATGGTACACTTCACTCTGGGCTCCTAGGACCAGCAGTTGCTGAACAGTTGGCCCATCTGACAGTCCCAGAGGGGGCTTTGCAGTGTCCCAGGGGTTCCAGGCCTTTGCCACCGCTTAAGCTGAAGGTCATCGGTTTGCTTTGCCCATGTGGGGCTCCTTGTGCTTGGTGTTGCTGAAGTTGTGCCCCACTGGCTTTGCATAACCTTTTAGATTCTCTTGAGATGAATGATGTGATAAGTCTTCTGAGAAACCTGTGAGCCTCTTTGCATTAGCGTGTCTCTACTGTGCTTTTAAATTGGATCGTTGTCTTTCTTCTAGCTCCTTCGAGAACTTATAGAACGTAAAACCACCTCACTGGACCCCAATGACCAGGTCGCAATGGGCAGGTAAGTAGGAAGTTGTCTGTAACATCACCAGCTTCATCCCAGCACTGCAATCCAGTCCAGAAGTGCAAAACTACTTGTGGGCTTCCAGTCCATTGTAGAGGGCAATATTTTGAAAGACTCTGGAGAAAACATCTGGGTGTAAGAAATTGCATAACAAATTATTAAACCAGTATGACATTAGTCAGGAGAGTCATCCTCTGCGACATACTCCTTAGTTACGGATCACACTGTCCGACTCCGAGTTTGCCAGCCTTTGAGCTGTGCCCTGCTTTGGCTGCGATCCCCTGAAGATACTTTCCAGTTGTAAAAGGCTTGTTCCTGACTTTGGATTTTCCTGTCTCTCAGTGGTTCGGGGAGCCAAAGGGAATCCATAGAGGGGTGTCTTAACCGACCCTAGTGGGGGGGAACTGGACAAAGTGACTGCCCGCTGCTGGAATTTGGCCGTTTCTCATTACGAGCTCTGACTTGTCATTGTTTCAGAGGAGCAAACCTTCGCTTGTGAGATGTTAACGCAATTCCTGTGTATGCTCCCTCCCTGCTGTAAGAAAAGATACAATTAAAACAATATCAGGGAATGTTCCCTGCATGCCGAAGTAAAATATAATTCCACGCACGCAGGGAAGCTCTTATTTCTCTGTTTAATTCTATAGTTAGAAAATAAAGAATCTTGCAAACACCACTTAATGAACAGTGTACATTTAAATAGCCATGGGCTATAATTTAGAAAAGTGTAAAAGCAGAGGAATGCTGAAAATGCTGGAGTAGGGCTCTCCACTGAAAAAATGCTAGGGGGGTATGTGTGTGGGGAGGGGGAGAAAGCGCACTAGGAAATTTTGTGATGGTGAAATAACTTTTACCCTTGTAAAATATTACCCAAATTTTAGTGCAATGTGTCAAATTTATTTTGTGTATGTCTGGAATATTATGGAAAGCTATTCACTATAATTTAACATGATATAGACAAAATTACATTTAAGTGGTGATTACATTGTACATTTATCTGACTTTACAATAAAATAGATTACAGTAATTAAGATTATATTAAGATTGCAGTAATTGGATTTTGCTAGATTTTTTTCCCTGATGTCGAGTTTTCATTGTATAAATCAGGTAAGATGATGCTCTTTTTCGTAAAAAAAAAAAATATGTATAACTAGGAGAAGTTTTCCCCTGCTGAAAACTTCTTTGACTTGATGAAGTCTGTTTGAGGAGTTGAGCTCTCCCTTCTAAATACAGTCGCAGATGAGGCAGCACTTTCTGAAAGTGCTTATTGCTTTTCTTTCTTTTGTAGTTTTGTGTAGTAATAGTTGGAACGTTATATAGGGCTTCGTGCTAGGTTTGCCAGGTTTAAGTCAGAGATGGTGGGGAGAAATATTTGCTTGTAAATTTCAATATACTTTGCAAAACCGAGGGAGGAAATAAATTCCGAGCATCTACTGCACCATGGTAATTCTGTTCATGAAGTTAGCATACCTATCTCACTTAAAGAATCCGTTTAGGATGTGGCAGACCATCTATTCGGTTATGGGCTTTCTATATGCAAAACAGAAGTCATTCTAGTAATCAAGGCTGAAACAAAAAACCAGTACCTGTAAAGACATTTTTTACAGATTTTAGCATTTATATTTTGTAAAGATTTTATTTTTAATTCTAAAGATTCTTAAAAATATTCAGTAATCAAGAAAGAATGAAAAATGGAGCCAAGCTTGTGGCCTCCATGGGTTTCCCTGCAGGGAATATTCTCACTGAACTTCGATTGTCTCATCAGGATCAGCAGGTCTGGTCTCTGTGTCCCATTGTGGCTGGAGTCAGGAGAATTATTATTTAAATGCCGTGTCCGTGGAGCAAAGCAGTACCACGGGCACCTGGAGTTTCAGACTCGTTTTCCTGAGGTTCTGATCTCCTTCGCTTGTGTGAATGCAATAGGTAGAAGGGCTGGGGAGGGCCTCAGACCCCAGTGTACCTAATGTTCCTTTTCCTAGTGGCTCTACAAGTTGTGTAACTGTTGTTTGGCATTCCTCAGGCAATGGCTGGCCATCCAGAAGTTACGGAGCAAAATAAAGAAGAAAGTGGACAGAAAAGCCAGTAAAGGAAGGAGAATCCGGTGGGTGACAGCTTCTGCAAGAAGTTTGGATTTTGGCAAATAAAGTCTGACTGTGCTGGGCTGGTTCTGGGGCGCACTGGTAGGCTTATTCGTGCCTTTTAAGGCAAGATATCTTGCTCTGGAGCATCCACTGGGGAATCTTAATCTTCTTTGAGCCTAGAGTAAGGGCTTGGTTGGATGCAGCTTGTGAGCATTGCCCAGATCAGTCTCGGCAAGAGCGTTCATTGGTCTCAGAAAACACTGGAGAGAAGTGTTCGAATGTCCCTAAGCGATTTGGGGCCATAATTTCCAGTGAAAGCCAATAAACACCTCTTGTGCAAGATATAGTTAGTTGACTAAAACGTGGATAGCAGCTCTAGGGGAAGCTGTGCAGAAATGCCTCGGGGAGGCAAATGTCTATTTCCCACTGACTGTCAGCTGGAATTTGGTGTCTAATCTCTATTCTTCTAAGTCCCATCGCAGCTTCCTTTAGCTTCGAAGCATTTCACATCCTGACTCCTGGCTCACTAATTTGGGTTGATCTCTCCTGTTGTGCTTCCAGCAGAAGACTCTTCCACGCGGTTGGGTGGAAAGGGAAGCAGTCTGGAGAGGACAAGGTTTTTTTTTTTTTCCCTTTGCAGAGCAGATACATTAGTCTCCCTGACTTTAGCATGACTGCATGATTTGTAGTGGAGGAGGTGTTTGTGGCAGGGAGGCATGCTGAAAAGCCGCACCGCTTCCTGAAAAATCCGCAACATTAACCATCCTTTTGTGAGTAAACTATAAATCGTGAGTTTAGATGGCATCTGATAGAAAGTCAGTGGAGTCAGTCTGGGTCAGGCCTGGCATAGCAATTTTTAAGATAGATGTCATAAGATAATTTATTAAAAGAGGGAAGAGCTACTTTGTTGGCCTGAAAAGCCTATAATTATTGACTATCAATATTCTTTTCTGTCAGCATCACACATAATTGGATATATTCATGATTCAGTCAAAAGTACTGACAACATCACACAACTGAGTCAGACTCGTAAACCTCCAGGAATAATGGGGAAGTCGCTCATTGTGTGCAATCTGTGCGCTTCAGCATTCCTGAGATCAGCTATCTCGCCAAGTCAATTGCCTCTTAGATCTTAGGTGCCTTTTTTTTTTCTTCTTTAAATAAAAGTTGCACTGACCCTGCAGAGAAAATATCAATAAAGAAAAAAAGTGTCATTGTCTGTGTTTAGGATTAACATGCAGTTAAGCTCTAGCATCTTTTCAGAACAGTCCACTAGAGCCCAAATGGGTGTTTTTAAATAGTGGGTTCTTCCACTGAGAGACTCGGTGTCACCCCACGCAGGTCGCTTATCCTCTGTTCTTCTTTTTCCTTCTCTAAAATTGGGGCAGCAGCGCTTAGATTTGTTTTCATGAAGGATTTTGAGATCCTGGAAAGCAAACGATCACATACAAAGTTTCATCTGTCTCCATAATTCTTCCTTTTTAGCAGTCCTTTAGCAAACCTTCGATGTTATAGCATGTTTGGATGAAATGTGCTAGCTTATTGTAGGGTCTGAGGATCTTCAAGTGCTTTCAAAAGCAGTTGATCTTGTGCTTGACATGAGTACCTGTCCCCTTCATAGCCAGGGAAATTGGGGCACTAAGAGGGGAAGTGAGCTCATCCTAAAACTCCACAGTTGGGCTTACAAAAGCTGGTACCTAGAACTCTGCTAGGACATGCCTTTTCTTGGGGTAGGCGTGGAGGAGTGATGTGCCCACAGCTATTTTTCATGTCAGTGATTTCTGGTCCTGTCTTTCTGTGAACGAAATTAAATATTTTATATCTGCTAGGCTGGGATTTTTAAAGTCCTGATTTCAACAATGTGACAGTAATTAGTTCTGGACAAACAGCTCGTGTCAGAGAATTTATCAGGATTGCTAAGTCCCCTTGCCACTACGCAGCCTGTCCCTGTACAAGCTTTGATCTGTATGAATCCATCAGTTGTTAATGTCTCATAAGCGAACTATTTTGCAGTCCAGCCTATTGACCTGCTGTTTGTTGCAGCACTAGCCCTGCGCGGCTACGTTTCCCGACTCGATCATTACAACGTTAGACCAGGGCAGTTGCTTCCATTACGAGTGACAAAGACTTGATTGTGCAGAGAAGCCCTTGTGTAAGGGTGAGTGTGTGCTGTGCCTGAAGAGCCATTCTGAAACAGTCTTGTGAGCTAAAAATCCCCTCGAGGGAATGTTCCCGCGTAAGCAAACAAAAGGGAGTGCAGAGGTGACAGAGTGGAAAGGTGATTCTGGGCAAATGCTTGTGAATCCTTTTGCCTGCTATTTGTCAAGCTCTAAAAATAGCAGCAGCTTGGATAAAACATTTCAGACTTGGGTAGGCAGCATAGTAGTGTACACCAAAATCCATTGGTTTGGAATCCCCTGCCCTTAGACGCTAGCATGTAAAGCCACCTTTTCATTCAGAGGTTTTCAGTACTCTGTTAAATTTTATATGTCAGGTCCTTGAATATAAGTCATGAAAAGCTACTGCAAGTTCCTAGCCCAGTGGGGAAAGCGGGAAGGGGATCCTGTATCTGGAGGTGCAGTACAGCTTGCAGAAATACTTTGGTGGATCAGAAGCTGAGACAGATGCAGCACTGTATCACCTTGGGCATGCCCCATCTCTTCTTTGCACAGGTCTTTTTCCCGTCTCCTTCTGTGCCTGCTTTTCATTATTCAGGGTAGGACTTCCCAACTTACAGGTATGGCTAGCAGAGTGGGATTTTGATATCCTTTAGGGCCCTGGATACCACAGAGCAAAGAAGAAGTGATAGCAGATGGATGCTTGAGAAGCTCTGATGCTCTGATGCTTCTGCTGCCTGCAGTGGGCTCTTTGGGCACAAATTCCAGAAGGTGATTAAGACAGCAGCTGAATGGAAGGCTGGAAACGAGTTCTTGTTTCTCTCTCTGACTTCTCAGGGTTGTCTGTCTGGGAATCTGATTAGGTACTCGAACACAATTAATGGATGCTCTTTCTAGCTGTGATAAAAAAGGATTTGCTTGCTATTCAGTTCCTTGTATCCTCTGATTATTCTTGTGTCCCTGTTATAAGAAAGGAGGAGGGGGGAAGGGAGGGGGAATTGCCAGCTACAACTCGTGACTCATTGGATATCAGCCACCAGCAAGGCCAGTGCTTTGCATTTCAGGGGCTGCTATGTTTCTATTCAAGCAGCCACATTTTCCTTTTCATTAATAGTTACTAATGTGCTGCCTGCTTATTTCCTGCACTATTCAGGTATCATGTCCATAGCAAGCTGGTGAGCTTCATGGCACCTATTGACCACTGTACAATGAATGATGATGCCAGGTGAGTAATAGATTAATTATGTTTCTCAAATGGCTTCATGACAGCATGATATTGACCTGTTCTTCAGTCTGTCGCCCCCTCCATTTCTTCTTATCAGTTAACCATTTGTCACTGGCATCATAGCCTGGGTGTCTCGGTCACATCTGTCCGGGCAGTCGGGCTGAGCTTTCACTCTGTAATTACTGTGACACCAAACAAGAAATTTTCATAAATCTCAGTACCTACATTTTC
>NW_009258295.1:300039-317013 GCF_000687185.1 Egretta garzetta | reverse complement strand
CTGCTTTAAAACTCTGCTGATTTTTAAATTTTCTAATCTTACGGAATTATTTTGGAAATAGACAACTAAGTCATCTGGTGTCTTCAGGTATAATGGAAACTTACACAGAATTTGTCTTTTCACAGAAATGGCAACTGCTTTAAATTCCATTTAGTGTGCATTTTCTTAAATCAGTTAATAACTGGAATAGTTCAGTCAAGATTCACTCAAGGCCTAAATGTTGCTTGTGTTTATGGCTATTTAAAGAGTGCAGAATTTTATTGGAAGACTATAATGTTCTAATGTGCTAATTAGTAAAGAAAATACCAGTGAGGTTTTGTGCATAGTTACTAGATAGTTTTTCTACATATACACCCATATTTCTTAAATATTACATTTTTAAACTAAATCTCGAAATGCTGAGCTTCATGTGGGAGGGAGGTGGAATAGTTTTTCCACTGAATGGATGTAGAAGGCTTGAGAAACATCTTTCCCCTGGGTTGTGGAACATGTTTGTGCTCCGTGAGAGAGAGATGTCATTTGTCTGTTTGCGAAATGGAAACCAAATACAAATACCTGCTGTTCTTAGCCTGTTGCCTTTTGGGGTATTGCACAGACTTCTGGATGAGAGCTCTCCAGTAAGCTGGCACTAAGGCATTTTGTGTCCCTAATAGTCCCGTGCTGTTTCGTCATGCATCTTTCTCACCATTTCTTTACCCTTCCTTTTTTTCTTTTTTTCCAAGTGAGAAAACTGCTCTGATTTCTGCATGTTGTCTAGTTCCTCTCACCACAAAAATAAACGTGTTGGATGTGTAGGGTGAGAGCTGTGCCTCCAGCCACATGAGGTGGTCAGTTCTGCCCCCCCGCCCCATACCTGGACCATAGGAAGAGAGGGACCCAAGTGGCTTTGGCACTGTGAGGTTAGACATACACACTTTTGCCTATTTAGCAAATGATCGACTGCATTTTTGTTTCTGCTGCGCAGGGCCTGAGCTAGCAGCTATCTGTGCTTCCTGGCTGGCAAGGACCTCCTTACCTATATGGGACTGGGGTCTTTGCTGGTTCGGATAGCCCCAAATAAAAACATGGGGCAGGATAGACAGACATTCCTAGGAGAGTTGTACCTTCCTGTAGAAATTGTTCTGGGATGTGCTGCTCATTCCCCGCATCTTTTTGTCTGAGGGTAATTTAGGAGGTGGCAGATGCGTGTTTAGGAAGAACCAGTTCATACCATATGCATTAATAATACCTATGACTCCAGTATTTATCTTAGTATTATGTCCAGTTGACTGGTTATTACTTATGCTTTGAGAATTTCGAATGAGGTTAGGGTGTCTGTCATTTTTTGCATATAATACATATTGCACTGTCCTACAGGTTAGGCAGGCATACAGACCCCTGCTCTGTCCCCAGAATGAAGGCAAGCTCAGCTTGCGTGGGGGGGCGTGAGGGGGCAGAAGGTAAAAAAAAAATGAGACTGATCCTAATAATCTAGGAGTTATGCTATGTTTGCTGTCCCCAGAGGTGACATTGCCTTCTCCTTCGCAGTCCACCGCACTCACTTGTGTTCCAAAAGTTGCATAGAAAATGCATTCTGTAAGCCAAAATCCTCCAGCAAGTCAATGCAAACGTGAAGTGCATCGAAACAGCTGGGACGGTGGAGTCATTCTGCGCAATAGCCTTCTTGGGCCTCAGCTACACTTCATCTGGCTGCCGTCTTCATAACCCGTGTTCCCCTCGCTTCTCAGGAGGCATCTTGAGTCCACCACAAACTGCAGAGGGTCTGGCTGACCCTCAGAAGCTATTCCAGCTAATAGGATGCTATCTACGTTATGCTGTGTTGACATAGTTATCATTGTGGTAGGGACAGAGTGTTTGACATTTGGTTTACTGAAAACGTCTCCTGGGGGTTTTCTCCACATTGAGCGGGTTATTACATCGCTTGCATGTTTTACGGATTCTTTGGTGGCAGCAGTGTGGCAGCAGCTGCTGCTGCTTATTGTCTGACTGCGGGAACTTATTTCTTACATTAAGTTTATTAGTCGCTTTGGAGGCCCGCCATATTTTCTGTTAATGGCATTTTAGTCACTTATCTCCTGATGTTGGTTTAGCCGTCTAGAGTGAGGCTGTCGGTTGATGCCTTCGCACACCAGTAAGCGTGCCTGAGGGTCGTATCGTGTGGGCAGCCGTACCCGACTCTGCCAAGACCGGGCTTTCAAGCAAACCCTGGACACGGATGGGGCACTGCCGGAATCAGGCTGGGCAGGTTCTGTTCCCAGCTCTGCCGGTGGCTTCGTGGATGACCTTGAGCAGGTCACTCTGTGTTCCCGTGACTCTGATTTCCCTTCTGAGCAACGGAGGTCTGCTGTTGAGAAGTGCCTGTAAAAACCAGTGGTTTAGTAATAGTAGTAGTAGTATTTCATCTTTTAACATACGTAGGAAAGCTTTTGCTGCAGACAAGAGGCAGATACACAAATAGAAGCCTAAGCTTTCCTCACTGTTTGCCAAAATACCTGCTGCTTACCTCTAACACAAAGAATACGCCTTACATTTGCCTACTGCAGGCATTACAGTCTTCCTTAAGCAGTTTCTCTGCAGCTTCTTTCCCATGGGATGGGCTTTGGCATTGTTTAGTCCTAATGTTGAGCTTAAATTTCCCTCTGCTGTAATTTTGTCCTGTTACTACTTGTCCTGTTCAATGTGGGCTTTAGGAACAGATTCTTCTTTCCTCTTTGCAGCAGCCCTTCCACGTTTGGGTGGACATTCTAGCTCTGCACACTGAAAACCTGGGCGTCACTTAGCTTAGCTTCCTTCCTTCCCTCCCTATTTTACACCATTTTGTGTTTGCATCCAGATGTAAAACACATTCAAAATACTGGAGTGGCCACTATCTGAAAATTAGGCCTCTGTAGGCGTTTTGGTTCAGCTCTCCCAAAATGAAGATATGGGCTGCTATCAGTCATTTTTTTGAAAATCATAGCCACCCTCTGGGGTCACTTCACATCCCTGTTTAAAACGCCCCTGCACTTGCCATGGGCCATAATGCCTCTCTAGCAGCACACAGCCGTACCGGACCAGGCAAGAAGAATTCAACATCTGCTTTAAATTGCAGCTGAATTAAAGAGAAAGGACCAGGCCTGTACGCATGAGAGGGAAGCAGTAATGATAACAGCTTTCCTTTGTGACAGAAGAAGGTAATTTTATTGTTTGCAAGTGTGAATTACTAGATTGAAAATGCAAGTATACACTTCACAGTGATGTGATCGTGCTCTGAGCCATTTTTTTTTTCTGGTCAAGCACTTAAAAGGCATGACCCCAAAATAAATACACATCTGAACAACGGGGCGCTCAGTGCTGTAGTGTGAGAAATTTTAAAGTGTCAGTGAGCTGTATATAAAAAAGGGTTGTAGAAACAGAGCTGGCAGAACATTCTGCTTAAGTTCTGCCAGTGGCTGCAGTGGCAGGCAGATACCTGGAAGATGCTGGTAAGCTGGTAAATAAGTATGTCCCTGCCAGTGTGGATGGGCAAAAGCTCAAGGGATGGTGTAGAGCCCCCGGGGGGTGTGAGGGCTGGTGTAGTTCTGGTTCCTCCTTGGCTGTGCCAAGTCCTCGCTCCCCGTGATGAACTGCACAAGCCCTTTGTCACTGGGGCAAGAGCAGAGGGGAGTTGTCTGGGATTTGCTTTGCTTGCTGTAAGTGCTTTTGAAGGCATGACTCTGTGTAGCACTGTAATACCTGTTTTCTGTGTATTTAATTAGCTAACTATGGTAGCCTAGGAATACATATGGGGCCTGATTCTCCTGTACATTTAAGCCAATTTCCACTGTTCTGGATGTGCACTTAAAATAGTGCAGTGAACGGCTTGCACTCACCCGAAGGTCCCTGTGTGGTGGTGTCTTGGCTGTGGGACACCCAGGACTCCTGGGAATCTGGCACGTCAAGTTTATCACTTGCCACTGCCACTGGCTGGGGAAACAAAGAGCAAACGCGTGTGAGGAGAAGCAGCCTGAGCGCCGCATCGAGAAGGGGATGAACAGTCACTCCAGAATTGTTTTACAGCCTGAACTGGAGAAAAGGTACAAGTATAATAACTGCCTTTGTCAACATCACTGCCACTTTCTTTCTTATTCTTGCTGCTGGTTGGAATAATAGCATTCGTGCAGGCAATTAATCTTCCACTTGCCAGTTTTTCATGCACCCTATGCATGGGCATGGCTGTTTAACCTTGTGCTCACATATATTATGTTGTAATGTGTGGGACACTGGTGGCCTCGAGCCCTCCTCTATTTTAACCCCTCTTTGGTAGTATTTTAAAACATACACTGGAAAGTGATTTTTATGGTTATCTTGGGGTATATGTTTATAGACTTTAAATACATTTATTGTACTCTTGGGCCAAGGTTTTTCTAATCGGTCCAAGGTCATTGCTATGTAAATGGGCCTGCCTTAAGACAAGGAACCTGAAGGCGAAAGCTTGAATGTAAGTGCGCTGTGGTGGTTGTCCAGAGGAGAAGGTAGCTTCTCTTGGGCAGGAATTACCTCAGATTACAACAGGGTTGATCTCTCTCTAGTTGTGATTTTGCCTGGGTTTGAGGGTGGCATCATGTGGGTGCCACTTCTTGGGCTTCCCTCAAAATATGCTTTTCCCATCCTCATGACCTAGGGTCATCAGCGACGGCTGATCCAGTTGCTCCAGTATCTAGCATAGTGTAATCTTTAACATAATCATGCTTTGGTACCGCCATGTGCAACAGAGCTGGGAAGATGCCAGTCTTCTCTGGTTTACATTTTGGGGAATGAGGCACAGAGAAATGATAGCCCGCATCTCCAGAGGCATTTGGGTCCAGAAATCCATGACTCAGAGCCTCAGTGACCTGCCGAAGGCAACACAGCAGGTCTGGGCTAGAGCTGGAGTTGAACCCAGATCTCCTGTGCACTCACCTTCAGCTGGCCTAGCTCTGAACAGCCTTGTGGTTTTAGGAGATCAGACATCTGTGCACTTGCAAAAAGCTCCTGTGCAAGGTTGTGTTTCTTTATGGGCAAACTGAGGCTGGAGATTCCCACTGAGGGTCTGCGGGTCCATAGGCAAGCGAGTGTATTTTCAGTAGGTGCAGAGCTGCCGTATCTGCGGGAGTGGATCCTATGAACAGCCCGGTTGTGGCAAAGTCAGGTAAAGCCTGTGGTCCTGGCAAGAAGACCTGTGTGTGGATTTTGGTTTGTAACATCTCTCTGTCAGCTTTAATATATAGAGCTTCAGATCTCTGCACTCTATGTGTGTGTGGAACAGAGACTACACATTGACACTTTAAATAAAGGTATAATACCAAATTACTGCTAAGCTTGATGAAGATCATTATTTCACCTCTGAAGGATGGTAACTTGCAGGAGAAACGTTCTTTAAGGACACAGATGTTTGGTCCAAACACCTTTATCTCCCAAAACGACTCAGGTTATTCTGACAGGTAAAACAAGATTGTGCAAATATGCAACAGTGATCTAATCAGCTGGAACAACAGCAATATTTTAACTGGCGCTACCTTTTAACAGCATCATTAAGGGCTCTCATTACTCTTTTATTAGAGGCTCACTCTATTTCTTATCAGATTACAGAATGAACATAACTCATGGCACTGATTTGATCTCTTGTTAAAGAGGATTACAGCTTTGCATTAACTTGGATTGACACGGTTTATAATTTGCTGTTGATACACATGCTGCCGGTGTCACATGTTTGACCCCCTCCCCACAGCACCACTGAGGAAAAGGACACCCATACATCATCATTAAAGATGGCACCCGGTGCAGAAATGGGAGGCAAAAGGAGGCTTTTCTGCAGTAAAGTCAGGCAGGACAAAAGAGACGCGTTCTCAAGTGCAAGCTGAAATTCTAAGCGGGGATTTCTAACTGAGTGAACGTGGGGGAGAATATATCGGCTTTTAGATAGGTTGCTTTTACCTCGGCTAATGGTTCTTCATTACGGAGGAGGCCTTTGCATCCGTTATGAGCCAAATTAGAGGGAAGAAGATGGCTGTAATGGGACTGTGTCAAACCATGCAGTTCCACCTGCAACATGAGGCACAGAAGCCTTTCCAGGAGCTGGGGACATTTCCCCTGCTCTTCTCAGACCCCTCACTGTTGTGGTTGTCACCAGTTAGTGGACTGGTCCCTGCCTTCGGGCAGTATTGGTCATACACCACCAGCAGATGGTGTTAGTTTAACCAGATAACCTGTTTGCCTGTGGTGGAAGTTACCTTGCTGTCATGTCCCTGGCTGGTAGGAACCGCAAGCAGCTGAGGCTTGTGGCTAGGGATGCGTGTCCGTGGTGTGGCTCCCTTCTTCAGCTCCTGCGTACTGCCCATGCGTTGTAGGGCTGATCACAGTATATTTCCTCTGCTTTTTTTTTTTTTTTAAAGTATATAGTCAGGTGCTGACCAGGTAATTCCAGTGCACGGTGCTCAGCATTACTATATAGGTACCTGTATGGATATACATACATATATAAACAGTCTCTCCACAACTGTGGTGGTGCATTTTGTGTTGGACTTTGGAAGTGCAGACTTGCAAGGCAGCAGAACTGGGCTCAGGGTAGGAATCCCGGCCTGAAATCCCACGGCCAAGTGCAAGAAATTAAGCCCGTGACTCCAGCAGTCCCATAGGCCTCAGGTCATGGTTGGTAGAAGAGCATCCAGCCCACTCTTGTTCTTGCATGGGCAGACGAGTGCCTGCTGGGAAGCTGAATTAAGAGACAGATGATCCAGCTGCCAGTGAGGGTAGGATTAGAGCATTTCCCTTGGACTCAGCCAGGACCTTGTGTATTTTCCCAGTCAGCATTCTCACTCTTGGAGTGCTTTAGATTCATAGAATCATAGAATCATTTAGATTGGAAAAGACCTTTAAGATCAGATCCAACTATAAACCCAGCACTGCCAAGTCCCCCTCTAAACCGTATCCCCAAGCACCACATCTAGACGGCTTTTAAATACCTCCAGGGCAGCCCGTTCCAGCGCCTGACAGCCCTTTTGGGGAAGGAATTGTTCCCCATGGCCAACCTCACCCTGCCCTGGCACAACTTGAGGCCGGTGCCCCTCGTCCCATCGCCCCTTCCCTGGGAGCAGAGCCCGACCCCCCCGGCTCCCCCCTAACCCTGACCCCAGCAGTCGAGGGGCGGCCCCCCCAGTGCCCAGCACAGGGGCATGGTCCCTGCCCTGCTCCTGCTGGCCACACCACTCCTGAGACAAGCCAGGATCATAGAATCATAGAATGTTTTGGGTTGGAAGGGACCCCTAGAGGTCATCTAGTCCAACCCCCCTGCAGGAGCAGGGACACCGCTAACTAGATGAGGTTGCTCAGCCTCCCTTGTCTAGGGAGGAGTTTTACAGAGAACAGCAGAGGCTTAGAGAGGAGTAAGTATTTGGCTCGATGAAGTTGCCTTGTTTTTCATTTTTGTATTTCGGTAGCATATCGGGCTGCAGTTACACTAAGGTGCATCTGACATAAGCAAAAATGACAAGTGTTTTTTCCAATATACTTTTTCGTTGCGGATGGTAAACATCCAAAACTAAAACAAGACAAATGTCACAGTGTGTCTTGCTGCAAGCCGAGGGGGGTACGTAATAGGAAATCCTGGTATTAAAAGATTAATTTACTTAGATGACATAAGAATTTAATATTAAAAAAAAATAATAAAAAAGTTGGTGAGATACCAGCCTTTAACTTAGCTCACTTTGTACTCTGGGTATTAAAACACCATGAGACCAGATTAATGGTGGAATCTGGGCTCTGCGATTGTCACTCCAGCGGGTTCACCATGACAGAAGTCCCTGAAAGGAGGCAAAGCCCTTCCTTCCTTCTGGAACAACTGAACCAGCGGCTTCCGTGCTGTGCGGCACAACCCTCGGCTGACTGCGTCGGTGAGAAAAATTATTCTAAGTTTATATAGGCACAGCCTGGAAGCAAGGTTGTGCTGCTTTGTATTGGCTTTGTTTTGGGAAACAAAGGGAGCAGCGCTAACGTGCGGGGCGGTCTCTCGGAGTGCGCAGTGCTCTGACATTTTAGAGAAAAGTGGTGTTTCTGGCGTGAGGCTGTGGGCGGGAGGGCAAGCTGCCTACCTGGGCTCTGTGGCTTCTGGGAGAGCCCCCTGGTATGGCAGGGGACCCTCGGGGGTCCCTCGGGGGAGAGGTAGGGTCTCGCCCTGGGAAGGGGATGGGTACCCTGCTACACACCCTGAGCTGGCTCGCTGGGGAGCGGCGGAGAGCTGAGCTGTACTGGGAACCGAGAAAAAAAAGCACGTGTCGGCCTGTGAAACGAAACCTGTCGGTCCCGAGGCACCGTGGCTTCGGTATCGGTCTGCCCTTTGTGCATTGTTTTGTTTGGTGGATTTTATCCCCCTAACCTTTGACTTAGCCTTAGAAGTCAGCTCATGCAGGTGCAGTTAAGTATCCCATCTCACTTTTAACTGTAGTTGTTAGAAGGGTTGGTATTTGAACGAGGAGCTTTTGTATGTTTTGAAGCTGGCAGTAGCGAAGCGGTGTACGTGACCCCGGTTAGTGCCAATGGGCTGAAATCATCGTGTCCCAACATTTGATGTTTGACATCCCTGGTAAGAAGACAGACGCCTCTGTTATGGAAATTTCCTTTTTAAAGGGGAAAAAAATAACCTGTTAAGAGCTGCAAGATGATTTGTCGTCCTTCCTTTGTGAGACAATTTGTCTTCTCCTGCATCAAATCTGTTATAAAACAGGCAAGCTGTGAAAGAGGGAAATCATCCTAGGAATATGGGATGTTAAGGTACACAAAGAATGGTCCCCTCCGTGCGGCTGTGTGCACGTCCACGCAGGGCACTTGCACATGCAGCATTACAGTGGCTGCTCTGCTCTAAAAACAGAAACCCATCTAAAAACAGAGACTGCGAAAGCAAGATTTTATGAATTTCGTGGGGAAATCAAAGCTGCTGGAAAGCGTGCCGGCGGAGCAAGCAGGAGGCTCCTGAGCCTCCCTGTGTTTTGCTGCTTTGCCAGCCGCTTGCCCACATCTTTTATGCTTTGTGCTGTAAAGGCTCATACAAAAATGTGAATGGTATTGGGGCCAAAATCAGGACGAGAGAGGTGCCATCTCTGCTCCTGTTAATGCTGTCCTGAGGTCAGGGCTGGTCAAGGGGCAGGTGGCTGTATGCTGGCGAAAGGGGGAAATGTTCAGCATTGGTGACAAAGATGGCAGGTCTGAACCCCCGGTCTGGTTGAGTTTGGGGGACGGTACCCTCAGCAGCAGCCCCTCCATCTCTGCCGTCCTCCCGCTCCCCACTCCATCCCCAGATCCAGCCCCACAAAATGTGCAGAGGCCCTTTGTTTAGGGCAAGAACCAGCTTTCTGAAATACTTATAAATCTCGTGCCTGGTCTCATGAGACAAACCAGAGGTCACATGTCACCTTTCATAATTTAAAGCCGTGGGGCTAAAAGCATTTGCACAGACTTGAAGGACCCAATCCTGACCTGCCTGAGCGAGAGGGAATTGCGGCAGACCTTTCTGAATCTCCTTCAAGCGCCGGGCACGGTGATGAGAGCCGTCTGGCCGTGTAATTTATAGCCGGAGTTGTGCGCTCCGGTTTTGGGCCGTGGCGGGGAAGCGAGTGAGAGAGTGCCATCTCGTGGGCCTGCCTTCCCGGCCAGCACCACGCTGCCCGCACCGCGCCGTGCCGCGCCGCACGCCGGACCCCCGGCAGCTCTCCACTCCTGCCATTCAGTCCCCCGGCTTTAAAAGACACAGGTATTTTAATTCTGCCTTGAGATCGCCGCTGCTCGGTTTGCTCCGCGTCATCGGCCGCGGCGTGGGTTTGTTGCTGCAGCAATACCAGGGTGGGGAATGCCTGCTGGAAGGTGTGCGAGCGGGGAGCCAAATCCCACACCCCACCTGCTGATGGAGGGCGACGCCTTTGGCTAGAAATTGAGAAATAAAGGGCTTCGGCATGTTTTCTCCTCTTGGGTACCTGCTCTGCTTGCTGGGCACCTAGTAATCCCAGTTTCGTACTGGTGGACAAAGGATTGCTTAGGATACAGACAGAAAGTTTCCATTTCTATCGGGAGGCTTGTGTTTTTCAGCCTCCCTTTATTCATGGGTGGTCACGCTGTATCTTCCGCCAGTTTTGGTGAATTAAAAATTCGTTGTTCCCAATGGAGGGTGTCACTAGGAACGGGGTAGGTGTAGTTATTTCAGTACTGCTTGGGGCATATTCTAAATGGTCTTTTTTTTTTTTTTTTTTTTTTGGCCTGGAAGAAGAGAAGAAGTAAAAAGTACATGGGAAAAGGTAAAGAAATTTGTCGGAGGGTATTTTTACTAAAACAGCACAGCAGTGACTCACGCAGTATTGCTGTATTAATAACACTCTGGGAAAAAACCCACCAGAAACTGAATTTCCCCCCTTAATATTGTTCTCCCACTAGTTTACAGAACTATATTTAAAAAAAAAAAAAGAAGGAACGTGGCTATAATTACACAAAATAGTACAGCGTGAGCCGTTCTGCCCTCCCATGTGCAGGTATGTAGTTGTTTTCCCCTTTGTATATTTGGTGAAATAGTGCTACTGCAGATGGGCAAAGGAGATTTCTGGGGAGCTGTTAACAGGTATTATGATTTATATTTTGATGATTCATATACGTATCAAATGTGCTATTGCTTTTCATATTCACCCAGGGCACTCTGTGTGTTTCCTTGCTCTCTGTTGCAAGGATTTTGCCTATAAAATGTGCGTGGTAGCAACACCTGGGGTTTGGAGGGTGGTCAATCAGCACACAGAGCTCCCTGCCTGAAGTAGCCACTCCTTTTATTTAATTTTTTAAAAATAATGTTGCTGACATGAGATCACCAGTTGGCGCGGTGGGGAGCTGGTCAGCATTTCTGCAGTGCCGTGAAGTGGGGGCTGCACAGGGGGCTCGGGTTGAGCCGGGCCTTGGCACCTCTCGTGTGATCCTTTGTCTGCGAAGCGCAGGTCGCAGCGCCGCGGTGGGGGCTCCCTGCGGCCGGGAGCCTTGCTGTGGCCATGCCAAGGGCTGCGCCAGGGTTCAGCCGCCAAGGGGAAGACGAGTCGAGCTGCTGGCTTGGGGCTTGGGTGGGGAACGCCCTCCCCGGGGGGCCGTGGCGGTGAGCAGTGCAGGGGCATCCCTTCCTTGCTCTTCCCATAAAACCAGCGTAGGCACCGAAACCAGGATTCTTCTAACTGTGCAGGGGCACGGAGCGCGGGATGAAACGTCTCCCTCGCGCCTACCTTTTGTCTCAGGCTGCTGGTGCGTTGAAAGAAAGGGCTGTGCAAACTTCCTGAGGTGCCTGCGGAGCGGGCCCTGGAGCTGGGAAGGGGTGAGCGCCTGGGCACAGCGCTCCCGGTGCATGGAGCACCTGCGCCCGGCCTCTGCCTTTGGAGCCAGCACAGAAGAAATGCATAAATAATTAAGCCAAGGTACTTACACACACATGTTTTATGGCAAATGGCTGTGTGGTTCGTGATCATTTTTTCCAGAAACAGGTTTTATGATAATATAGTAAAAATATTAAATTAGAAAATGCCTCACTAAGGGTGATAAAACCTTACTACAGTGGAAATAGGTAATTATCCCCTCTACAGCCTAAATGACAGTTTAAAAGAAATAAAAATGTTAGTGCTCATTACTTGCTTTTGTAGGTTGCAATAAAGGGTAAGTTAAATTTTAATTCAAGGAAGACCCCTGTATCGACCTGCTTCTTCCACACTCTCCACCTGAGGTGTAAGTACTGTTAATTACTCGCGTAGGTTATTCCTCAGCACATTGCGGAGACCAGTACCTTTTTGTGCTAAAGTCACCTTTCCTTCATCTGGAGGCAGCGGACTTGGGGTGGGGTGGGTTGTTTCAACTCAGTGGCTCAAGTCTGATGTTTAATATATGTGGGTGGAGGAGAGAAATTTTATATTTTTTTAACCAAAAATCCAAGTTCATTATGCGTAGCCTTAAGGGGGCTGAAAGTATTAAAATCCACACTTACCCTGGTGAATTGAAACAGAGACAAGGTTAAACCTGGAGGATTGATGAGTTTTACTCTCTGCATGGTTAAATCCTGCTGAGGGGAGATGCCGTGGAAGAAAGGTAGCCTAGATGATAAGAAGACGGGGAAAATAAAAAGCTTGGTTGGTTGGGTTTTTTTTCCCCAGCATGAAATATTTGTTGTGTTTCGGGGGTGCTGGGGTTACCTGATTGCCCTCCTCCTCCTGTCACTCTCTGCCAGGGTGTCTGCCCACGCTGTGTTATTACCCCAACAGCTCCTCTCCCAATTCTTCCTTCAGCAGAGGCTGCCGGCGTCGCGCCTGGCAGGATGGGGCTGCGGGGGTGCTGGGCTCGGCGCTGCAGGGCCGGCCTGCCTGCAGCTCTGGGCTCAGCCCCTCTCTGCACCCGTGCAACCTGGGGCGCGAATGTCGGAGTCTGTCAGGGCCGGCAACGTTTCTCTGCTGGGGAAGACAAATCCTTGCTTGAAGTCTCCCTGGGCCCTGCTTGCTTGAAAAATGACTGTTTATTTAAAATCTGTAGGATCGGAGCAAATTCAGCATTGATCCCTGCACTCTGGTACCCATCAGAAAACTCTTAAAAAGCAAAAACTAAAGACAAAACCCTAAGGAGCCTGGTTCTCCACCAGTGGGAAAGGCCAAGGCAGGATGCAAAGAAACATTACTTTGGGCTTTTGCCTGCTCACGGGGAAAACACAGAAACTCTGGCGCCTTTGGCTGGGTTCCGTGGGGTTCCCCAGAGCACGCACATCCTCTTTGAACGGCCTTAGGTTATGGGGGACTGTAAAAAAAAAATGAATGCATGTATGAGAGGAGATGGGCATATGTAGAGAAACTGCAGACGGGAGCTCCTCTGTGCAGGGAGGTGATCTCTGGGAGCAAGTCCCCTTGGAATTTTGCAAACTGCCTTTGAGGTGTGCTTGGCAAGCAGGCCGCGGAGCCGGGAGGTGCCAAGCCCTCTACCTGTGCGTGAGGCTGGTGGGCAAAATAAAAGCGGCTTCTGTTGCTCGCTGGCACCAGGGTGGGAGGAGGAGGAGGAGGAGCGGGAGAAGAGCTGCGTGCCGTTTGCTGCCTGTGCGGTGCTCAGGCTGAACTGGGTCGGCCTGGGCGTGGGTTCGTGCCCCAGCAGCGCTTGCACAGCCTCCAAAAGAGGGTTTCTTCAGCCCAGTCTTTTGTGCTGCCCAAATGGCTCAGTGGCCGGAGCAGAGCGTGGGTTTATAGCCAGGACACGGAATATCCCCACGCTGGGCAGTTCACGGTGGTGGAGGGCAGTGGAGCCGCCTGCGGTGGGAGCGGTGGAGCCTCCCAAGCAGCAGCCGTGTCTGCAGATCCGCGCGATGCAGCAAGGCTAAGATCTGAAGCGGTGGTTAGGTCAGCTGTACAAACTCTGTGGGACAATCATACAGAGTGCGGGAAACATGTGGAAACCACGTTGTTCCTTAGCAAAGCACAAAGGGATGGGGGCAAAGCCGTGTGCGGGAGCTGTGTGCTGTGAGAATGGAAGGGCACTCGCGGTGCCTGTGCCCAGAACGTGCATTAAAACCACCAAACTGCAGGAGCTGCCCAGACTGAGGGCTCTGAGCCCTGAGCTGGGGCAACAGCAGCATCCCTACGGTGGAGGAGAAAATGGAAACAGAGAGCCCTGAGACCCTGCTGGCTGCCAGGAGGGTTCTTCTTTGCAAGATGCTTTCTTCCGGCATGAGAGGGAACAGCCTGGAGTCACAGAATCCCAGAATCCCAGACTGGCAGGGGTTGGAAGGGCCCTCAGGAGCTCACCCAGTGCCACCCCCCTGCCCAAGCAGGCTCACCCAGAGCAGGGGGCACAGGACAGCGTCCAGGCAGGGGTTGGCTATCTCCAGAGAAGGAGACTCCACAGCCCCCCTGGGCCCCCACCCTTGAGATATTTGTAGGTGTTGATGAGATCCCCTCTCAGCCTTCTCTTCTCCAGGCTGAACAAGCCCAGCTTCCTCAGCCTCTCCTCGTAGGGGAGATGCTCCAGTCCCCCCATCATCCTTGTTGCCCTCCTCTGGACTCTCTCCAGGAGTTCCTCATCTTTCTTGAACTGGGGAGCCCAGAACTGGACCCAGAGCTCCAGGTGGGGTCTCCCCAGGGCAGAGCAGAGGGGGAGGAGAACCTCCCTCACCCTGCTGGCCACGCTCCTCTGAATGCACCCCAGGACACTGGCCTGTCGCCGTCAGCTTCCCGAGGCCTCGGGGGGCTCCTGCTGCTGTGCCTGCGGGCTGGAAGCCAGCAAAGTGGGTGCGTTTGGTATCGTCATTTATCTGCCTCAGATCATTTTCCTTGGCACAACCAAGTCGCTGTATTTAAGACAAGGAGATGCAATAGCAGGGCGAGGGGAAAAAACAAATTTGTGATGTTTTGTTGGAAGTCCCCAAGCCGCTCAGCCTCTTCTGACAGGCGCAAGCTGCGAGCGTTTGTCAGCTTTGCCCACCTGAGTGTGAAATGATCTTCTATCAAAACACCGGTTTCAGCATTTCCCTCTCTGCTCCCGACATGTGAACCCCGCTGCGGACAGGAGCTGCCGCGCGCTGCCCGGGAATTTCACCGAGATTGCGGCACAAGTGGAAACGTTTGCTCAGTGTAATGATGTGGTCTGAGCCGAGCCGCAAAGCAAGGCTGGAGGGCCGTGACCATCGGAGGGCTAAATCACATCGCTCTGCGTTTTCCTTCCCATCGCTCGCCTTAAAGTCGCTATGTCCTTGTTGGCAGCCGCGCCGCTTGCCAGCTCCTCTCACAGTTGAAACAGCAAAAGCGAGTTATGTTTATCTGTTTAATAGGCAGGAAAGACGGAAAATGTTGTAACTTGGGTAACACATTCTGCTCCCTCCTCCTTTTTTTTTCTTTCAGGTGTCAAAGTTTTCAGCTTTTCAAGGCTCAGTTCTTGTTTCCTAGAAGGGCTCTGGTCTTGCATTTGTGTTAAACTTGCCGAAACCCGCGTGCGTGCTCCGGGTTTAACACGAACCCCGGCTGTGGTTTCATGGTCTTGGCTGAGCTTTGCACGCAAAACGCGGCGTTGACCATTTTTGTTAGGTGAGGAGCCGCATCCCTCGCCACAGACTCATTTTCTGAGGGTAGAGCAGCTGATTGGTTAATTAGCGTCTAAATTAAAATTAATTTAAGAGATGTGGCCCTGTGAATTAGAATGGTTTCTGGTCTCAGTGGTCTGTGCAGCCTTCTGCACTGCTGGAACGGACACCTCGATCCTCGTCTTCCTCAGATGAACGGCTGGCATTTTTCTGCCATTGCTGTTCCAAACTTGGGAGTTCCTTCCTTCCTGAGGCGGACAGGTCGCCCTCTCCAGTGCAGGTGCCTGCAAGAAGCGGTCAGTCGTCAAACCGGTCGCCGTCTTGTATTGATCTGTGAAGGAGCAAGGCATCGAAGCAGCCCCCAGCGAGCACGCTCCCTGTTCTGCTCTGAATCGAGGAGGCAGCCAAAAATCACGGTGTCGCTGTCAGCTCTGAATTTCGTCCTCTGAAGCCATATTTTACTCATGCTTGAGCGGTGGTGAAGTCTCTCTTCTCTACCTGTCCTGGCAGTTTTCCTGGCCCGGCTTCTGCAGCAGCTGCTTTCCCTGGCTATCCCAGCCGAAACCAGGACACAGTGAACCAGCGAGACGCCAGCCCATGGCAGTGGCATCGTTTGGTTGTTGCTCCAAGAACCCTGGTGGGTGGTAGCATGCTCTGAAGGAAAAAAAACCCCATCCTTCGTGTAACCAACTCTCCGCTCCGTGTGTGCCGTCGTCTTGGAACAGGCTGCTGCCTTAGAAAGCGCCTCTGTAGAAAGGGAGGCTCTCCTGATGCTTTTTCCTCGATTTCCAGAAATGCGTGATTTATAAAAAAAAAAAACGCTCTCTCCTTCCCCCATGTCCCCTCTCAGGTTACTTTGGTTTTAAAATTAAAGACAAATAACCCCAGCCCACTAATTATTTTTTTTTTTTAAAGGGAAACTTGCTCTGGTTACCAGAATTGCTGCATTTGTGCTATTAATTGGAGTCTTGTTTCTGGGTCATTGTCGTCGTTTTTCAAGTACCGTCAAGTCCAAGAAAATGTATGAAAACTAAATTGCGGCCCCACGTAGCCCGTCTGATTGAATCCTCCTTACGGCTCCGCGCTCTCATACAGCCTATTAAAATATTCAATCCTGTTTTCTTACTTGAAGAGCCTGTCTGGAAAGGGCAAACGTATAGAAAACCCCGTTCTCTGGAGGCATGGTATCCAGGCACACTGAAATATTGACATATGCCCGTACTGCGGGTGATTGGTCTTAGGCAAGTTCTCCCCTTTGCTTGTATTTATTAATGACTGTTGAATGCATTTTTAATTATTCAAGGCCTTTTCATTTTAAGGCGTGGATGGGTTTGCTGGCAGCCTCTTGCTTCCACTGCAACCTTGAAAAATAACATTTCCCCCCTTTCTCTTTGCCCTAGGACGGAGCTTTATCGTTCGCTGTTTGGAAAAATCACGAGTCCTGAAGAAGCCGAGCAGAATTAGCACCAGGCCTTGGCGCCAGGACTGACTGCAGCGGTGGGCTCCGTGCCGCGCGCCCCGGCCCGGCCAGCGCAGGAGGGGTACAGCTCCCTGCGCCCCACGCTGCCCTGCCGCCCGACATCGCTCCCAACACCCGACATCGCTCCCGACATCGCTCCCGACGCCCGACATCGCTCCTGACATCGCGCCTGATGCCTGATGTTGCTCCCGACATCACTCTCGATGCTCGACATCGCTCCCCGACGCCCGACATCGCTCCTGACATCATTCCCGACGCCCGACATTGCCTCTCTCGGGGCAGCTGCTGGCCCTGCCCTCGGTGGTCGCTTTAAGCTGCCCGGCGCGAGGCCTCTCCAGCGGCTGGTTTGTTGCTAAAAGCCTCGCTGAAAGCGCAGCACACACGGTTACCGATAAACCACAGAGGCTCCGAAAGAAGGGGGGGGGGGGGGGGGGAGCCACTCCGG
>NW_009258295.1:299079-299726 GCF_000687185.1 Egretta garzetta | reverse complement strand
ATCTGGAATGTGTGACTTGATTTTTCACCGAGTCAAGAGGATTTAAATGTCATTTACATAATTAACATGGCCTTAAAACAGAGGAGAAGTGCTCTCCCTTGCAGACAGCCAGAGCTCCCAGCTCACGCTCCCGTTTCCGAATGAGCGCTCGCTGCACCCAGGGACATTTGCTGGGTGGTGATGAGCACAACACGGGGCTACGTCTGGGGATTATTTCTGCCATTAGCACCTACCGCTGAATTTTTTCAGTCCAGCATCGATCCTGTACACTCAATTATTTCTGCTGATCATGACTCTGAGCCACCCTCTCCTCACCACCCCCCCCCTGTTGAACAAAGCCAGCGCAAGTGTAAAACCGGCCAGTGGCGCTGACTCACTTGCGGGGTTTTGTGGGGTTTTTATATCCAACGGTCAGAAATTAAATCCCCGTAAGGGGCGTTCGTTAGCCCGCTGGGATCAATCCGAACCCGGGGTGCTCTTGCATAAATAATCTGTGCATATGTCTGTGAGGTGGCCGCTGCTTGTGACTACGTGAACTGCCCCGTCTTTGGTTTGTGTTTTGCATGGTCTCATTAAAACGCTTCGTAAACTACTTGTCCGAGTGTGATCAGAGCAGGGACGGTTCCAGCCGCCGCGGCCCCCCCCCC
>NW_009258295.1:298335-298857 GCF_000687185.1 Egretta garzetta | reverse complement strand
GCGCCCGCTCCTGGCGTGGGAGGCTTTGGCCGGGGCCGTGTGTCCCCGGGGGGGGGCTCATCGGCCCCGCGCTGGGCACATCCCCGGCACAGGAGGCTGCGACAGGCGCTCAGCAGCGACCGAGGGTGGGTGCTGGGCCAACGACGCCCAGCCCTCACCACCACAGTGTAAAGGCTTGCAACAGTATTTACAGTTTTGGTCACTAAGTAAGTTCAAAGCCCCATTTCTGAACATTTTGGATGAGGGAGGTTCTGGTGGTGATTTGCCCCCTGCATTGGCTTTTCACCAGGCAAATAAATGTTACTTTGTAAACTATTTTTTTTTCTTATTAAGCTTAAATAAAAATACATTCCGTCTTGCAGCAGTTAGCGTGGAGGGAGGCAGGGAGGCCAACACCACGACCCAGGCTGCCCCGGCAGAGGAGGCGCAGGAGCAGATCCCACCTGGAGTCATAGGATCACAGAATCACAGAATGGTTTGGGTGGGAAGGGACCCCCAGAGGTCACCCAGCCCAACCCCCCT
>NW_009258295.1:297335-297945 GCF_000687185.1 Egretta garzetta | reverse complement strand
GGACCCCCCCCCCTCGCCCCCCCCGCTCCTGCCCTGTGTGACACGGGAGGGCTGGCAACACAGTTTTATCCTCCCGCCCCCGCCGCCCCAAAGCCTTTCTCTGTTGCTGCATTATTGCACTTCGCTCTGTCCCTGGAGCGGGCTGCAGACATGATATTAATAATTAATCATTTTTTTGCACCTCATCATTACAGCTTTGAGTCTCCCATCCAGGCACCTGCTGCCCGCAAGTGGCTTCCCAAAACCTTCGGCGTTGTACGGAGCACGGGGCCCCCGCACCCCGGGCGAAGCGGCTCAGCTGCAGCGACTTGGCTCGAGGCATGGGTGCTGTGTGAGCCCCTGGGGTTAAAACCAGAGGAAAAAAAAAAGCACACCTGAATTCTGGCACCCCTGCACAAAGCACCCTGGGGGCAGCCCCTGCAGTGGGGCCTGAGGGGCCGGGTACCGGTTACAGCGATGGTTCCGGAGGCAGAGCCCTACCCCAGCTTGCTTTTGACCTTTTTTTTTTTTAAAGCAAGGCAAAAGGGTGACAATGAAGAAAAAGGGTGATAATGTCATTAAATGCAGCTCCTCCGAGCGGTGCCCGGGAGCACGGCCTGGGTTGGTGCCT
>NW_009258295.1:296306-297313 GCF_000687185.1 Egretta garzetta | reverse complement strand
GCTCCACGAAGCCGTCGGAGCTTTCCTTCCTCCTCTTCCTCCCGGGTGCGGGTCCTCAGCCCTCGGGATCAACGCGGGGAGCGGGGGCAGCGGAGGGCAGCTCCCTGCCCTGTGGAAGAACGTAGCATTTCTCTTGGCTTTAGAAAGTGAAAGTGCCAAGGTGAGTATTGACTTTTTGTGGAAAACATACGAATCATGGACGAATAAATCTTTATGCTCGCTCGCAGCGAAGCAGTAGCCGCAGCTCTCGGGGAAGTGCATTGATTTCTCCCGTCCCCCTCCAGCTCACAGCTCTCCGGTCAAAATTTGCCAGGCAGAAATGCGCTAAATGTCACCGCTGGCTCCTCTCCGCTGCCCTTCCTAGTTCAGGCTCCCAGTAACGAACGGCCAGGAGCCCAGCACCCATGCCCAGGGCTACACCCCCAGCCGCCCCGGCTCACGCCTTCGGGTGTAAGCAGCCTCTATGGCAAATCCCAGCAATGTCACCTCCTGTCCCCTCTGTCGATTCCGGCTCCCTGGCAATGGGCAAAACCAGTGGCACCTTCCCCCGCGTTGGCACCATCCGCCCGCTGCGTCACGGCGTGCCCCCCCCCCCCCGAGCGGTACCTGTCCCCAGCTCCTGCGCGGCAGCAAAGCTGCGTGGGCTTGGAACATCATTTAAAAAAAAAAAAAAAAAAACCTCATGGTTTAATAACCAGAATTCCAAAGGCATCAAGGGCAGTAAATGAGCTGCTGCCCCAGTTTGTGCTGGTGGAAGGGTCCGGCAGGGCGAGCATTGAGGCCGTTTGCCAGCGAGCACCACGGCCCCGCTTTGGGGTTGCTGCGCTGGGGAGTTCTCCGGCCTCCATCTGTGCCGGTCCCTGCTGCGGCTGTGCCACCCCTTTCCAGTTTGACTCCTGTGTCCTTTAAAGTTGTAGCACCAAGGCACTTGATTTTCTTTCTTTTTTTTTTTTTTGAGAGCGAGCCGGGATGTAACGTTAAAAGGGTAATAGGAAACACTTTAAATG
>NW_009258295.1:295763-296203 GCF_000687185.1 Egretta garzetta | reverse complement strand
TTCTTTCTTTTTTTTTTTTTTTGAGAGCGAGCCGGGATGTAACGCTAAAAGGGTAATAGGAAACACTTTAAATGTGATAACTTCTCGTTGGTATTGTTTGAAGAGATAAGAGTCAAAGCCCTGCTAAGCATGCTTTTGAATTTACTTATCAGTGTTTAAGCAGGCTTTTCTCCCTGCCACCCCCCACCACCTGGGTAGTGCGATACAGGGGGAGAACCTGGGCCGGCAGCCTCAGCTCGCCAGGCCCGGTTTCGTGGCTGACCTTGCCGGAGCGGGCAGCGCGTTACTCCTGGCATGGACATGGGCCCTCGCCCGGCTTCCAATGCGCTGCAGGAGAAAGCGCAGCCTGCGGAATCCCCGGGTCAGGATTCACCAGAGCCCCTGCCCGGAGAGGCTCCAGCGGGGCCGGGGCCCTGCCCAGCAGGCGGGCAGCCGGGGGC
>NW_009258295.1:294313-295498 GCF_000687185.1 Egretta garzetta | reverse complement strand
CCCTCCCCAAAAAGAACATTAATTCTTTATTAATTCATGATACAGCTGCTAATTAGTACCTACGCGAATGGGCATTATACCTTTGCAAAACACTGCACAGCAATGAGACGGCGCATCGGGGACTGATGTGTGCGATGGGGGGACTGAGGGGCTGTGTTAATCCTCCCCCCCAACCCCACCACAGCAAAGAATTTCAACTTTCAGACAAACAACTTCATTTACAAGTGTGTCTCTAATTAGCTGCAGAATTAGTAAAGCAGAGTTTTCCCCCCATAGATCGGCCAAGCCCCTGAGGGAGGCTGTGGAATAGAGAGAATCGCATTTCCAATTATTTTGTTGAATTGCTAATTTAGTTATTGTGCCTGGCGTAATTGTGATGGGTATTGGGTGTGCAATTCAATTTGTTTTAAATATTTGTGGGAAGGCTGATCAGTAATGGAGCTGACCTATTTCATGGCCCAAATTGAGAGAAGAGACTAAAACAAAACCCGGCTACAAAGCCACAGTTTGTCTCAGTTTTTATTTTGATGTCTCTCATCCCTCCTAAGACTGTTGATGCAACAAAAGGTTTACATTAAAAGATGATGGCACTTTGATCTTGGGCTTTTGAGAGCTTACAGCTTTGGTGCTGCTTTTCTTGGCAGTTTAATATGTAGATATTTTAGGCTAAAGAGTTTTAAATGCGTTTCTGGAGTTCAGTAGGGGCCGTCCCCTCACCCACCCCTCCCCACTCGATTGGGTGTCTTAAGGTGATTTATGGGGTTTAACCATCAGGCTTCTGGGTTGAGGAATGCATGGGGAAAAAAAAAAATATCACTGCAGGAGTTGTGGTTGCTAACGTGGCCTGAGCCAACGCTCACCATGCCATGGGCAGCTGCTGAAAGGTGCCCGTGTTGGCTGAGCTGGGTGAACCCTTCAGCCCAGGGCCTGGCCCTTCCCTGCCAGCCGACCCGGTCCCTGTATCCCCCCAGCTCCGGGGAGAGGGCTCAGGGCAGTTCCCCCACCGCCCTCAGAGGCCAAGCGCTGGAGCTGAGGTTTTTCCTTTCTGTTGGTTTCAGCCACTGTAATGTTAAGAAAATAAATCTGTGACAGAGGAGCGGGACTCGCTAAGGGCTGGTGGGGACGGCGGCTGGGGGGGTACGGCTGGGGCCCTGGGCAGTGGAGCTGGTGGTGGGAGAAGGAACT
>NW_009258295.1:293680-294035 GCF_000687185.1 Egretta garzetta | reverse complement strand
CTGGAACCTCTTCTGCTTCAGTTTGTGCCCATGGCCCCTTGTCCTGGCGCTGGGCACCACTGGGAAGAGTCTGGCTGCGTCCCCGTGACCCCCACCCTTGAGATATTTGTAGGTGTTGATGAGATCCCCTCTCGGCCTTCTCTTCTCCAGGCTGAACAAGCCCAGCTCCCCCAGCCTTTCCTCACAGGGGAAAGGTAAATGCTCCTGCCAGGTTTGGATGGTGCATACTCCTTTGCCCTGTCCGGCTGAGGTGTCGGGACGGGCTCTGCCCTGTGGGTTACCCCACCGAGGGTTTATTTCCGACATCTGCAGAGTCTGACCATGGGTGGGAACAAGAGCGGCAGCGGGGGCCTGG
>NW_009258295.1:293133-293411 GCF_000687185.1 Egretta garzetta | reverse complement strand
GGCCCCGGGCCCTCGGGCCCCACCCCCCGGGCATTGGCAGCCACTGGCCCTCGTTCGAGAGGGGCCACGTAAAACTCCTTGCTCTTTCCTTACGGCGAAGCAGAGCTCCCCGAGGGGCGCTCAGGACAAGGGGGGTGACAGATTTCCACTCCTGGCAACAGACACGCAATTCATTCTTTTTATTAAAAGAAATTGAGGTAAGTGAAATATTTCAGCACCAGCGAGAACCGTACGTACCGAGGGGGGGTTCCCCGCCGCCCCTGCTCTGCTGGGTAACC
>NW_009258295.1:292353-292884 GCF_000687185.1 Egretta garzetta | reverse complement strand
CTGGCTGAGCCAGTCGCTGCTGCCCTGCGTGTCCCGCTGCAGCCACACAGGTGTAAGGAAAAGCATCTCTGGGGGTTGTTCAGGGGGCTCGAGTGGGGGGGAAAAATCTTTTAAATCAAATTAGGGTTCTTAACTCGGGCCCGGGGAGGCGAGCAGTGACCCCCCTGGTGCTGCACCTCGATTTTACAGGAGCTCTGGCACCGCGCACAGAAGGGCTGCGCTGCAGTTCAGAAGGAAACAGTACAGGCGTGAGGCACTGGGATCACCATTAATTAGCCCTCTCATAAAAACATCCCTTCCGATTCACGCTATTCTAGAAGAAGAATTGTAAAAGCTGAAATACTTTTAAGACAATCATTGGTGTAAGCTCTCCAGTACTACTTAGACTGAGTTCCGTCACAGTACCAGGGGTTGACTGTGCCTCCCTCCACAGTTCCAGCTTCTCTGATCTTTTGTTATGGTCAGGAGGCCCATGAAAATAAAAAAAAAAAGGAGAAGAAATAGGCCAGGGACCTGGGCTGGGGTCAGCCC
>NW_009258295.1:291374-292069 GCF_000687185.1 Egretta garzetta | reverse complement strand
GACGAGCATTCCCGACCGGCTGCAGAGCAACCGTTTGGAAAAGGTAAAAAAGCCAGCTCGTGCTAAGGAAGGGGATTCCCCAAAATACCTTCTCTTATATTCCCACGTGAGTGACTGCAGCCCCTTCCCCCAGCTGCGCACCAGGGCCAGGCAAGCGCAGGCAGCGCCGCTCGAGCCAGCTCCAGGGCAGAGCCGGGCGAGGGAGAAAAACTTTGCTCAGCTGCATTGGACCAAGATTTCCTTCTGCAGTCCTGACCCCATCAGTGTATTTGCCTCCATCCTTCCCCCTCCCTGCCTCCCTGGCAGCCTGCATCTGCCTTCTGCTTCAGCTCAAAGGCCAGGGCTTAGCGCTTACATGAAGAGCAACGACAGCGGGGCTGCCCCACGTCTGATATCCCTCAAAATAAAGTGGGAAAGAGCGAGCAGAACTGGCTGAGCAGCTGCCTTTTGGTCTCCTTTACCTCCTAGAAGGGCCTGTCACGCAGTTTACTGACCTGTTCTAAAGGAATTGGGCACGAAGGCAAAGCGAGCGGGGATTTAACCTCCAAAATCCTGCCCCTGCCACCTTCACGGTCCTTCCCCGCCGCCGGCCTGGGGACAGCGCTGGCCGCACCGGCTTAAACGCTGTTTTTCCTCTACTACTAAATAACAAGACAGACGTTGGAAATACAGATGGCCGCTGGCCGAGAGAGAAG
>NW_009258295.1:289244-291353 GCF_000687185.1 Egretta garzetta | reverse complement strand
AGGGTCTGGCATTGGCACTTGTCAGCACGAAGCTGCCGCTACCGGGCGGGATGTGAAAAGAGAAGCAGGCAGGGGCACAGGGGCATTCATTTAAACGAGCCCCTGCTTTGCTACGCCAAGGCCTCACGGTACCGCAGCACCCTTCATTGCCCGGCTGTAGCGCTGTCGGGTGGCAGCCGCAGAGCGAGCTGATGCATTGGTCCAGTCACGCTTTGTTAAATAAATAAGGTACAGTTAAGACAGCTGTAACTCAATTCCGCAGGCGCTTGTGTTTATACATTTTCCTCATGTCTCTGGCCAAAGAACACACTTCCTCTGGTCAGTCTGATTTGAAAAAATAAAAATGTCACTCTTCCAGCGTTTCCCTGAGCCTCCCCGTCTCGGTACAGTGGTCGCAGTCGAGCAGACAAAGGGCAATTCTGAGCTTGCTTTTTTTTTTTCTTTTTTTTTTTTTTTTTTTTTTTTCCCCCCCTCCACTGTACCGGGCAGGGGGGAGTGTGGGAAATCGATGCTCTTACGTTGAAGAAGGCGAGTCCATTGTGGAGAGGATCCGCACGATCTCGGCTCGCTGGGTGGGTGATATATGCTGGGTCATGTGCACTATCGAATCCATGGCAACCTCCGGATTGGCCTGGACCAGGCTGGAAAGAGGCAAGAGTTAAGTGACGGCAGCCCCGACGCTTGGACCCGAGCGCGTCCGACAGCTCCCCATCAGGCCCGAGGGGGGAGGCCTGAAATATGGGGTCTGTAAGAGAGACCGGAGCGGGCGGGAGGCACTGGTGTGAACTGACAAGCAGCACAAGCGCTGCGCTCGCTTGGAGGCCCTCGTGCCACTCAATTTGCTGGTGGCAGACCTGCTCAGGCAGGCACGGAGCCCGAAATCCCGAGAGGCCGGACCACGTGGACGCAGGGCAGAGACGGAGGCCGTGGAGCCTGCCCTGACCCCGCCAGCAGCACCCTCAGAGGCTGCCGAGAGCACCCACATCTCCCTCTCCCAGATGAGACGGAGCCCCGTCCGCTGTAGCACGGGTGGAGAAACCGGTGGGAAAGGCGGGAAGAGACGCCCTACGGCGTCGGCCAAGGGGACACGGAAACCGGAGGAGCTCGGTGCCCTCCCCCAGCTCTGCTGTCTCAGAGGCAAAGCTGCTTTAAGGGACCTCCAGTCTAAGACATAAAAAATTATCAAAATTAGATCTGTTCAAGTCCAGCAAATCGTTCGGCTCGCGAGGCTTAACTGGGCTCTGCTGGATGAACGTCTGTGCAAATGCGCACAGTAACGCTTACAGGCAGGAGGAATAGAAACTCTACCCATGTTTTAGCACTTTGGGGGTTTATTTGCTGCAGTTCTAAAAAGCAGTCGAAGGGAACCGGGCGTTTTATGACATTGAGCACAGAAGAAACTAGGTGGCTTGCCTGGAAAGTCTGGGGCTAGAAGAAATAAAGGGAAGGAAGCCGTAAGGATATTCTGGCCGTGTGTGGCCAACACACCGCTTCGACAGCAGCGGCCCGGCTCAGAGATTTGCTTTCCCTCCCTGCTTCATGCAGGATGTGGCCCTCTCAAATAATTTCCCATTATCTGTCTCAAATGGAGAAAAGACATTAGCGGTGAAATTTCCGTGCCCTGGCTCTTCCCGACTCCTGTTTCAGTAAAGGGCGGGCACGGCCGGGGAGGTTTGGATGTTGCTGCCTTAGGTCTCTGCTCTGCTGGTTTGTGATCGTGCCCACGGCGCCTGCACGGGCAGCAGCACAGCCTGCGCGGGAGGGCCAGGAGCTGCAGACTTGGTACAGATCCCTCTGCGCCACGCTTGCCCCTCTATTCACGTTTCCGAAGGAAACTGCATTCCCACACGCTCCTTACGCAGGCCGATGAATGCGCAACGCCTGTGGAGCTGATGGCTCCAACCACACACAGCCAAGATCAGAGCTGGAGCTTTTTAAACGCCCTGTTCCGCGGGGGCGGAGCGCGGGCGCTTGGCTTACCTCCGAATCTGCTTGAGGATGTAGTCCCTTGAGATGTATTTGATGTTTTCATCCACAACCGAGCGAACGCCCTCTTCCTCCGTCAGCTGCTTTTCCAGCCACTCCACCACGCCCTTGTTACGGTACCAC
>NW_009258295.1:285919-286717 GCF_000687185.1 Egretta garzetta | reverse complement strand
CCTCCCGCCCCCCCCGCACCCCTCCCGAAATTCAGCTCGCAATTATTGGCAGCCGCGGGTAAAACATTCGGCTGGCAGCCCTCTGCGGTTTTCCCAGGGCGTGTGGCTTTTATTAACACAACGAACCGTTAGCAAGCCAACAGATGATGCGCTTCTCTTCCATCGCCTCCCATAAATGTGACTCGAGGGGAAGCACCGAGGCAGCAGCGCTGCCCCAGGAGCTGGCCCAGCTAAATTCCCAGCTTCCTTCCATCCACAGATGCCCAACTTCTGGGCAAATACTGGTCTGGGGCTTCTCCCAGTGCTCAGCTGTCATGGTCCCCATCACCTAAACCTGACCCAGCGTTAGTGTCCCCCAACACCCACGGGAGCCCCGATCCAGCCCCTTCGGCAGCTGCGTGCACTGCAGAGGAGGTCGGGGAGTCCACATCCCTGAAAAGCCTTGGCAACAACCCCCTTTTTTTTTCCTTTTGCAAGATCATTTCACCTGATATTTGCTAGGTAGTTGACTACATAATAATTCAGGAGTGTGTTAGACGCCTAATAGCCTTCTCGCTCCTCTCTTCTCCTCTCATTTTCTTTACAAATCATTTAAGAATCGTTTTGTTAATGGTTTCCGGAAAAGCAAGTACCACCATTAGCACTCATTCATATTTATGTCATTTTATTTGGGTAATTAAACACAAAGCTCGTCATTTAAAGGTGCACTATCCTTCTCCGTTATCACTAACGAAGTCAAAGTCAGAATGACAATGAGCTGGGTGCAGTATGGCAGCGGGGCCGAGCGGACAGCGCGGG
>NW_009258295.1:279306-285472 GCF_000687185.1 Egretta garzetta | reverse complement strand
CTCGTCTGTGGCGAAGCCACAGCACACCTCCCCTGCCAGGACCCTACCTCAGTGCAAGGGGTCCTGCAGCCCCCGCGCCACCTGAGGCCACCTCGCGCCTCTCCTGCTCCCCCAGCATGGCAATGCCTGCGCCCCGATGGCCACCAGCCCTCCCCAAACCTTCGTAAAGCCAATCCTTCCCCCCGTCCTTGCCAAGGCCAAGGAGCGCGAAGGCGGCGCTGGCACTGATGAGCCTCCTCGCTGCCCACCCGGTATTTATAGATTTAACCATCGGTTTCAAAGCCCAAGGAACCGCTTCCCTCTTCCCTGGGACTCGCACAGCAGCGCTCCCTCCGTGCTGCTGCCCCCCCCGTGAGAGCCAGCAGGGCCGTGGGGGCACCCGAAGCGCACACCCTGCTCCAGCCCTACACTTCAACAGGAAACCGGGATTATTTTTCTTTTTCTTTAGCATTATGCATATGGTTGTCTTAGATCAGTGATGTCATTTCCACCTCAAGATTTTGCCTATTTCCTTGGGTTTTTTTCTTCTCCTTATTTTAAACCCGTTAGGTTTTGCTCCTTGCTTCTGCCCCTAGACACGACAGAAATGCTCCCCGCATACAAAGTAGGGCACATCGGAAGATTTCAGGGAAGGGGAAAAAAAAAAACCCCAAGAAGCTGCCTTACGGTTGCAGACCTGCGTAAAGCTAGATTTACCCAAGAATCCCAAAGCTTTTAGTTTAGGAGAATATTTAATACTCTTATTAATCATTTTTAATCCGTTTGCTTTTAATTAAGAAACAGCATGATGCTTTCCTATCAACATATGCCAGGGAGCAGATTAATTGTGGCTTAAGATAACTCTCCTTGATTGGTGTAATGTATTAGCTAACGAGATGCCCGCTTTTAAAGACGCTCAGACACTACCTTGGAAAGCCTGCTGCCCTCCAGAGAGCACTTCCCCCCCTTTTCTGGAACCCCTGAGTGTTTGTGACTTTAAAAGTAAAATAAAATAGAATAGAATAAAATAAAATAAAATAGAATAAAATAGAATAAAATAAAATAGAATAGAATAGAGTAAACCAAAACAGAATAGAGTAAACCAAAACAGAATAGAGTAAACCAAAACAGAATAGAGTAAAACAAAATAGAATAGAGTAAAACAAAATAAAATAGAATAAAACAAAATAAAATAGAATAAAACAAAATAAACTCATACTCAGACTGGAGGACTGTAACAAAACCAACGGAAGAGCAGCTCCAGAGATGGCTCTTCAGAGGCTGCCAGGGAGGGCAGCCCAGGGGAAGGGGGCCAGCACGGCCACGGTCCGCTCCGCGAGCAGCAGAACAGGCAGGTGGGACCATTAAGGTCCCTTCCAACCCAAACCATCCTACGATTCTGTATTATTCAGTAAGAACGAACAATTAAAAATAAAATAGAAGTCCCACGGGTATGCAGGGACCGGCCTGCTCAGCCAGGACAGCTCCCTTGCCGCAAGCAGCTCCATGGTGCTATTTTAGGCACGCTGCGCCCAGAAACGAGATGGAGATATTCAGGGCTGGTGGATGGAGCGTGTGTTGTGACCCCGGGGATTTCTGCTGCCAGCCAGCAGCACCTCTGCGCAGCCGCCTTCCCCCCCCCCCACCATGCTGGGTGAGCTCTTCGTCTTTGTAAGATGCTCAGATTTTCGTATCAGTGGTGCTAGGGAAAAAAAAAACCACCCTATTTTGCTTTTCTGGCCTGCTATAAAAAGTGTCCCCATAAAACAATTAATGACCTGGAACATTACCCAGTTCTCTTTCATCACCTAACATGTTTGTGGAAATTACAATTGGAAAACAGAGATCAAACTCCACCTGGGAGAACTTCACTGAACTGAAGCCCAGGAAAGACTAATGCCTTGGTGAAACTGCTTTTGCTTTTACCTTCACTGTCCCTTCAACCTCCACAAACCAGCGTCTCAGCATAGCCTGGATCTGCCCATCAGTCAGCTCAGGATTAGCATCGTGGATCTTCTTCTTTACTACATCTTCTAGAAGAAGTCGTCTTAATCTCCAGTAGAAGAAGGTACGGGAAGTTTTCCAGTCTAGAATGTCCTGGCCAAGATATAAGTGGAGAAGGAGAAATAAGTGAGGGACAACATTTATGTGGAGAAATATAAAAGCCTTATTTCCCAATGGCCAAAAAAGGCTGGCACTCATTATGTGCTTAGTTATACCACTTGCACAAGAGAAATACAAAGACTGCAACGTCTGAGCGTTGAAGGCGTCCACCCTGTCCTACCATCCAGTCACCCACAGCTACATCCAGCCTCCTCTGTCTCCCAAAAGTCTGCTCCCTTCTTGCAGAAAGGGACGCAGGTCCCTGGATGAGCAGCGCAGCCCAAGACACATCCAAGGGGAGAGGGAACTAGGAAAATCCAGTCGGCCAGGGTTCAAACCCTGACATGACAGCTGGCCTTCAGCTATGCCATTATAGCCCTTCCCGTCACCGAGGGTCCCCATGGGCACAGGGTCACCCCCTTCCCTGCCTTCCCCGGCTGCCAGGGCAGACTGCAACGCGCTCTGTGGGGTTTTTGATGTGGGTGCTAGCGAGAAACCAGCAAAGCCCAGGAATTGTGGGGCCTCAGATGGACATGGATCAGGTAAAGGTGGTAGAAAACATGATGGGCTTGTGTTGCGGGGCCAGAAAACAGCTGGCGGGTGGGAAGGGTTTGCTCCCGTGGCATTGGGGCTGAGGTTTAGTTGCAGCCCCGCGGGATGCCAAGTTCCTCTGATCTTGCTGCCTCCAGCAGCAGCTTGCCCCGCTGAGGGCGACCGCTTCCCACGTGTGTCAAACCCTCCAAATGTGTCCCCAAGGAAGGCCCCATGGTACTCACAGTTATGGCACCCTTCTCCTGCATCCGGCCCGGTGTGTCGTGCAAGTCGGCAAACTGCATGGCTACCTGGTGGTAAATGGGAATGAGGAATTCCTCCCTCTCCTTTAGCTTGGTCTCCAGCTCTTTTCGGTCAGCAGGGCTCAGCTCGGGGGTACCTGCAAGCAGGCACAGCCACCCATCAGAGACCCCTGCCAGGGTAAAGCAGAGGGGTGGGCAAAGCACTGATGCACAGGAACGGCAAGCAGCTCCGGACAGTCCGGAGGGGGAAGGGAGGTTTCTTCTGTTCCTGCGTACAGGCGAAACCCAGACTGCGTTTGGGCCAGGACAGACCCCAGAGCATCAGCTCCCAGCAATGCCAAGCAGAGTCTTGAGCCAAACGTAAGTGTTCCAGCCCAGATTTCCTGCCACCAATATTGAGGCAAGAGCTTCGAAGGAGTATTCACCATGGAAACTCTATTCCATTTAAATGCCAATGAGCCGAGCCATCAATTAAGTGACATTTACTGGTCTTACTCCTAAAAAAGAATAATGTCCCAACACGCAGTTCATTTAGCAAGAAACATGGACGATGTAAAACCACCTCCACAATTTCAAGTTTTCCTGCAGGCTGGTTCCTGCTGGTAGAGCCACTGCCTCCTTCAGGAAACCAGGCAAGTTAGGCTAGAGACGCCAGAACTGCTCGCGTTGAGTTTACCAGGGGTCAGCACGCGCTAGTCGCAACCCCAGACTACCACGATGGACAAGAATAAAACTGTGTCAAGAAGATAATGTCTTGTGGAGTTTGTCATTTTTAATTTCTTTTCTAACGTTCAGCTCAGATGTAATTAACTTTGATTAAAACAAAACCACGCATTAAACAGTTTCTGATTAATTTTTGGAATTGCCTGACCCAGCCTAAGCCAGGCAAAGGGAAACACATCATGCTGGGGGGGGGGGGCACATGCCACCCCCTGCCGTTTCCCGCAGCAGAACAAGGCGCTGCTTCCCGCAGCTGCCCCTTTATCAAACCAAGGATGTAAATCCAAGGATGTAAATCCCCTCCTCTCCCTGTAACAGGCTATGGGGAGCGTAAGCGCAACTCTCTGCTGCCCAACAGTAATTTACACCAGGTCAAAGCTGGCCCAGATGTAGGTTGTTGCTTCTCCTACCCTGCCTCACCAACACACGTGCAAGAGGTCCTTGTGCAGAGGCAGAGTATTTAGAGCCAATCTTAGTTCAATTTAAGCAAAGATTGCAATCTGAGCCAAATTATACGATACTGGATACTCTGCTGAATTGCGCCATTTCTTAACCTCCCACCCACACCAGAAGCTCTGGTTGCAAGTTCACAGCCTCAGAGACGGCTGCCTCCCATTCCACCTCCCCTTTTGAAGCCGAGGTCGCGGGCAATCTGAAGCTGGGTCACGGATGAGTCTTGCTCCAAGCACTGGTGGGCTGAAACACTCAACCATCCTACAGCACCTTCCATTCAAATGTTAATATAACCGCCGGAGACAGGCAAGCATGATTGCGTCTTCAGTGTACGGAGGGGGGCTGAGATACAAAACAAAGAGGCGTCCTTCCCAGTAGCACAAGAAGTCACCGGGAGAACCTGGAACAAAAGCTGGCGTTTTTTGGAGAACATTTTTGGATGGTTCTTTCCTTGTTACCTTTAGCCTGAGTATCGTGACTGCGTTGTGTAGCGCATGAACACCACCACCAGCCTTTTTTTGGTTTCAACCTTTATCGGTTGCGAAGGAATGCCAATGGGATTAAATGCAACGTCTACCATTACATCAACACCTATTGTCAAACCACCCACTCCCCCGCGGGGGGGAGGTGGAAGGCAGGAGGATGTCAGAGCAACGGGTGTCCCTCAGCAGCTCCACGGCCACCATCCAGGCTCTGCCATCGCAGCAGGAAGCCAAAGCGATCCAGGTCCCTCCCAACAAAACCCAGATTAAATTAGCAGGCGGAAGCTTTACGACAACCCCAACAACAGGGAACGCTTTCACACAGCGCAACATCAAATGGTAGGACTCGTTGCCACCGGAGGTCCCGAGTACCAAAGGTACAACTGGGCTCAACAGAAAGCGCTCGGATAAATTCAGCCAAGGGAAGTCCACCGCAGGCTCCGAAGCGCGAAGGGGCGGATATAAATCTGTTCTCAGGAAGCCTCTGAGCCACAGGACTGCTGGAAGCCGAGCGGGCGCCCTGGGGAAAGCATCGCATTGCATTTGCACCATGCTTCCACCCTCTCCCTGCGCATCCGCGGCTGACGTCCCACAGACAGGACGATCCAGGCCCGACGGACAAAGGGCCGAGCACCCCGGTGGCCCCCTCCGATGGGAACAGCACCGCAGCAGCACGCGCACAGCACCGCGGCACCGGGGGTTTGGCTCAGACCCCCCCCTTCAGGGGCCCACCGCACGCAAGGCCGGTTCTTTTCTGCTTTGCACTACCTATGCTTCCACCTCCTTCCAGAGTTTCTCTTCCCGGCCCCAACAGTTTGAACACAGGCACGCGTTCCCGCGGCACAGGCCAGCCGCACAGTGATCCTTCCTGGGGCAGGAGTGCTGTTATGCGCCTACCGATATAAATGTTACCTAACCTTTCAAACGCTAGTAAGAAGGTTTTAATTAAGAGAAGCTGCTCTTATAACCTTCAGAATAAAAAATTATATGTATTTATCCATGTTCAACTCACAGGCTCCTACACCTCCCTGTTTTAAATGGCGACGCACGCACTTAAGCCAGTAACGCTCGCGTATTCTGGCCTATCGGCCACGCTCAGGGTGTACAGTCAAACCAGCCAGGCCCAGTAATGATTTAGGTGAGATTAACAAATATGTCAATGTCTATTTTCTGCTTAATTTAAAAGCAGCGTCTATAAAGATTTTTGACTTCTGAACCCTGTTCTCCTGGAAGAAAGAAGGTAACAATGAGGAGGGGGGATAAAGAGTGATTATCCCATCATCGATCGTTTGTCAGGAGCATTTCTTATTCACTGGACTATTGTAAAAAGCTAAGCTCTCGATCAATCCCGTAAGCCCCCTGTACAATTAAATATCTTGGAATGGTTTTCTTTCTTTCCTAGTCAGATCTTGAGGCCTCAGGGTTTTTTCAGAAAGCTAGGGCTTTATTTATTTATTTCTCGGAAAAAGAAGTCTCCTTCCACAAATCTTATACTGGCAAGGAGAGGGGAGTTAAAAATATGGGATTCCTTTGCTCTAAAGGTACTTGACAGTTAATGAAACTGTTAAAGTTTAAATCATAGGAGCATTATAGACCTCTAGGTATGGATCGGCTGCTAATCAATAGCGCAACAAA
>NW_009258295.1:278097-279241 GCF_000687185.1 Egretta garzetta | reverse complement strand
CAGGCAGGTAAGACAAGACGGCAATTTAGAGGGAGGAAAACCACACGTGACCTTCCGAACTTGGCAGGCGGCACAGGACACTTCTAAGGCAGCACCCTGACGTGCCATAAAATGTCACATTTATCTTGGATTGCAGCCTCCGAGCGGGCTCGTATCTATATATAGCGCTGGCATCATCACAGGCATTGGCGTGAGCGGAAGAGGCCAGGTAAATGCCTTCATCTGGCTCTCAACACCTTTAAAGCCTACCCGCAGTGGCAAATGCACCAAGACCTCTTCGTTCTCTGGTGGGTTTTGTTGTTTGTTTTTTTTTTAAATCAGTAGCAAAACTGCCTTAAACAAGTTGGAAAAAATGCCCTGGGGAAGCAATAATATTGGGGTACCAAAAAAGATTCGAGTCTCTCTTCTGAGGTCAAAAGAGCAACGCCCAGCGTCTTGCCAAAACGTCCTTCACCCTACAAAAATTCCTCATGAACAACAGGCAAGGGATTCTTCCTCGCTAAAACCCCTCCCTGCTCGAACGTACCTGGGTTAAACCAACAAAAACTAGTTTAAAACCACACATCAGAAGTATTTAACCTAAAATGTTCCCAAATGCTTCCTGGAAGAAGCTGGCAACTCGTGCCTGCCTCTCCCCCAATGGTCCCTGCCCTGCCCTGTGCCCACAGAATCACTTTGGTTGGAAAAGACCTTTAAGATCATCGAGTCCAACCGTTAACCTAACCCTGCCGTCCTCCCTGTCCAGCTGCTACAGCCTGGCTTTCGGGGTTACAAACTCCTTCTTCCGTGTCCTACAGCCCGTAACAGGCCCCCCAAACCTCAGGTGTGGGCTCTCAGTACCCTGGTGGCACAGAACAATAAATGCCGAACGCTACGGTTGCTCTTTAACCACCCCGTGGAGAGGCACCTCCTTCGCAGCCCGCCATCCCGGAGGAAGGCTTCCGAGGAGCTGCCCTCCCCGCGCAAACAAATGGAAGAGCTGCCGCAATAAATCCAGGGAGAGACCTCTCCTGCGAAGCGCTCCGCTACCGAATATCATTTATACTCCTCTCCAAAAGTTAAGGGAAAGCATCATGGCGGGGAAGGCAACACCTAAACTATTTTGATTTGTGCCCCATTAAACAAAAAATCTCCTCCGAAGCCC
>NW_009258295.1:254134-278024 GCF_000687185.1 Egretta garzetta | reverse complement strand
CGGAGGGAGCCGTCGAGGGCGCCGCGTCCCGCGGGGGCTGCAGCCTGCTGCGGTGGCAGGGCGCGGGCTGCCTTTAATAAAGTTCCTGCCAGACGGAAATGGCTCAGCAGGACCATGAATCACGGCTTCCCATAACATTTAGTAGCAAAGTGCTTTTTTTAAATATGACCAGTTTAACAGGTTAGACAAAATGACTTCAAGAAATGTTATTGTAGGTTCCCTCTGATTGCAGAAAGCCGGGCAGCTTCTGAATCAATTTGATGGTTTACGGTTTCTAAGCTGTTAAAATGTGGGATTTTCTTCCTCACCCTCAGCACGCAGCCTCAGCGTGGCCAAGCATTTACCTGTCCATTTTCTTGCCATTTCCTCAACCGTGCACTCAAAGAGCTGGGCCAAGCCCAGCATCCAGGCCCCTGACCCAACCCATCTGGGGAGATGGCCCCCATCCCGCCTCCTCCCAAGGACAAGCCGAGGAGGTACCATGGCTGCGGAGCCCAGCTGCGACCCTTCCTTGGTGCCTCCATCCAGACCTTGGTGGCTCATGCACACGTTTGACTCCGGAAAATGACCCCACACCTATGATTTGCCAAGACGACTTTTACAACATTAATAGTAGCTATCTTTCCAGACGACAAAGAAGCATTAATAACGATCATCTCAACACTATGGGCAAATTTGGGGATTTTTTTTCCCCTCAGGTAACACCAGGAAAGCCCCGCTAAGTTCATAGAATCACTTTGGTTGGAAAAGACCTTTAAGATCATCGAGTCCAACCTTTAACAAGTTCAATGTATCTTGGCACCTGCTCGTGGCCATTTTTTTTTAGCAAAGCGGTTAAATCCTACTGCAGCGTGTGCTGGAAGGGTCCTTAAGAAAGGAACTCCGGAGAAGTGCAGGAGTTACTCTGCATCCAACGACATAATTAAATGTCGATTTTAACCCCGGTTATGACTGTCCCACCTAATTTCCACACCTGCAACAGTAATCCTCCTACCTGAATCTCACCTTCTCTTCCTTGGCCTTTAACAAATCTCCTGCCAGGCACAAATTCAGCAAAGGCAGCAAGAACGCCAGCCGCGTCCGGGCTGCCCGGGCGGCATATCTCCCACCCCGGCTGGAGGGGAGAAGGAAGGTCGCCCGGAGCCGCTCCCCTCCCTGGAGAGATGGGCGTTTTTGGATTGCCGCTTGTTTCTTTAAATGAGACGGCTTGTAATTGCTTCGCTAAATATTCAGTAGGATTTATGTTATAAAGGTGCAATATGAAATAGCAGTGAAGGTCACACACGCTCATGAGACGGGCTTGAAATATCCTTGGATATCCCAGTCCTTTCCAACTCTTTGCTCCCAAGGCCTCATGGTGGCATCGGAGCGAACAGGCAAAGCGTGGCAGGTATGTAATTCCGAAAAATTCCTATTTGAGGGGGGAACATCTACAGCCCTCCTGGGAGGATATTCAAGATGCCAATTGTCACAAAGGAGTTTGCAGAAATCAGTTCTTGCTCTTCTAGGCTCACGACTGTGAATTAACAACAATTTAAATGCAGCAGCACTTGCGTATAGAAGCAGTTACTGGAAATCAGCATCGCCTAAAAAGACAAAGTTACAACCGCGCTGACTGCGCTTGTCCAGGACTTTGTGAGAGATGGAATCACAACAGCGGCATTTTTCTTACTTGTTGCCCAAGAAAACAACCGGCGTTTTGATTAATTACAACACAGAACAAACAAAAACCCCCAGAAAAAAGAATTACCAGGCTTTAGAGCTGCAATCTGCCTTCCCAGGCTTGGAACGAGAGAGGTCGCAGGGTGGAAGTTTTCAGCCACTTGAGAAACAAGGCGGCGTCAGGGCTGTCCCCCGGTCACCGGCGGCCAAGTCCTCACCAGCTGGTACAGTCGGGGCCACGAGGGACCCGTGCACTCCTGGCACCGCACCCCGGCACGTTTATTGGCAGGGAGGAACTGCTCTGCTGAAGGGGAGCTACGGGTTCAACGCTTGAGCGTTCACGCGTTAGTTGGAAATTTAAGAAAAGTTTTGCGCGCTCTTTAGCCAAATCAAGCGCCAAGCAAGTCAGAAGCCGGCATCGCAGATTGACCGGCAACGCGACCTACGGGAAGTTAAAGGCTGCCTACAGCATCGGCGGTCGGGCAGAAAACCACCGCTGCCTCCCACTTCCCCACGTGCCGCTGCGCTACGTGTGGAGCTGCTTGCTCCCCGCTCCCGCGCCTTGTACGTGTTCAGACAAATGCAAAACGGGCACATGAATTCAAAGAAACCCAAAGATGCACGCCAGCACACAGCCAACTATTTCACAGGATCAGCCAAAGGGGATGTTCACACTACTCCGACATCTATCCGGTGACGAACACGCGCTTCCCTCTTCCTCGGAGATAAATACCCGATAAGAGAAATGTGAAAATGTAATATCCAATCTCGCGCTACCTGGAGCCATTTGGCCATTCCTTTCACTCACATTCCGCCACGTTTTTGTGTACATTACACCTGACACATTACACGCCCGGAATCTGCATGACAAAGCTCATTTTTATTCCGCTCCTAAACGTTGTACTCTAATTGTAATAAATAAATAAACCAAAATTGAATCTCCAGATTTTTAACTGCAGCCTGAGGCTTGCGCTCTGAATTGTCCTTACATTTCTAGGTGGCTCTCCTCGCACTCCCACGCGGGGTGGACACGTGCTCCGGGCAGGAGAAGGGCGATCCTTTCTTCCCTCGCCCTTTGCTCCGCACCGTTTGCTGGTTGGCAATAGCACAACTCTGAGTGACGCTTTAATAAAACATGGGGCTAATAAACATTGCGGCTATAGGGCCAGAGAATTGATAATGAACAGATTTATGTCAGATTATTCAATATGTGCCAGCCTTCCCTGCTCTCACACTCCCCAATTGCAAGTCCAACCCCAGCGTCTCAAGACGCCGGGAACGAGACCACGGTGGCCCCGCTTCCCCACCCCTCTGCAACAGGCACCCGTCGGAGAGCATCTCCCTTCTCCCCACGATTCAGCAGCTCCGGGGAGGGATGACAGCCATTCAGGGGTTAAAGAGAGGCAGTGAACCCCCAGCTAATGAGTAAGAATTCAGCAGGCAGTGTAAGATAAATGGAGCTTTCTCTGCTTCTGCTGGAGTCAGCATGAACTGCGGCCCTGCGGCTTGTTTGTGGCAAATGGAGTGCGCGAAATATCAAAGGGCAGTGATCCAGAAGAAGACCGACTTTGACAAATTTTAAATTGGCCAGAAAGAAAACCAGCAAAAAAAAAAAAAAAAAAAAATTATGCAATTCACTGTGTCCCCGCAATCTTGGCTTTCCTGCTATGGCACGGAATTAGTGGCAAAACAACAGCAATGATCGCCCGATGTTGGGAGCAATTACGAGCCATCTAAGTGAGATGCTTATCAGTGACTGAAGCTTTTAGAGCTCTCTGTATGTACAGTTGTAAGTGACTTGCTCTTGTGTTGCAGTCATTTTAATTAAAGTGTATGGAGTTTGCTGGGAGTAATTACCCTGTAGAGGAAGAGGGGAAAAAAACCCCTGAACAGGCTCCTGCCTCCTCCCTCCTCACATAGCCTGGCATTGGATTTTTGAGACCATTGGCAGAAAACTGTATCCCCCCCCCACCTTTCTCCCTGCATTTTGTCCTGGGGATGCTGGTGCAGCTCCCACCAGTGAGATCCAAAGATGCTCCGCAGGCATCCCGCGCCCACTCCGGGTGACGGACCCTCTGGAGCGGCCACCCGACAGTGACTACAGCCTCCCATTGCTCTGCTCCCCCTCTTCTTCCACCGCTTCAGGATTTAAACAGCCCAGCAGCCCTCTTTGTCGGCAGCCAGGGACTCTGCTCCTGGGAAAGGATCCGTCCGGCAGTCGCCGCGCCGAGGACAGAGTTTCTTTGCAGAGGCAGTAGGTTGGTCTGTTCGTCGGCAGAGCCAGTGCTTGTTACGGTGGGAAGAAGGTAAATACTCACAGAAGCAGCGCTCCTGCCGTGGTGCCATTTATCTGCCTGGGCCTGAGCTGACTGCTCAGCATATTGCCGTCTCTAACCACACATCTGATTTCTCCTTCCCCTGGAGACTCGCGCAGCCGAGAGGCAGCTCTCCTGCCTCGGCCACGGAGGGGCGAACACCCGCAGGAGGTGGGGGCCCTGACCGCGCAGGGAACTCGACTGCAAAGTGTGAAACGCCTTAGGAGAGCATTTGTTGGGACCCTGTTGCTGGGTCTCCATGGTTTGGTGCAGTCACGCTATCCATTTGCTCCTAAGGGCACTAGGTTTGCTCCTAAAGGCACTAGGTTTGCACCTAAAGGCACTAGGTTTGCACCTAAAGGCACTAGGTTTGCACCTAAAGGCACTAGGTTTGCTCCTAAAGGCCCTAGGTTTGCACCTAAAGGCCCTAGGTTTGCACCTAAGGGCCCTAGGTTTGCACCTAAGGGCCCTAGGTTTGCACCTAAGGGCACTAGGTTTGCACCTAAAGGCCCTAGGTTTGCACCTAAAGGCCCTAGGTTTGCACCTAAGGGCCCTAGGTTTGCTCCTAAGGGCACTAGGTTTGCACCTAAAGGCACTAGGTTTGCTCCTAAGGGCACCAGGTTTGCTCCTAAGAGCACCAGGTTTGCTCCTAAAGGGAGCCTAGCACAGGTCAAAAGTGAAGTTTTGTGAAAAGAATCTCCTTGCTGCAACTACAAACATTAGAACTGGTTTTTTAATTCCAACAGACACAGGCAGACAGAACACCACATCCGTCCATCCGGGCACCTGCGTCTGCTCTCTCACGCCGTAACACAGAATGTACGCGAGCAAGATCTGAGCTCAGGTAAGGCTGCTGCCTTGAGCTGGTCTGCAAAACTCCTGCTAACCTGCTGCTTGCCCAGAAAGCAATCGGCACAGTGAGGGAAAACAAGGAAAGTGTCAAAATACTGTCATTAAAAAAAGGGAAAACATCTTCGATGCCAGAGACATCAGGAAGCGCCCGGTTTCAGCAAACAGGCTGATCCTTCACACTCCCCGCACCCTTTCCAGTTATTTTTCTCTTCCCAAGGCGTATCAGAATGGTTGTTTTGTACATAAATTGTTGCACTGCCGTAAATTAAAAAAAGCCAACTAATAAAATGTAACTGCAGCAATAGCCACGATTTATCAGTCATTTGCAGAACACTTTTCCTCCTGAAGGATCCCAAAAGGCTTTATAAATTCAAACCATACTCACGTAGCAGGCTTCTTCCACTGCTGAAATGTAGTCAATTTTGGAGGTAAAAGGAGGCTCTGTAAGATTATACTCTTGTAGTAAGAGCTAGTAAAGAACTATTTAAAGAGTCTATTCCCCCGAGAGAGTACATATCTGATATTAAGTGCATTTTGCTGAACGCTCTGTATTTTGGGTTGTTGGGTGCATACAGGCGCTGGGATCATTTGGAGGGAAAGGCACAGCAATAACACAACACACGCGGTGACGTGCAAGCCACCGAGCACTGCGGACCACCCTGCATTTTGCTGAGGAGGTTGAAGAATATTTTTTATTTTCTGGAAGCTGAAGAGCAGACAGAGATCATTACTCAAAACTACCTCAGACACACAGTGATAGTCCAGCAGCCCAAAATGTCTCGGACCAAATTCTTAGTTACGCCAAATGACAGCAGCTGAAGGTTTGGCCCACGGGCTTTTAGCGAGCTGAGCAATTGCCGAGACGGAAACTAGACTAGACTGGATGTAAGGAAGAAATTCTTTCCAGCGAGGGTGGTGAAACCCTGGCAGGGGTTGCCCCGAGAGGGGGTGGAGGCCCCATCCCTGGGAACATTCCAGGCCAGGTTGGCCGGGGCTGTGAGCAACCTGATGTGGTTCAAGGTGTCCCTGCTCCTGCAGGGGGGTTGGGCTGGGTGACCTCTGGGGGTCCCTTCCCACCCAAAACATTCTATGATTCTATGATCTGTAGGAGGTATAAGACCCATTCAATTTAAAACAAAAAAAAAATCAGTTTAAAAAGACACTGTATTACACCCTAGGTATGCTAAATGCACACACGTATCATCTCTCTCACGTCTACGTACGTGCAGCTTGTCTCATCTGGTTTTCCCCCCAAGTTAGATGACAGTAAATAAAAATTATCATGAATTTGATAAAATGCCTCAGTGCCCCTTTTTAAGGGCTATAAACGCGTTCATCAGTCGCCAGCTGAACGGGCCGGTGCCCCGCCAGCCCCCGCGCAGACGTACCTAGCCGCTCCGCCAGGCGGATGTAGACGGGGTCCACTCGCCTCATCGTTTTCACCAGATCCTTCCTGCGGAATTTGATTTCTACCGTCCCCTCCGGTTCCAGGATTCCTCCTCTGATCAGTGACGGGAAAAGAGAAAAGAAAGGCACTTTCAGGTCATCGGACAAGGGGAAACACAAAATGGAATGGTTCAATGTTCTCTAGAAAGTATGTAAAAAAAAAAAAAAAGAAGAGAAGGGAGGGAGACAAAACAAAGAGAAAGAGAGAACAAGAAAGAAAGAATCTTAGCTCTTATTTATCCAATGCCACAAAGCACACCAGGCTTCACAGAAACGTGTCTGTCCGACAGCGTAGTAGTACAGCCTGGTACAAGCAATGCCCTCTGGAAGCCTCGTTTAAGCTGCGACCTGAAAGCTCTTTCAAAAGGCAGGTAAGCTTTATGAACCAAACCAATTAACCAGCCGTTTTCATTAGAGATCCTGCCCGCTCCCCGGGTCAAAGACAGAGGAGCACATGATTTGAAACTTGGGCTTGGTAAGTAAAACCACTTCAGTTTTTGACTGTGAAGGCGGGAGTGATGATGAGGAGGAAGGTCAGCGCTGGAACAGCAACAGCGATGAGAATTACTGCAGATGCGTAACGGCACTTAGGGACAGGATGACGTCCTTTGCAAAATAATCTCTTGGCTACTGGAGCTCTAGAGTCCAACTACAGCTCTGCAAACCACACACGGTCCTTCCTGATGTCTTGCAAGGTGGGGACCTGGCCTGAGATCTCCGAGAGGCGAGCTCACGCTGCCGGCACCCTCGAAAGGTATGGGGCAGAAGCAGCGGGAGGGAGTTGCTCCTGCATGCACCCCAAAAAACACTCGGTGCTCCCATCAGGAGCAAAATTCAGCTGGGAAGGGCAAGGGAAACGGGCGTCTGGAACGGGAATCTTCCCAATGCCTCCCCGCACACCCTTTTTTTCCTCCCCCTGGAGCAGCTGCCCAGGAATTTTGCCCTGCTGAGATGGTAGGAGTTGAGAGGACGCTTCTGGGAGTTTGCCTGTAGTTTTGTATCCTGTAACTGGATATTCCAGTAACTGGAACGTCTCTTAGGCAAGTTGTATTTAATTAAAAAAGCGCAACTACCCAGGTGCCCATACGACACATAGCACAACACTCGGGGATTTTAAAGTACACGCTTATTTACACTTATTTAATTTGCAAAATTGTACACACAGGCACTTGTTTCAAAGTGCAAAGCAGCGTGTGGAAATAGCAGAATGATAAAAAATAAGTCCGAAGCACCGGTGCTTTGCAAATGTTTGTCACGAACCTTCCCAGAGGCTGGCTCCCACCGGCTACAGAATTTACCTCTATGTCTGAGTCAGGAGGTGATCTGAATTGTCCTAGCTGTGATCGCTGCGGAGCAAACTCCTCCGAGGCATGGGTTACAACTGGGAAGCGGTCAGCCCCTTTCGGTAACAAGCTGCCGCGCTCCTAACCGCGAGCTTCCCACGCAGCCAGGTGGTTATGCCTCCAAGCAGGTGGTTACGGAGGGAGGAGAAGGCTGCCCTACCTGCTTTCTCGGTCTGCGTACATCTCCATGTGGCGAGGATTAATGGTAGGGTCGATCACAGCCCAGGATCCTCCTCTCAGCTCCGCTTGCGGCGGGATGTAAATGAGCACAGGTTGGTGATACTCTCTCAGGCCGTCCACGATGTAGGCACCAAACTTGAGCACTTGGTCGTACATGTCTGCAGAAAAAGGACACGGCGCTTGAAGTGACAGCGTGCCAGTGTGCCAGCCCTGCCCAGCTTGGTCAAACTGGGAAAACCCCACCGTTATTCAGCTCCTCTAACCACCTCCTGCCACCACATTGCAAGCTCTGGCTGGCGTTATCTGGACCTGGGCAAGACAGACGCCCACAGGCGATGTCCCCACATCAGTCCTGCTCCAGATACTGGGTCTCCACTCTGGAGCTCTGGTCCAGTGACTTCCAGTGACACCGCATCTATTCCCAAAACATGAGCTGCAGGGTCCTTGGCTCACACCAGCCGGCCCTACACCACGTGTCCCACAGATCATCCATCCATCCCTTCCTTTCCAGCCAAGCCAATGAGTATTTCAGCAGTTCTGGAACTCGGGTGGGGTATTTCTGTGCTTAGCACGAGCACAGCTGCCCAATTTCGGACTTACTGCTGTGGATCTGTATCACGATCCACGTAATGTGCATGGCACGCCTGACAGCTGCAAACCTTTTGCATATCTTCATAAAAATCAGTGTGCAGGAAGGGTCCAGGTGTGAAAGAGCATTCTGCTGCTCTTGCAGTAAAATCTGTTTAAGGCATTTTGCTCAAAATTAATAAGAACATCTCCGCTGAGTAAAGACTGTACGTTGAAAATAGCACCCCAAAGGTGATTTAAATAAAAGGGAAAAAAGGAAGGGAAAAGAATTTATGTGATCCGTTTATAACAGATATAGTTTGCCACGGAAACAGGCACCCTTGAATATAGATATTTTGCTACATGTAATTATATACAGAAGTCTCAAATCAAATACACAAAAATACCTATCAGGATCATCTAGTCCATCCCTTGGTTCACACAGGACCGTACCCTAACGTTTCCTTCCCAGTGCTTTCTAAAGCTTTCATTTAGAAATCCCGAACAATAAACCTACTACTTCTTTAGGGGCATTTCCGCAGCCAAGTAGAAGAAATTTTCCTCAGTATTCAGCCAAACTTCCCCTCCTTCCCCACCAGTTTCACGTTACTGCTCCCTGCCCCACCCTACATAGTCTCCCCACTCCTCTGGGCTTGCTATAAACAGCAGCAGGCTTTTCAGGGGGTTGTTCTCTCCTTAGCCACACTATAGGTATTCATTGCACTGGAAGGGGCTGCCCAGGGAAGGGGTCGAGTCCCCAGCCCTGGGGGGATTTAACAGCCGGGCAGAGGCGGTGCTGAGGGACAGGGTTTGGGGGTGGGATGGCAGGGGTAGGGGAGCGGTTGGGCTGGGGGAGCTTAAAGGGCTTTGCCAACCAAACGATTCTATGATTTCTCAGGTCTCCCAAGACAGTATTTTCAATCCTCTTCATCATTTTTGCTCTTTGCTTAGTGCCTCCCCCAGTTTGCCCAAGTTTTCCTGGCCATTAAAACACCAGCACATCGAGCAGAAAAACGGGGCGGGTTGCACGTACTTAGCACGCACACACCCTGGCCTTCAGCAACAGCCCTAAAAGACCGAGACGCTTTTATTCATCCCAAATCCTTAAATTCACTTGAGAAAGCCGTCATTTCCAGGGAAGAAAGAGATGCCAGCCAAGGTTCCCTTGTCGTTTAACCCCGGTTTAATGTTAAACACAAACATGAAGACGATTAAGCCCTTAACTCTTTGCACACCCCCCCCCACCCCCCCCTCACCTATAGACACACACTAACACACATACAGCGAGCCAGCGGCGCATTCCAAGGGCGTATCTCCCTCTCAGCACCATAGACACTGATGCCATCTCTCCAGTTCATTTGCAAGGTCATTGTCCGAGCACCCAAGAACAGGACTTCCATGTTATTTAAGGCACGTCAGATGCTGACGAAGAGAAGAACAATTTATTTCTTCTAATTGCAAATAGACATCAATTCTGGCAGAGACAGGGGACTGGGAACCTAACAAAACTCCAACCTTTTCCTTTGTCCTAAGCAAAGAAAAAGACCTCAAAAGGGGTGACAAATTTATTACTAATTACACAATTATTTTATTATGTAGTGCTAGTAATAAACCACTTGAAGTACTTTCAGCTAATTCTAGTGTTAAGAAAATAATTGCTTGATTCAAATTATTTTAACTGAATTAATTCTTTACTAGACATTTTTTACTAGTGCTACATAATAAAATAATTGCATAATTAGCAAGACATTTTTCATTCCTGCCAAGGGTATATATTTTACTCAGGTTAAGTGTAGAAAAAAAGCGGTGTTACTTGTTTGACCAAGGCAGAGGGAGGAGGAGCAGAGAAACTGAGAGAAGCTTGATGCTTTTGGTGCAAATCCCCCCAAATCTCTTTCAGGTTTACCAGGTGGCATCAGTGAAGCTCAGGGAAGGATCTCTGTGCCTACAATACTTTCAGGGCCAGTCCAAGCTATCCAGAAGCATGAACTTCACCGCTATGCCCTCCCGTACACAGTTACTCCTTTGGGGATCCTGCACATCATTTTTCTGGAACGTCCCAGCAGCCTTAGCTTAGTATTTTATGATTTATGGATTTACACCAAGCGTTGGCTTCTCTTGCACGCTCATAACTTCCACCGAGGTCAACGGACCCGCTGCTGCACCAGTTTCAGGTCCGGCTGTAAGCACTCCTGCTGTAGAGGATTTCCTCTTTTTTTAAGGTAATAGCTTCCACTAATGGAGACAACCTGCTGGCCAGCGAAGGCTCCCCGTGGTGCCACGCACAGCTCCAGACCACAGAAGCTGTGGAACTCCAGAGAGGAGCCAAGGGGGACTGCAGCGTCCACAGGCTATGGAAGGGTTCCTGGAACGTCTCTAGCACTAACGGCAGCCTGCTCTTCTGCGGGGTTTTCCTCTCCCACCATCTCAACTGTTCAATTTGCCTACACTTACCATGTCAGCAAAGTGGGGACTCTTAAGGAATGATTATCTTTACGAGGTAAAATGTAAGTCGAGTTGATGAAGATCATAGAAATACTGCAAAGACAACCCAAGACACCTGCCTGTGGTCCCCATGCCACCAGAACATAGAATCATAGAATCGTTTAGGTTGGAAAAGACCTTTAAGATCATCAAGTCCAACTGTTCCCCTAACCCTGCCATCCCACCACTAAACCTTGGCCCTAAGCACCTCACCTATCCTTTTAAACACTTCCAGGGATGGGGACTTGACCACCTCCCTGGGCAGCCCATTCCAGAGCCTGACAACCCTTTCCGTGAAGAAATTTTTCCTAATGTCCAACCTAAACCTGCCCTGGTGCAACTTCAGACCATTTCCCCTCGTCCCACTGGAGAGGGAGAAGAGGTTTACCAGGGAGAAGAGGTAAACCTCCCCGATTTACCTTGATACCGTATTTGAGTGTGAAACTACGAAACGTTTGCCATACTGTGCCAACTGCCTTTTACTTGTGGTTTTGCTGCATTCTCCGCTCTTACAAAGGAAAAGAGCACACCAAATTTAACTGCTGCAGGTGGTAAACGATGCCAGGTCTCAGCGGTGCCCACTGCTTTGTGCTGGAGCAGCCCGTGCAGCCCTACTGCCTTGGTAGGGTGCAGGCTCTGTAAACTGTTAATACCGTAGCTAACATACTTACTATGTTAAAAACAAACCCCAATCGCTTCTATCCTCGCCCGTGCAGCGAAGAACACCACACACATTTTAAGAGCAGGCTGTTTGCACCACTCTTCTCGCAAAGAAGTTGCTTATGTTGAGACCGGAAAAATGAAAATGAAATATTATATTTGCGGGTCAAATTTAATTCTTGTATTAACGTAAACCTCACCATAATAAGGCCCTTGCAAGACAGAAATGCTGCGCAAGTCCTCTAGGAAGAGCAGTGCTGTTCGTTATTCGGCGGGGCAGACGGTTTGCAGCACGCTTCCCCGTTCTCTGCCTGCCTGCTCAGCTGCAGTGTGCATCAGCGTCTACCACGCAGAGACATGAAATCTGCTGGAAGCTGTTATCATTACCCTGTATGTGTAAATATTGGCAGTCAGAGGCATCAAGCATGCTAGAAAGGCTGCAGACAGCTTTTTGCATTTCCATAGTGTCGGGCAGCGTGCCCTGAACCTCCAAAGCTGGAACGGATCTCATCAGCTTGGCTGGATTATCAGATAGGACCTGAAGGTAAACACCAGGCGTATATTGGCTGCAGACACATAAAGTCCCTCATAAAAAAAAAAAAAGCCATACCGTCATTCAACATCCAGGTAATCAGAGATTTAAAACAGCCTTTTCATTCTGCTCAAATTTTTTTTTATTTTTTTTTTTTATTGTTATTTATAACCGGTCCCAGGAAAAAAATAATAAGTAAAACATGAAAAACCAACTGCGAGTGACCCTGTAGCACAAGCAGCGCTGCGGTTTAATGTCGCGGGGATTTGCATGCTATCAAACTATTCATGCCGAGTCCAAGACCCTGGTGCTAATTTCCAGTAGATTTCACGCTTGATGTCTCCCCGTTGTGGGTCACTGCCGGTTCGCCTAAATAAACCACTTCCAAATGGCTCCTCCATCTAAATATTCAAGCCAGTTTTTATAATTTAATTTTGCATTATGCTGAAGAGCCTTCCGGCCAGAGCGAGCTCATTGGGGAAACCACCAATACCATTGTGATATGCCTTTATTTATGTTAGTTATTTATTTATTTTACAGCTTGAATTAGACCTCCTAGGCCGACTTGTAAAGAGAGGGGTTGTTTTTTTTTTTTTTTCCCTCTTTTTTTTTTTTTCCCCCCTCCGCTAATGTCAATTTTCAGCATAGCAAGAGCTGTCTCTAATCTTTTCCTACTCATTACACACAATTTTGGAGTCATTTTACCCACAGTGCAGTCGGCTCCTGGCAGTGTGTTTGTGTGCACTGAGGGGTGGCATAATTGTTTATTTTCCCTCCCTGCATAATCCCCAGCCAGCACTGAAACCAAAACTGCAAACACCTCCCCGAGGGACGCCGAGAGCGGCGTCAGGAGAGCCCGGCGCGGGAAAATGCACGGACCAAGGTGCAAACTGCGAGGGCTCTCTTCTCCCCTCCTCTGCGGTGGCTCCCTCCTCCTCCCGCGTCCAGCTGGGGACACGCAATACAAAGATCCGCATCCTCCTAGCGCCTGTTCCACCTCGGGTCGTAACCCCAAAGCCCAACTCAGCTCCCGAGGAACCCGGCAAAGGGCACTGGCAAAGCCAACAGATCTCGCAGTAAATCAAAATAATCTCATAACTGCCAAGCATTCATTAATCAACTACTTCCCCACAAACCGCGTGGCAGGGAAAGCAAGTCACGAAGGGAGTGCAGTAGCAGCACACGGAGCAGAAACCATCCTGAAAGGTAGCAGGTGTTCTCCAGAGGAAAGCATTTTGCCATCTTTTGTCGTCGGCCGTCTTTGCATCCGCAAACTTAACGGCGTTGCTTCCTGCCCTGCTAATGAGACGGCGGAGCAAGACAGCTTTTGTCACCCCACAGTCCTTCCAGAGCAGGACCTTTCACTGTGTTAGGGCACCTGCAACTTTTCTTCTGGGTTTGTTAAGTGCCACAAGCAGGTAAGAAGCCGTCATCTTTCACTGATTTAAATTTTATAGTATCAATCTCACATTCTTGGCACTTGACAAAATTTAAAGTAGCAATACACGGTGCAAAAATCTAACTGCTGGTGTATTAGCTCAGTGGTTTTATAGCTGTTCACTTCATACGAACATCACTACCACCAAGAGAGTCAACTGGGAGACAGCCCTTGGCAGGACAACGTTACGGTGGGAAAAAACCCATCAATGAGACAACGCTTTCAGTTGACAGACGATGCCTATACATTTCTGATACGCAATATTGCTGGCTTATCCAGCCCCAATTTTAAGCTGTGGCAGAAGGATATAAAGTTTCCCGAGCAGAAGGGTTTTCCTGAGATTAGTGTTTAATTAGCCCAGGTTGGCAGCTGTAAATTTTGTTAGCAACTAGACCACTGTTAACATCCAATTGCCTGTTCTCACTGCAGATGATCTGGCCGGTTCCTATAACTGTATATGAGGGTACGTACAAAAATACAACTGCATTGCTTATTTTGAAAAAAACTTGCTATCAAATTTGCACCTTGCATATTCTACGTTCTTCCTGCCATGTGCCTATTAAGACAAGACGCACATGGGGAGGAGAGGAATGAAACCCTCCATCACCACAGCTATGGCAGCACAGAGCGTCCCTCTCCTCTAGCTGGCTGCACGACGATCACAACCGACTTTCAGCAGAGCTGGGCAGAGCACCGACATAATTTCCGAGAGCTGACATGTCCAAGCACTCTGGGAGGCCTAGAAAAGCATCCCCTCATCAGCATTTCTAAGGGAGGTCACATACTTGCCATGAAAGAGGGGGGCTGGATGCAGACTGCATCAAAGATGGATGAAGCAGATCCACTCTGCAAGTTTATGGGCGCAAGCTCTCACCACCGTTAAGCCAACCCAACAGCTACCTGCTGCCCGAAGACGTGACCTGTTTCTGCCCCTTGGCACATACTGCCACTGCTGGTCTGTCCCCGGAGAACCCCTTCAGGATGCTAAACCAGTAGAGCTAGTGGGTATGGCGCAGCGGGGAACAGCAGCGGTGCCCCGAGCAGTAAAAGGCAACACTAAAAGGGGATGCAAATTGATGTTACCTTTCATTCCACCAGAGAAGCCTCTCCAGTTAGCAAAGACCATCAGAGGCAGCCCTTCTCTGTTAAAGTCATTGATAGCCTGCGCAGTTTTAAAGGCTGAGTCAGGGAACCACACCTGACCAGCCTGCTGGATTATCTGTTGGGAATAAAAAAAGATCGTTAAGCCTTGAAACACTTACGTTAACGTAAGAGTTGGCACAAAACTATAGAAATGGATGCAACAAGAGGAGCAATGAGGAACCAGCAATGAGGAACAAAGCACGTGAAATGCTTAGGATCTGCCTGCCCACAGAAAGAGTGGGACAATCCTTCTGTGACCAACATCAAGAGGAGTGTTCCCACTGATTTAGCTAGAATTTTTTGGAAAGCCTGATGCTGACTGCTGTATGAAGGTGAAGGAGAAAAAGAGAGAGGAAAGGATACGCAAAGGACAAAGCCCAGAAGAGGTGATGTAGGGCCAGAGCTGTGAAATCAGGAAGGAGAGAAGCAAAATGACAGAGCAGAAAGAGCATGAAACGCTATGGTCACAGCAAGCCAACGGGGGAATGACTTTCGCTTGCTAGATCTCCTGGGTCCCAATCCCCGCATCCCACCTGAGCCCCAGGAGAAGCAGGATTGCTGGGGAACGCGTCTCCTGCACGAATGGCCAACACCACCGTCCATTCGCTCCTCCCAGCGACCGCCACACATGAGCACCCCATCAAGGAACACTTATACATTTTGTCCCACATTTGGCACACACACACAAAAAATCCCATCAAAACAAACGCTCTTTCCACAGAGACATTTGCAGAGGACAAACAAGCAACCGAGGAGACGTTCAACCTACCTTGGCCTCAGAGTCCAGGTTTGCAGGATCAGCAGGGATGCTGAGCTCCACCGTCCTCGTTTCTACGGCAACTACTCCTACAGGTATTCCGCCCAGCCTGGTAACACGCGAGACAAATCAAAATTCATATTTCTATTGTTACACAACTAGAATTTTTTTCCAATTTGCATCAAAACACTCAAGGGAGACAAATAAAGCAAGCAAGCGGCGGAAGCGGCGTTCGGGCCGTTCTGAGGAGTGTAGCCATGTCCCTGGAGAATTTCACAGTAGAATTTACAGTTCTCAAAGCAAAACCTAGTTCTAAAAATTAGCACAATACCTCACTAAAAATTAAATAGAATAAACCAACGGCCACATTCTGAACAAAATAGCTACGTCTCCACCACCCTTCACCTGCCACAACACAGATTTTGATACTGATGGTCCTGATGGGAAAAACCACGAAGACCCAAGGCTTCCCGATCCCCATTTTCACAAGCCCTGTCAGCGGATGAGATACATCCACAGGCTGCGTGTGCCTAAGGAATGCTGCTGCCTCAGCCACCCTAAACCTTCACCGCTTACAAAAACTCCCTCTCCCAAGAGGTTAGGGTGAATGATGGGGAGAGGTTTGGGTTTGACCGTCCACCTCCTCCCCAGACCCTCTGCTGCAGGGTGACCGCGAGGGTGGGAAGGACGCGGGGACAGGGGACGGGCAGGGAGCAGAGGCACCGGGGAGGATGCTCAGCTCCACTTCCCACAGCATCCAACCACTCCTTTACACAAAAGGCGTATCGCTTGCCATGACAACCGCTTACTGCCAGGACGGGAGTCCCAGCAGAGCCCACGCTCTCCCCTCAGCCACCTCCGGCTGGATGACACGGGCTGCGGGCAGAAAAAGCGACAAGGCCTATGTGCACTAGGGGGCTGAAAATATTCCCATTCGCTATGATTAAGAGTCTGCCTAGAAACCCGTAATTGCAGAAGCCGTCTTAAATCGGTAACTTATAACTTCTATATTAGGGCCCATGTGACCTAATAAAGAACATCTTTATCCAAGTATTACAGTTATTTATTGAACTTGAAAACAGCTCAAAACAACTTCTGTTTTCCATTATACTTCATATAAATTTTATCAGGCTAGCACATGAAGATGCTACATCTTGTTTTATAGTGTGTCCCTGGACAAGTTGCCATAGAATAATAAAAGACAATTTACAGCCAACAGCACACATATTCCAAACATACATACAAAAGATGAGTTTTGGCAGCACTTACAGTAACAATCCCAGAAGAATACATTCGTATTTGTTTTTTCAAAATGCCACTGCTTTTGAAAGAAGTCAGTTGCATTTATTATATATACCTGGGTGTGAGAGTCCAAAGCAACTTTGAATTTGTCAGAAGAAAGGAACTGCAAGTGAAGCTGAGCATGGGCCTGGATGGAGACCTCTTAGCTTTGCCAAATCATTGATTCCCCTCCCGCTCCCTGCCTCTGGTACACTGCTTAACCTAAAAGCCTTTAAATAATTATAGGACGTTGTGAGATAAAACTTTAGAGTGTCACGGATGGCAGATAAAAATACCAAAGTGTATCAAAAGGTCACAGGACACCCCAAGGTTACGTGCTACGCTTAGGAGCAGAGTCAGCGGGCATTTTCGGCTCCTCTCAACAACGTATAAAAAAAAGGGTGGTGAAACCCTGGCAGGGGTTGCCCCGAGAGGGGGTGGAGGCCCCATCCCTGGGACCATTCCAGGCCAGGTTGGCCGGGGCTGTGAGCAACCTGATGTGGTTCAAGGTGTCCCTGCTCCTGCAGGGGGGTTGGGCTGGGTGACCTCTAGGGGTCCCTTCCAACCCAAACCATTCCATGGTTCTATGATAATCAAAGATCAGACAACATTCTGAGCAGAAAGGACCCTCAGGGCCTGTGTAGCCCATACCCCACCATGCTGCTCTGCCTTGAGCACAGACTCCTCCCTCCTCCTGCCCCGATACGGTCGGTATCTGAAGAAATGGGTGTGTTTCTCCGTACCACATTCTGCACTAGGGTAGCCTGAAGGCAGTTCCAAACCCATAAAAGACCCTCATCTTAAGAAAAATCTTAAAAAAAGAACAGAGGGACATTTTGCTGGCCATGCCCCTCGTATCTAGAAGCCTCCTTCAGTTTTTATGCAGCATTTCATTAACATATTAACAGAGCTCCTGATGGCTGTTTTAGAGATGTCCCGAATGGATGCAGTCTCCAAGATGTTGCACGTGAGCTGGAGTGAATGCCAGAAGCTTTGCTATTTATGACCTCTCCTTGGGAGAACTCTGTAGAGCTGTGGCTTTAAAGAGTCTAAAAGAGAAATGGGAGCTCCCAGTGCCAAATATTCTGGGGCCACATGTGCTATCAACGTAACGGAGATAAGAAACAGCATTGATTCATGGCTATGCTGGCTGGGAGCCTAGTTGGCTATCCCAGTTGTGCTGTGTGTTTGAGGAGCAGTGGTGTCTCTCCCTGCCTCCCACTGAATGCTCTGGTAATCAAACCCAGCATCACCAGGGACATCCTGGTACTATGGTCAGTCCTTGTCACCAGCCTGGTGTGGCTTGAGGCTGATGGAGCCTGACCCCAGGGGTGGCCACAGGGTTTCCAGAAGATTGTAAGCATTACCAGGTGATTTGGCTCTGGATTGCTGGCACTGTGATACTCACAGTACGGGAGGTGAAAGGTCTGTAAATAAAGATTTTTCTTTGACAAAGACTTCTACCAGTAACTAAGGCACCCTGAACAGCCATCATGCATGGCATGACCGTACCTCATTAAATGTAATACCTGAAGCCTCCAGGATCCCATTCATGCACTTCAGGGTTTTTTTTCTCCCCTCTCATTTGTTAACAAAAAAAAAAAAAGAAAAGAAAAGGCTGACAATTAACCAAACCCACTGACATCAATTAGGAGCTGGGAGTCTGCTGGAGGCAAGAGCATGAAGCTCTGCCTTGAGAGGAGAGCTGGTGGTAGCCTGAGGAATGACAAAGGATAAGCACACTGCATTTGGACAGCCAGGCACTTGTCGTGGAAACTCAGGGGAGATAAATGTACTCTTTCAAAATGGCTTTATTCTGAGAGGACGTAGGCAATCAGGTCAGGGAACTCACAGCGCCATTTTGGAGGGGGCAAAAGAGTAAAGAAATGAGAAAAGAGGTGATTGAGGGGCTTTTGAGCCCAGCTGTGATTTGCACTCTGTCAAAACGCGGGATCCCATCTCCAGGCTTCTGTTTCCTGCTCTCAGAGTTCACGGACCCGCAAGACCGAGAACGACCCAGGCTGCCAATATTTTCAAGGCAGGGATCTAAACCTCGAGGCAATGGGGAACATTTTAGAATCCTGCACAGGTGCCACCTGGCAGCAAGGTAAGGGGAAGTGATGCCCCTCGGGAGGAGGCGAGTGGCACAGGTCTCTGGAGCCACACGTCCCTACATCACGACAAACAACTACGATCAGGTGTGGCGGGCGCTGGGTTGGAAAAATGCTGCGAGTTATTCCACGCAAACCTCAACGTCAAGCTCTTCTCTATGCAGGGTTTCTTGCAGGTTGCTCTGGTTTTAGCTGAACTTTTCTTGCAAGTTGAAGAGGTTCGCACACCAATAAACTGAGTGATGCACCTTCGACCAAGTCGGAAGGGCAAGGCGGCCTCACTGTGCAACCATATACCTAGGGAAGCACGTGTTGTCTGCCATCATTTTCAACAGTATCTTTTGGCTTTTGTGCATTTGTGCATGTTAAAGTATCTTTTGGCTTCTGTGCATGTTAAAGCTGTCACCTCCAAGCAAAACAGGAGAAAGGAAGAAACCATGCTTCATGCGCGTGGTGAAGAAGTATCCTATTCAAGGAATGACTTATTTTTACTCACAGCCATCAACGTTCAAAGGAGGTTCTAGAAAAATGCAAAGCATAATGAAAACTTGCTTTTTACAAACATCTAAAATGCCTCTTAGAATTTACCTTGCTCTACCAACCACAACTGTCTGCGCCCAGGGCTGCATGATCTCCAGGAATGAGCCACTGTCAAAGAAACCACTTAGCCACTGTCCTTTTTGACCTAAAGGGAAGGGAAAAAAATGGAAATATCAGAAGAGGGAGGAGGGAGAGAAGAAAGGAGAGAAACTATAAAAGGAGCAAGTGAAACTTGCTTAAAATTGCCAACCGGAGAACTTGGCGCTGTCTTTTTATTTATTTATTTTTAAATAGATTATAATACAAGGGAACATTAGACAGCTGAGCATTTGTCTGCCTTCAGCCATCATGTCTGATTTCATTTGCTAGTCTGCATAAAGACAGTCATTTATCAGCAAAAGCATCATTTATTGTTAAACGATGGGGTTCGGATAGCAGAGGGACTTTGCATGCTTTTAAATAAATAACTGTTTTTTTCAAGACACTACAAACATTTGTCAAAAGGCAGTAAAGTCATTAAAGATGTTTTTCAAAGTGCCTATTCCTATTTGAAAACTTATCTCCAATTTTAAAGGCAGGATTAGGCAGAATCAAGGGAGAAGAAAGAATGCCGAAGAAATTCAGGAACTAAATGTAAAAGATTCTGTGATATTTTAAAACCAGGCATCTGAGCACGTTTCACACATTCTTTTAGAAAAACTGACACGAAGGACTCTGACACCAAAAGCCTACTTGCTGCACTTCTCCCTGACCGAAAGCAAGCCCCAAGCCCCCACCCAGGATCAGGCCGCGCGCCATCGGACCCCTTCTCTCGCCCAAAGGCGGCAGCAACTTCCTACCGCTTGAGAGAAACCAAACTGCTCCTGAAGAGCACATTACCAAGATGACTGTGCAGTTCTAAGAGAAATAAACTTTGCCTGGCCCTTGCAGATGATCAGCTTCTACCTGAAGTGCGAGGGCTTGATTGCCCTGGTCTTGCTCGCTCATCATAGAATCATAGAATTGTCTAGGTTGGAAAAGACCTTTAAGATCATCGAGTCCAACCTTTAACCTAACCCTGCCATCCCATCACTAAACCCTGTCCCTAAGCACCTCATCTACCCTTCTTTTAAATACCTCCAGGGATGGGGACTAAGAACTGGTATGAGCTGCCCTGTATGAAGCCAGTGCAGGATCAGAGCTGGGGCTCCTCCAGCACCACAAACTCCCATGTATTGACTGTACCTCTCCACCCCCATGCACAACAACAGATCTGTGCGCCAACAACCCACCTGCATTCCTTCAAATGGAATTCTCTGGATGACAGTTACCCCCAGGGTGGCAGTTTACGGTGTATTTCTCTACATTCCACATGTGTTTAAATGGACAAAAAAGACACTATGACTGAGTTACGCCTGCCGACGCCGATCCGGGCAGTGGCACGGCACTGTTTCCACTCTCCAGACAGGAAGACCACGGCAGGAAGGTTTTTCAGTATTTCAGCTTGGGCCCTACCTCAGTGAACAGGTAAGGGCACGACGAAGAGCTTTTATTTGGGCTGACTGCTGATGCTGGACTGGGGAGTGACGAGTAAGGTTTGCAGACAGCTCTGTTTCTGCCATCCTCCAGCCTGTGTAAGCTGTACATCCCAAAGCCCAGGCATCGAGATACTCTACCCACCCAGACAACTACAGAAATCACAGCTCTGGGGATACCTGCTTTCCACTGGGGCTTCATGAAGCTCTGCCAAAAAAAAAAACCAAACCCAAAAAACCCAAACCCAAAATCCCTCCCAGCTTTACCCCTTGGCACACAGCTTCTGAGGAATGCTTTAATCTGAACAAGCACCTCTGCTTCTGCAAACCCAAGTCCAAAACCAATTAAAAGTGGAGATCCAAGCAAGCTAACCTCTGCTGACTTAAACAGGATGGAGAGTGTTTTATCAAAACCAAACTTGTAATTACTGTGTTCTACATTCCTTGCCTCTGTGGCCCCACTGTAAAATGTGACCATCCATTTCAAAATTATCTCTTTATCGTGAGCCCAAAGCTGATCGTTTAGATTCTGGCCTCGTGTCGGGCGTCAGTTTGAAGAATATCACGGCAATATCTCCTCTAATAAATGGCTTTAACTTTTCACCTAGGAGATATCTGCTTTAACTTATCACAGGGAATCATCTGCTTTCCTTAACGCTTCCACTAAATTAAAATCTGAAGTCACTCGATTTGGAAGCCAGCGTTAGCTGCACTCAGACAGCTGGATGAATTACTTGAGAGATGATGAAAAAATATTATCCAAAACCAGAAAACTTAGTTTACCACAAATCTCATTTTAGCCCCCCAAACTCATTAATAACAGCAGGCATAATGGTCACCCAGTTTGCAGCTTGCACACAGGCTTGTACACAGGCTGCACAACCCCAAAAGCATGCAAGGGGGTTCGGTGGTTTGCAGCTTTTCCAACACAATTATTCTCCCAAGATCTGCAGGAATACTGTGATTCCTTTAGCAGACAGACCCTTTCTATATGAACTTTCCTCTGAAGCATAAAAAAAAAAAAAAAAAAGAGAAAATCTGTAAAAGTAACTAATAATTGTAAGTGTCCTTAAGCACTCAGAATTTACATGCTATTTTTCGATATGATATTAAATTTGTTTAGAACTAACTACTTTATAAACTCTGAAATGTATCTGGATTACAGACATAAAGCCTTGATAAAAGATGCATTATGGCGTATCCTGGCCACCAAAGATCTACGTACTTGGATTTGGACGTCCAGCCAGCATCCAGCGAGGGTCATAGGGAGTCTTGGTAGGAACAAACTCTATGGTTCTATCTATAGGATCCTTGACTTTGAGGATAGGGACAGGGCTGTATACACTCTAAGGGAAAAAGAAAAATATTGAAGGAAATAATTCTTCATGGCTTTGTACCAAACACCAGCTCTAAAGGACCTGGTCGGAGTCCTCTTTCCCCCACGCTGCACAACCCTGCGACTGACGGGATCCCAGAGACTTGGCAAGAGCCTGAAGAAACTTCCAAGGTGCTCCATAGACTCTCTCAAAGCCTCCTTTGGCATCACATGGCATACACTGTACTTCATTTGCTCTTGAACTTCAGGCATAGCCAGCACTAGTGAGGGGTTGCAATTTAATTTTTGAAAGGTGACCAGGCCACCTGACTCACTCTATGCACTCTTGCCTGCAGGAAGGTGACCTGCATGTTCTTGTCGCTGCCTTCCTGGCTGCGGAGCAGCTTGCACATATACATCAGCTCCTACAAATTACTGCCTTGGAGGGGAACCTTTAGAGTCTTTTCAGTAGCAGAGACAATCCACTGCTTATATAAAATCCTGCTGCCCAGAGTACTGACGGCAGCACGCCAGGGGAGTGATGTGAAAGTACCCCCGGCAGCGCCAGGCTGCCCCGCATCCCGGTTCCTATACAGCACTTTAAAAAAAACAACCCCAAACCTATTTTGTGTACTTCAATACCATAATGCCTTGATCGTGAGCAAAGGCTAGGCACCATACCAACACAGAAACAAACCCAGAGATGCAGAGAACCCTCCACCCCCAAAACCCTGTGAACAAAGTGAATGGGTGACGGCACCTTGCGCTCCTGCAGGGCCGCGAGTTACCTTTGGCATGTAGGAAAGCCACTGCAGAATAGTGTAGACTCCTTCAAAATCATCACACACAGTGCTGTGCGTCACCCCGTTGTTGTGCATTATCTGGATCCCGCCCAGCTGGTTATTGGAGGTATAAACTTCCCGTCCAAGCACCTTTTGAAAGAAAAACAGGAAAACCCGTCAGAGGATGGGATGTGACAAGGAGGCGTTGACCAAGGAGATACGTACAAGCCCATCCCTGCAGCAAGCTGTGATCACTTCAACACCAAAGGACGGAGCAAACCACGCACAATACACCTTCCCAAGCGCTGTGTGCAGGTCTTCGGAATAGTGACCCCCCAAGACCTTCCCAAGCGCTGTGTGCAGGTCTTCGGAATGAAGGGAGTGATACAAGTGGGGAAACTGAGGCAGAGGGCAGTTATATGATTTGCCCTTCCCCAAGCAGCAATGGAGCTGATACGTGACCGAGTGTCCTGGGTGCCGACGCAAGCTCAGCTCACTAATTCAGAATTGCTCGATGACGACTGGTAGGGTGGACCCATTTAAACCTCTAACTGGGGAACAAACCACCACCGTGCACGAAGATGAGTATAGCAAAGACAAAGCCCCACCAGCTCCTTGGAGAGACTGGAAAGAATAAGACTCTGACTGCTGGGCTTCCAATTCTCTTGCACGGCTCCATCTCTAATCTCAGCCCAGGCACCGCAGCTCTTTTCTCATTCTCCTGCTGTCTCTTTCCATTTGCCCTCTCACTGACTGATACACTGATCTCTCGGTCACTCGGCTTTCTGCTCCACTGAGTCCATATTACTAATAACACCTCTGCCACGGCCAGTTTACCTCATGAAGGCAGGAGCACATCATTACAAAATAAACTCATAACTTTGACATTCTAGCAAATACATGCCGTTTGTTATTTTTATGGGTTGAGTCTTTCTAACAGACAGAGGGCATTACATACCTGCTTCATT
>NW_009258295.1:250222-253950 GCF_000687185.1 Egretta garzetta | reverse complement strand
CCCCCAAACACATACAACCAACCTGCCCTCCCCCACCAAACAACCAGCACGGCTCGTTTTAGGAAGAAGGGCTACCCCGAGCGAGGAGCAGCCCGGAGCCCAAGGCAAGCCGGTCCTCACGGAAGGGATGCTTGGGTCTGACTTAATCCTCACCCCGACATCCTACAACGAGCGCTCAGGACATAACTCATCTCACCCACAGTACAGCGGAACTCCACACTTCTCAGGATTTGACCTTTGGGGCTGAAAGTAAGAAGGTGCTAAAGGGATATGAAAATAGAAAATTTCGATCTGGTTACAAAACTATGCTGGACCAAAGCTTTCTTCCTGCACAGCACCAGTTAATCACAGCTGGGGTCAGGGAGCCGCTGTGCCCATCTAAAGCACTGCCTCACCGGTAAGGCGCAACGCTATCACTTGTGAACTCCAAATTTATTTTTCTTTGGAGTAGAAAAGGCCCAGTGGTCTGTCATTTCACAAAACTCAGTGTTTTACAAGCACTGGATGATCCCCGCGAGACAGATGTCAGTCGAGGTTTACGGGTGGAAGAAACCGAGGCACAGAAGTTACACAACTCGTGAGCGTTATGATTTTGCACGGAGATGTTCCTGGGTCTCCCTTCTGAGCTCAAACACCTTCCTCTTCCTCTAACAAAATCAGTGCCATGAAAAGGCATGGTAGAAAAGATAGCAGCATAGGTTTAGGTTCAAGGAAAAGAAAAGCACAGGCCTCCAGATACCAGGCACAAGCCTGGCTAAATGCTTTCCACAGAGGAAAATAAAAATAAAGAGGATTTAAACTCCCCATCTATGAACTAATGCAAACGTATGTACATGCAAAATGGGCCGCTGCTGCTGCTTATCTAGAGACACTGTAGACAGCTCAGGTTTACCACTGCTGACAGGCAATGAAAACAGTCTAATATACCGCCTGCTCTCGCCCTTAAATCCCTTTTTGGAGATCAAGATAAATATGCAGTTGCTTTTCCCGAGTGCTCCAGACATTTCAGTGAAGTGGCAGAGCATTGTGAGGGGCTGTGCAAATGAAATCCCTCTGTAATGCCGAGCGAGCGTAGTATTTACTTGTCAGTGTTTGCCAGCGGAGGCGACATGGTCCCAAGCCGCGTTTAAAAGTTGTACCAATGAGCGCTCGCTGCCTGCGTCTGTACGACATGGATGTCCACGCGTGCGCACCCACGCCGAGCGCGGCAGGAGGGGCACGTAAACGGGCACACACGAGCTCGACATCAGACCCTGGCTTAAGCACAGTCCAAACGCGATGCAAGCTACTCCGGGGCAGAAACCGTGCGGCCAAGGGGTTAAGGAGGCCGTCTTCCAGGGATACTGCTGGGCTGGGTGCTGGTCCCCCAACCTGCCTCTGCACGGGTGCTCCTGTGTGTCCTCAGGAACGGTACCAGGGATCCTGCCAGCTTGTTTCACACATCCAGCTGCAGACTGAATTGGGTGGCAGAGGTTAAAAGGCACCGAAGGGCTAGCCAGCTTATAGGCAATGATCATTGGGCTTGAGAAAAAAATGAATGCAATAGCTCATCCATTCAGCTCTGCTAACCACCTCATCTCTGACCTCAGAGGACTACATTTTTAAAGGCTGACAAGTAATTCAATCTCCAATTAACAATCTTAAATGGTGCAATGCATATTGCTGTATAAATGTTTCTGCAAGAAAATATCCAAGGGTGAAAGAGAATACAGCTGGTGGAGAAGTCCAAAACTGATGGTTCTGCAATTAAAGGCTTGGGATATTCCTCAGTAAGGCACACGGCCAGCAGACGCACGAGTGGGTTTAGAAATGTCGTTAACTCAGTTAGACAGGCAATGCTAGGGACAAACTCGTGGGAGAAAAGACTGCACAGGATTAAACCCTGTGCCTGGTATGAGCGGGATCTGTCAAAACGGTGAACTTCAAAGCCTGAGAGGCTGGGTCGGCCAGGGAGGTACACTGAGTCACATAAAGTAGGAGCTTGAGGAGGTAAAGTAGCATTAGCCCAAGGCTTATAGAAGTCATCTGTCTAACGACCATGCACGTGCATGGAAGGGTTAAGTTGGCAAAGCAGGCCCTTCCTAGCAGAGGGGTTACTGGCACCCAAGGGAACAGCCAAAGATGAAGCTACCAGAGCCAGCTGCCATAGACCAGAGATCAAGAAAGGTCCAGCAAGAGGGGTGGGAAAGAACAGGTTCCAGGATTTTAAAGCCGAGATACACAATACACCTATACCTGAACACTGGTAATATTTGACCTCCGATCTTGTGCTTGATCTGATGTAAAAACAGACAAAAAAGAGCAGCCATGAACAGCAGAGCACCAGACAGTAAGCTTCTGGCACCAAAAAATTTCCTTTAAATTCAAATTCTTTCCACCCCGTGAAAGCTCAGAAACCCAGAAACCACCTAGAGTCTGATGTGCCACCGGTCAATGGAAGCTGCTGCGGGTGACTGGCCCCACACAGAGATCCCAAACGTGCCCCTTCTGAAGTCTCTAGCGAGGACCCCTCACTTCTGTCACTGCTCCTTCCCTGCACGTTATCCCGCTGCCTTTGCGTTTTGGGTATCATTTCCTTTTCCCAGGTCAGCAGCAGCCAAGTCTGACGCTTCTGCGCGAGGTGCAGCAAGCGCTGCCTCCCTCCGCTGGAAGGCGTTAGCAATCAGGTCTGCTTCCCCTTACACCAGCACCTTCATTAACCATAACCAATAAAGCAGGACTGCCGCCACCTACTCCTTGCATATTTGATGCCAGCCAGCCTCCCGGTCACTAGGGACCAGGTCAGATTCGGATGAGCCCCTCGGTCTCCCCTCCCTTCGCTCCCGAAGACCTCTCAAGTGTGCGGAAAGCATTTAACAGGGTACACACGACCGAATGCTTCCTCCGTGCCCCCATCTCAACAAAAGGACGAGGACCGCAGTGAAGCGGTCGGAAGGCAACGCTAGTTCTAGAATTGCACGCGTTAAAGCTCAGCCCACGACTCCAAGAACACGCACTGTTTTCCAGATAACGCAACCGTTGGTAGCACGCGCTCACGAAACACACGGGCGGTGTTGCCAACACTTATTTCATATGGTCCTCCAAAAGCCACTCTCCCTACCGTAATGGGAACCCGCATTTCTTTTTTTACTTCAGAGGATCTTTTGCAAAGTACAAAGGAGAGCCAGGATTCTAGCAGCCTTTTCAGCCTTTAACAGACCGTCCTCAACAGGTTCATAGGCATGTCATATGCATATTAATCATCTCCTAGCACTCAAACCCGTGATGGCCAGCTGCTTTCTCTGGGCTCCTTTTCAGAAACCGAGCCGCTAGTTAGTTGAGACATTCACTGCAGAGCTGGCTTGGCTGCAAGCTCGGTTGGCTCATATGTTTCATCAAAGACGAAAGATCTGAAAAAATGACAGCAGAGGGCTTGAATGGGAATCATTATGTAACATAAGTGCTGTTATTATTCAGAGCATATCATGTGTTTATATCAAATATAAGTGCCAGATTTTTACCCGAATAATTTCAATAATTGCAATTCCCATCCCACCATTTATATTATCTGCCAGAAACCTGAAGCAGAAAAGGCACATGCACATACTATAAATAGCCTGTTTTTCATAAACAGGCAGAAACGATCAGAATGAACGTCTCATCGGGAAACACAATGTAGGAACTTAAAAACCTGACTGCTATTATGTGCAGTCAAGCCTCAACAAGATCTTGCAGCGTTCATTTCTATT
>NW_009258295.1:249548-250210 GCF_000687185.1 Egretta garzetta | reverse complement strand
CGTGCCATCAGAAGGAAAAAAAGCAGCGATGCCAAACAGGAGAACCAAGCGGAGGTGGGATGCCAGCAAGAGCCGTGCTCCTGAGCGGAGCCGTTCCCGCGTCTTCAGCCTCCTCGCCCGGCGGCGCGAGCGCAGACACCTCCTCTGCCTGGAGACGGGCTGCACTTCTTGCATTCCTAATCCATGAATGTGTGCAGTTCCTGCACTTTTAATTTACGAGCGTTCGGTGGGGGACCCTTCTGACTTGGGAACATATTGGCTCGGTCTAATGCTTGGAGATTATTAAAGTCAGAGCTATACTCCACTATCAAGTCTACAGATCTTTTATTTAGAAGATATGGTGCTCTAAATGCACAAAGAGCTCCCTGTCACCTTCACATTAAAGCCCCTAGTGCCTGGTAAATGGAATTATATAGCTGTCATCTCCTTTCCCCAAAGTTTTAAGAGTACAATGGGCTCATTTTTTCACACTCCATCCCAGCTTCAGAACTAAGAGACCTACTTTGTATTGATTTAAAGTCTCAGAAATAAATAAACCTGCTTCACCAATGTGATTCACAAGAAATTCATGATACACTATTGCATGATATATTTCAAGCTGTGGCTCCAGCTCTTTTTTTCCTTTGGTGAGTGATGGGGGAGGTGGGAGGTAGGGGGAGGTG
>NW_009258295.1:241331-249474 GCF_000687185.1 Egretta garzetta | reverse complement strand
GAGGTGGGGGGGAAGCTGACAGCCTGATGGTTATTGGAGATGGCTACTGACTGCAAATCCAGAAGCAGGTCTTGCTGGTGGAGTCGTTTTCTTGCTTTCATTTGGTGAGATCAGAGGGGGAAGGGGAAAAAACAATCGCACGTCACCTCGGTGGCAGCAGGGGAGGACGCATCCAGATGGACCCTGCAACTGCAGCTGGCCTTTCTGCACCACCTTCTGCATGAAGATCCCAAAGCACCTTACCGATACAGAGGGAGCTGGGCTCCACAGCTGATCAGACACCGAAGAGGCGGTCTCTCTGTTTGCAGATGGCAACACGAAACATTATTGGGAGGAAACAGGGTTTTTTCCATCTTGCAATAAGCGATGAGGATTTTTGAAAATTTCTGGATTGCAACAGAAAAATCAAATTTTGCAATCCTGAGATCTGAACAAATACCAGAGAGGGTCAAGATGTTTGACTTCTGAAATATTTGCTGTAGGCATTAGAAATAAAAAATAATTTGGAAAGAAAGTCAATTGGGAAGAAACAAAACCATAACCAAAACCAAAACACTTTTCATTTGACCAAAAAAATTCCAAATGAGAAATTCATCAACACTGATACTTTTTTGTGAAGAGTTCCAGTTTCAGTGAACTGGCATTTTCAAATGAAAAATGTCTTGTCAAAAAATTCCTGCCTAGCTCTCCTTTCACTGTGTAGGGAGACTGCATGTTTTGCTCAAGGTCACTCCATCAGTCGGTGGTAAATCAAAAGGACTCAATATACTTTGCAAACTAAAATTACAGCCCCCTATTCTACATGGTGCAAACACCCATCAATCCCCTCTGTCTCAGTGAGGGGTTCCCTAATCTAGGCACTAGCCCTGTGAACAATATTAATGATTGCCTCCATGATACTTAAAGACCTGGTTTCGGTCATTGCCTTGGTCACCTTCTGGACCCCAGCAGAACCCTCTTATTCAGAGACCAGCCAAGGGGACAGGTAGCTCCTCCACCAGGAGAGTGAAACTTCCTTCACTTTGCAGTGTGGGTTTAGGCTTCATCACGAGACAAGCGACAATTCTCCGATGCCATTTCTAGAGTTCCCACTGAGGTGGCCAGAATGGTAATTTCTGTGCAATTCACTGCAGAAAAGACCCACAGACAGGTCACCCTGATCTCCTCCTAGGGACGTCCCCAAGAGAAGGGAGGTCAGGACCAGTTATTGTGGGAGGTGTTTGAAAAGTGCCTTCTTCCGTTCAGCTCTGGTGAAACGTTGGGCACCAGGGTTAATGCTCCAGTGATGAGATACTCTGCAGGATCACCAGGAACTGGGACACAATCCTGATTACCTGAAACATATATAGGGTTTGGAATGCACAGGGGTTTCCCTGGAAGGTACGGGAAGAGATTCAGATAGGCAGAGTATGGGCCACTACACTAAACTCCTCTTTAGCGGGAATAAATACACGCACAGCCCCCACAGCACAGGCACCATCCACATAGATAAATTGATCAAGATCCATATTAAAAATGATAGAAGGAGGGAGAAAAAAAAAAAAGTCAACAGAACTCTATTAGACTTTCTTCCCTAAGCAAACATAAAGGGACTGATAATGCAATGCCTGGAACGTAAATTGCCTCTAATGGGAACAATACACAAATATCACCACTTAAAGAAAGGCAATTAAAAATAAGATGCAGAAATGGAGGGTGGCGTTTGTTTATTTGCACTCGTCTGAAGTCCAGGCATCCATCCTGCTTACAGTAATTTCTCTACACAAAGACCTTTGTGCTACCAAGACTGCCACCAACCAGACACTCCCAGCAGCCCATGCCTCTCACCAGCATTAAAAGAAATGAATTCTGCTCTCCTCCTGCTGCCAGATATTGCTAAACTGAGGGTGACTCTTAAAAGAGCTCTACCCTGATCTTGGTTCTCAAACCAGACTGGCTTTGCTGCGGTGTGAGCGATGGTGACCTACGCTAGGGAGACCTCCAACAACACCAAGGTCCAGCATCGGTTCCAAGAGAGCTGAAGGAACCAACCTCTACCGATGAAACCACCCTTGCTCTCACCACATCATCCACCGTAACCACCCGAGGCACAGCAGAGCGGCCCCTCCTGCTTCCCCCACCGCTGGAGCCAAGAGCGGGGTAACCTTGGTGAGATCCACCAGAGGACCCGCCTGACAGCTAACGCTGTTGAAGTGTCGATTTCTGTTTGACATTTCCTAGACCCTCTTTGATTAGCATTCTCAAACACCCCGCGCCCATACGTATCTTCCTAATAGTCTTGCTGTGCCACTACAGAAAGATTCATATCATGCATTAATAATTATAATGCTTCTTTGAATGACAGGGATGGCACTTGCTGTTCTAACTCACATGATTGCTCTCACATGATTGCTTTGATCTAATCCCAAGACTGGAGTCATCTTGAGCAGATACTGAGCTATCCCTGCCTCGAATCTCAAAAAAAGAGCTTTCCACATTCTCTATTTTACAGTAAAACCCCCAAACAGCAGCAGCCTCACAGGGCTTTTATTTATTTTTCCAGATTGCGAAATGGAAGGGTAAATATTACTGCTCGCAATACTGTAGACCGATCACTCACACAAGACAGACTGACAGATGGTGTAAGCTTCTATTCCTCACCCCAGAGCTCCTCCAGCGAGCCTCAGACCCCCCCAGCAGCCTCTCGCGTGGGCACCGCACCCCGAGCAGCTCTGCCTGCTCCTCCCAAGCCCTGACCTGTTGTCTCGCCCCGTTGTTCCAGTCCGACGGCACCCAGCAAGTTCTGCAGCTTCTCCCAGCCGAGACCTGCAAGCATCAGGCCAGTGCCAGGCTGCTTGAGCACAGGGACCAAGCGACATCCCAACCAGCAGGCAGGGTCCGTCCCCATGTCGGTCAGAAGACACCGAAGAGCAACCAACATCAAAGAGCTGTGTTGGCTGAAGTGCCTCAAAATAAACTTGCCTCATTAAGCCACTTGCAGCCAGGGGTAACCACCATCCGAGTGAGCTGGCTTGCATGTACGCTGCTCCTCTACCCGCCGCGCGGGTGCTCCCACGGTTCAGCTGCAATCCTACCCCAGACCCACACCAAGGAGACCACACATCTCCTCCTCAAAAGCAACCACGCTGATCTTGGTTCTGGCTTTGACAGTCAGCACAATTCAGGGCTGAATTTAAAATACAAGGATATTCTCTTCTGGCCCCATGCAAAGGGGTTGTTGGGGCGTTGGGTTTTTTAAATGCAGATTGTCAAAACGATCCTCGCAGCAATTATGGTCTGTTATATCAACAAGTCCTCAGGGACTCATCCGCAGTCACGTGATTGACACATCCACTACGCTATCTTGACACAGTACGGCACCGATCATGTTAACGTCTTTACCATGCACAAGCAGTGTCTGCATTAATGAGAGCTGTACTCGGGAAAGGTCATCGGACATTTGCTGGCACTAGGCTTAGCAGTTTCTTAGGTATTTACATATTGCGTCGGCGAGCCAGCGAGTTGCCCCTAATCAGTTCATCTCACAAACACCCCTCTACAAGCTGGTCTTCAAAAATGTTTTCTCCCCCTAAAAAACACCCAATTCACAGTGCCAGAAATAGTGCATCACTAATCTGGTAAATTGGTTCCTGAGCTCTTTCGGGTCTAGAATAGGTTGTACAAGCAGACACTGTTTAAATTAAGATCATTTTGAAGGCAAAAACTTCCACGGAAAGAAATTCCGAGGACGGGGTTACCCACGCTGCCAATGCACCACTGCTGGCAGGCACTTTCCATCTGATGAGCTCAAAAGACATTGCAAATACAAATGAACTCAGGTTTCAAGACCAAGCTGTCAGCAGGCAATGCCATTATACCCATTCTGATGAAAAATGCCGGAGCACGGGCAGGCAGGCAGTTGGCTGCAGCCTGGGAAACGAAGCCCAGAGTTCTGGTTTTGAACTGCGCTTTGAACATTTCGTATTTTAGTGGTTTCTGACCCTTCATCTTCCCTGCCTCTTGCCCCACGTGGACGTACACTCCTGGCAGGTGGCCTTGGTCAAGCTCACGCTTGGCACACTTGGATGTTCTTGACAAACCAGGCCAACAGCACGGTGCCATGGGGCCCCAGGGACGAGCACATCGCAGACAGGTTGAGGGCCTGATGCATCGTTCGGACAGGCCAAGCCTGGAGAGTTTGGGGGAAAATAAAGCTAAAAAGGAGGGAGAGGAAACAGAACAGTCTGCTGGTTTGATTCTTGCCTTCACCTCCAGAAGTGGTGGCCACTTTAGATGTCCTACTGCGAAGTGCAGCGTGTGGGACAGTTCCTCATCATCATTGTTTGATGAACACGAACTGTCTGAGATACCAGGTGGGACATCTGCGTAACAGACTGAGGTGTATCAAGGGAGTAGCCGGTCCTGAAAATCTCTCTGAAATCTGGCTTCCCTTAGAAAAAGCCTAGAACGTGTAACTGTAGAGAAAATGCGATTGAAAGCCACTATTTGTTTCCATTAACAGTCTTAAAGAGAGGATTTCTTTTAAACACAAAAGATGAGGAGGAGCAAACTAATTAAAAATAAGTCAGCGGCAGCCTTGGGAACATCCTTGTGAGGACTGAAATAAAACGTAGTCCTGGAAGCTCGAACCACCTAAGCGATGCATAAATCGGGAGTGCTGGGCTCTTCGCTCTTACTTCTATTAAAAAGAAAACCAATGGAAATTAACCTGTAAGCGCACGGCGGCAGCACGTCACCCCGCGCGTATGAAATCACACCACGTGCAGCTTATGACGAGGAAAGGGAGTTGAGGGAGGTGGAGGAAGGTACGGGGGTGGAAAAAGGGGGAGGCAGGGAAAGTTAAAAAAAAAAAATAAAAAAATCTCTGCCTCAGCAAAAGTTTTCATTAAAATTTTAGACAAATGATCTCTGTGTCCTTCTCCCATGCTGCCTGGGGCTCCATGCTATTTCTATGCAAATAACAACCTCGTGGTTTATATCTTATTATTTCCACCGGAGCTGCGGCGACATGACCCGAGACGTGTGTGAGGTAGACAGCGAAAGAGAGAGAGGGAGAGAAAGAGAGGGAGAGGGAGGGAGAGAGATGGAGTGGCTGCTTGCTGAAGTGTGAAAAAATATTGTCAGGAGTGAGCGGCAAGAACAAAAAAAAAAATTGCAGGGATAACGTGTTTATTTCAGCCCCTCTCCCCATGTGAACCAGCACCTTTTAAAATTCATTGGGCATCAGGCGATCATGCACAATCCATCTGCTTTCACTTTATCATTTGCATTTCATGCCTCCTGGCTTTTGATGTGCTGATACTTTGATGCAGTCAGGAGACGCGCATTATCATTATTTCAATTTTCAGGGGGGTCAGCGGGCTCAGCACAGGCGCGCGCACACACTCACAGGAGAGGAATGAAATGTCATTTCCACCTCTCCACCCCCTGCTGAAATGCAATGGTGAAGACAAAAGGGGTACAGATGAAATGCAGCCCTGGTGCCCCACACGCAGAGCACTGTCCCCACCGCGGAGCAGCACGCACCTTTTCCCCGGGTCTCTCCCTTGCCCGTCCATCTGGACTATAAACAAAGACAGCTTAATCGGGAGCGGAGGGAAACCTTGCACAGCTCTTGTGCAGTTTCTTGTCACCCCTGACAGGCAATGGGGCCGAGAGAATCCTTAAACCTGCCTGATATCGGGTGTCTCGCGGTGCTACGCCTCTCTACTTACAAAGCAGTGACACGGATGCAGCGAACAGCCGGCACGTGATTATAGGCACCCTCCAGAACCAAACATTAGCTTCAGCTAAAGATGATATTGACCTTGAGCTCATCATCTAAGTTATAGGTTACAGGCCAGTTTTGGCAGCTGGACCTTTCCCTCTACACCTAAACCCTCAGGCTGGGTTTACATAATGATAACGAACAAGACTAGCAGCAGATCTGCTGGCATATAATGTTTGTCACAGTCCCCCTCTGCTCCCCCCTGTAAGTTAAAAAGAATCCAGTATTTCATAAGGAAAAAAAAAAACAAAAAACCAAACCAAACAACTTTCCAGAAAACCCCTCACTGCTCTCTGAAATTGTCTCCATTGCTGCAGAAACATTTCTGCACCGCACATTCTCTTCTTGCAGAGAGAAGACATTTTGAAGACGACGTGTATGCAGACACAAGACCACACGTGAGCTTCGTACAGCATCCTCTGTGAAGATGGTATGTAAGAGCCAGCATTGGAAAAAATGGTCTCGAATCTCTGACACCTAACTGGGAAAAGCTAAAGGAATATCTGCATGCAACTGTCTTAGAAAACATTCAGTTCCAACTGTCACACAAGGTAGCAGTTTCCAGTTATTTATTTTTGTTTCACTCGTGATCTTTCCTCAAGACCCCGCCAGCTGGATTGGTGACCTTCTAATTCCCACAAAGTAAAGCACTGACTTTGCTGCCCAGGGCTCTTCTCACCATCTACTCTAAGGGAACATGAAGAAGCAAGGCTCACTCGCTCCACAGAGGAAAAACTACAATAGGTTTCCACCATGAGACCCTTCTGGAGTCTTCTTCATGTGAATGAACACGAACACATCATATAGCATGCCCAAACAGCCTCCGCATTCCTACAAGACTTTGCTTAATTACCCCTGGCTGATAGTGACCTGACTTCTAGCCAAAAGAAAATTCAAACTATCCATCTAAATTCAAGGGACAATGTTTAACAGTTTACATATAGGAACAGGGAGACAGAGGATAAGCCTGAAGTAGATACAGCCTCCATGGCAGGAAGATGCAAATGCATTAGTATTCCCCGTTTGCTTCACACCCTCCTCAAGATCTCAACTGGCCTGAGCTTGGTCATTTCAGGTGAGCACTGGGCGTCTTTTCACTACTTCAGAGGTTCTTCTGGGACACAATTATAGCTGGATCCATTCAAGAAGCTGTGAGCAGAACTGCAGGGACTGGAAAATGAAGATCATATGAACTAGCAAGACACGTCACACAACATCCAGGAGTGAGTGGGGATTCCCAATCTCCCACTATCCAAGGACAGGTAAACTTCTTGCTGGGTCCGGGCTTGGCTGGCTTACTGGGAAAGCTGGATAGGATGCAGTAGGTTTTCCGTCTTTGCCTAACCTTTAGGCAGGTAGAGGTTCAGTGCCTACATAAAAATATTTGCCTTTCCAACAGAGCAGGGTGGAGAGAAAAGGACACATGGGATTATGCAGCCTATCGAAATTCTTGGGATGGGATAAGTCACCCCCTGAAAGCACCTCCTCCTGCCTATACCTGCCGGCAGATGTCAGGTGCTTAATTTAGACTAAATCCTTAATTTTTAAGTGCCTAAAATTTATGGAGATTAATCTAGTCCTATACAAACAAACATTCACTCCACGGGTAGAGAGTTCAGTTAAACCTGGAAAGAAGAGAGAAGAAGAGGCAGACTAAACAGACCGGCCCTGCCATCTGGGAAACTCTGCAGGGCCCCGATCCCCAACAAATGACAGCTGGAACCAGGCAACTTACTCCACTTCAACAGGCACTAAACTGACTCAATTTCTTTTTAAAGGATGGATCTTCAAATGCCTCTTTTCCTTCCATTGATGCAGGTGTGTGTGATGTGTGTAAGAGATCTAACTGAGGGTGCTGCAGCCTAGAGTTGATAGGATCAATGCTTCATTTTCTGCAGAGCCCCCTTTATTCAGGGGAATAATTCAACGAGAGACTATTTTCCTTTTATCTCCCATTGTCAGGCAGGCACTCCTTGAAACGCAGCTTGCGATGAAGCACAACCACCCCAGGTGCTGGAGAGTGCCTGAGAACAAAGCTGCACAATGGGGAAGGGCACTCGCGCCCGCACAATCCCAACTCCCGCGTAAACAAAGCCCTCAGTGAGAGGGGACAAGAGCCGAGTCGGCTGTGAGCTGTGTCTGCTCAGACAAGGAGCTGAAGGCTGTGATATTAATAGGCTTAGGGCAGCAAGGGAGAAAAACCGCCTCTGGTAGGGGGAAAAAAAAAAAAAAAAAAAAAAAAAAAAAAAAAAAAAAAGAAGAGCCACTTTAGTAGTGAAAGCAGCAAGTTTTCTTACAGCCCAATTTATTCCTCCCTGCCCCCACAGCTGAGATTTCCAGTAGGTCTGACCCTTTGAAAATCACCATCCACACACT
>NW_009258295.1:235243-241321 GCF_000687185.1 Egretta garzetta | reverse complement strand
TTAATGCAAGGCTGTGGATGGCTGAAAGTTCAGGGCCATTCTGGCCCACGTATTTTGAAACAACGTCTTCCAGAGACTGGGAACAGCCCTGTTTCCTCTATCACCGTACACAGTGGGTGGGAGAAGATGCTGCCCAGGCGGTGGGCTCCTCCACTTCTGTCATTTAGTCACTGCACACAACCTACGTTAAAAGCTGCTCCTCCTTCTTCCCCTTCACCTGGTTCATGCTCAAGCCCTCAAATCTGCAGTTCTGCCTAGGTCCCCTGCCAACCTCCAGCCAGGACGCCTGGAATAGTGCCTCTGGCTGTCAATGCAACGGTCTTGTCAAGAAAAACCAGGACTGCTTTCTGACCAGAGAGAAAAGAAAAAAGAAAAAGACCGCAAAGGCATGAAAATTCCTCAGCTGCTGCCCTGTGTCAGTTCTCCTCCTCGACGGGGAGGAGCCCGAGAAGGGAGACAGCAAAAGGCACCAAGCACGGCGACAGGTATGGTGGTGGCAGCTCCTTGAGTCTCCGGCACAACTCAGAGGAACGCCAACGCAATTCACACAGCTCTGAAGACTGAAACGCAAAGACTTACCTTGTTGAGGGCTCCACAGCCAGTCAGGATTATATGAGAGTTCTCAACCTGGATAGTCCTCTGACCTAGCCGAACAAGGTAAGCCCCAATTCCGATTGCCCGACATGTAACCTTAAAAAAAAAAGAAATCACATTGATTTCTGTCTTACCACACAGCCCAAACCTATCAATTCAAACATCTAGATAAAACTAGGCCTGTTTCTATTACAAGGCTATAAAATCTACTCTCACTGCAAAACCCCAGAATCTGTTTTTTCTTTGTAAAACACAGTATCTGAACATATGTGTGTTTCATTTTAAAAAAAGAGAAGCAGTAACTCTCAGACTGAGCAAACATGAAGCCAAATAACTCTTTTCTACAAGTGTTTTAAATGTAGTCTGAAAGGGACCCGGCCCTGTAACGGTGCCAGCAGCGGTGCTCAGAGCCTACAGGAGCCAATTTACATCAACCAGGAGTCTGATCGCAGACGGATCTTCCGGATATCGTTGCAGGATTTTTAGCTGGAACAGACAATACAGTTTGAAGAATAGAAAGCAGTGGGGGATTACCAAGTTGATGGTGATAATACTTTCATAGGCTAAAGATGATTCTCCAGCAATCATGCCAGATCCTCTGAGGTTCTCTATTCCAAGCCCGTCTTCCTTTCCGATAATATCTGTTATCTTATACCTGAGGGAGACACATACAGCCTTTGAGTCACAAGGTCCAGTGATTTGCTGAATCAGTTTGCTACGAAGAAAATGAAAAGTGACTAAATATCATTAAGGCTCCAAAGAGTAATGTGCATAAAAGCTGGCCAGGACCTGTACGTGGGCTCATTCTGCAGCCTTGCTGAACACCATGGAAGAGTCCTACTTGTGAGCGGCCAAAGCAGCACTGCAAAGAGGAAGTGCCAAGGGAGAGGAATGCCTGTGAAAAGTGTTCTTCTGTCATTCCCACAGGACGTGAGGAGCAGGCTGATTATAGGAAAAAGGGCAAGAAAGGAAGAGAATGCAGCCAAAAGGAAAAAGAACTAGAACAAGAGATTATAATGAGGCTCTTACCTCTTCATTACTTTCTTCTTTCATGCCCTCTTTCCCCAGCACGGTCCCTTCTTACTCAGCGCTCTCAGACTGGCTTCTATCTTTTCCTCTAGGCCTTTGCTAAGCAAAGTACTTGAGCATGTGCCTAAGTGCTTCACCAAAGAGAGCCACCAGCTTCCCCACCATACAGGCAGGCATGCACACATCCCTGCACCCAGCACCACTCGTTTATTCTTCCCAAACTTGCCAGTCTGCAAACTAACCTTTTTTTTTTTTTTCCCCTTCCTAAGCACATCCTCCTCCCTCTGCCCAGGAGCCCCTCTACAGCTGTGGTCCAGCTCTGAAAGCTTCTTTGCACCTCATTTTCGGATGCGCTACCTTTGGGATGTAGCTGGGAAGATGCGGACACCTAGAGTAGACGTGTGTGGAAAATCGTAGCCTATAAGGCAGTTTAGTGCAGCCCAAGCCTTCAAAATGCACAGAGGGCTTAGCCTTCGCTCAGGAATTCTTTTATCCTTTCCACAGAATCTAGCAGAAAAGTGATTTTCAAAATTTAGACTGCAAGTCCTCAGGTAAGAATCATTGTCCTGGTTATTCAGTGTTTACCACTGCAGGACCCTCAGTCATGACTTGGGCCCCTAGGCAAGAGTCATCAACACGGCGCTACCTCAAACAAGGCACGTCATGATACAACTTTTAATCTCTTGTTCCATGCTCTGACCACACACAGCTGTACTTTCCACATACCTGGATCCTAAAGAATGTCCTAGCTGAAGACAAGGACGTGACTTGCGCTGGTATACCCAAGGAGGAACAGAAAGCTTTTCCTTCTGGCCTGCCTGTGCTTACCTGGACTCTCCGTTGTCCTCCACATGTTCACAGTGAACTGAGTTCAGAGCACTGACTTTCTTATAGTCTTGAGGAGTCAGGTACAAGTATTTGTATCCCTGCAGGGAAAAACAGTTCATTCATCTCATTCCCACCTGTAGTCCCTTCCCAATTCCCAATAAACCCTTCCAAAAAGAAGGGAGCAGAATTTAATTCCAGAGAGCGATAAGAACATCCTCCCTTAACATCAGAGCTCCAGCTGAGGTCAGCAAAAGCTAGGGATGTTTTCAGCATTTAGCACTAACTCATTCTGGATGCCAATCCTGCTGCCTGAGAGATCCAATTCCAAGGACAACTTTGGACCTAACAGTCCGGTGAATATTTACCCTCACCTCTATTAAAAGAGGCGGTGTAAAAATAAAGATTCTTTTGCGAGCTATTGCAGAGTTTCACCCCCGATTCCTGTGCCACCTTACCTTGTACGGGTCATCTGGGTCTTCCCAAGCTACGTGGAACATGTGACGAATCTCCTCAGCCAAACCAATCCTGGCTCCACTGTTGGCAGCCACATAGATACGGGGGATGCCATGTGTTCGAGCAAGCTCTGAAGCCCTCAGGAACAGCACATCCTCCTGAGGCCCAAAAGAACCTATTCGGTATGTAATGTCGTTGCCAATGACAATGATATCACGGCCTTCTGGATACTCGGGGGTCTTCAGAGTCATCTTCCAGGCCACCATCCCAATCTGCAATTGAAGAGCGGAGAACAACAAAAACTAAACGTGTTATCTTCAAGATGTGAAAGAGAGGAATCACGGAGGGGCCACTTTTCTTGTGTGTGTTGCACGTCACACATTTTCTTTGGGAACTCTGATCAGAGCGGCTCTGATCCGCACTGCCAGCGCGGAGCACAGCTGGCAGGACTCGATCCTTTCCACACTCACTGGAGCACATCCTCCATTGCTCTCTCCCCACCCAAGACAGCAATACTGGCCCTCCCTCTCCTCATTCAGGGATTTGTCACAGGTCCAAGCCACATTCTGCAAACCCCCCTCTCGCAGGGTGCTGCGTTTATTCCATGTGCCAGAGCGCACGGCGTGAGGACGGATGTGCTGCTGTACAGCACTCCTGACCGTCTGCTTAGGCTACCCAGATACCACCCCAGAACCTCGTCACCCTGATTCTCTCTCACCCTGCTCTCATTTTAATAATCCTTTTATTTCATAACTACCTCCATCTTTTTTTTTCTGTCCTTCTTTTCATCTCTTTGCCTCTTCCCTTTTTCCTTCCCAAATATTGCAGCAGTTTCTTTCCAACCCCGCCTGGATAAGTAATGCTTTTTGCTGCGTATTTTACTTTGTAAAATCACCGGATGATCTCTTCCGGCCCATCTTATGGAGATCAGCAACATCTGTACCCTGCACCTCCCATCTCTCCGCTGCCGCGTATCACTGCACCGGGGAGTTGGCCAGCCTGGAATGCCATTAACAGATGGAAATAGCAGCGTCCCTTGAAAGCCACATGCATCACCCAGTCTCCGCTTGCCCAAGGATCATAAGCTCTGAGTACACATTCCTCAAGCCGATTGCACATCCTCTGCAATCAGGAGGGTTGAAACTCTCATTGTGGAGCCTCTGAATTCTGAACATGATGAACTAAAGCGGGAGGGGGAGTGGGGAGAAGCAGCAGATAGATATGTGCCATTTAATCCAAATCAAAATGGCACAATACACAGTTGAGATCCAATCAGCATCTGCAGTAAGATATGCCATAATAGGCTCATTAAAAAAAATAAAAAGGCAGCAGAATTAATCAAAGGGTCATTGGAAGTAAAGCAGGCAGCAATCCAAAAATATTACAACCGGCTACTGGCAGATCCTTCCCTTACACCTCCGCTTTTGAGAGCTGAGACTGCAAGCAAACCAAATGATGGTGTTTCAGTTCACCTTCTCCTTGGTCTCAGTTTCATCCACTGCTATTTTGACTGATACGTCGTAAGGGATTAATTTGTTTGCCTCCGAATATTTGTAGATTTACAGTTACATCTTAGCATCCAACTGCAGTGTTTGGAAGAGAGAGGCACCGCAGCAGTTTCAAAGACGGGAGCATAAATCCCTAAAAGTCAGTGGGACGCTTTGCTAAAATACCAGCGTTCTTGCAAAATTGAAGGGGAAAGGTGTAATGCCGTAAACCAGGTGGATGCAGCTGCTGGTCAGGCACACAGACCAAAAGTGTGTGCAAAGAGATGAGGGCTCACACAGGCAACCAGTCCGGAGTCCGGGAGAGCAACCGAATTCCTGCCAAACCAACCTACACAGCCAGAGGGGTTCCTTGGGCTTCTGCTCTTCTACTGCTGGACTTCCACAGCAGAAAAAGGAAGAAGAATGGTGAAAAGAAGACGGAAAAAAGTAAGCTGTGTCCTTCTGACCTGACTGTTGCAGGAAAAGAGACGCCAGGGGCTGGATATCATGTCTCTGTTCTAACCATCAACTGTGGGCAAGCTTGCTATTAGAAACAGCGGATTGAAAAAGTCAAATCTCTGCAAATCCAGAGTTAAAGGCTTCAAGATTAGCCTCTAAGAAATAAGGGATGCCCGTCTATATCCCGTCACCTACTGCAGCTCCGTTCTTTACCATATTTTACAGGCTTTTTTTTATTCCTACCATAACTAAAATCCTTAAGTGGGCACTTACCAAATCTTTCTGATACCACCCCAGAAACCAGCTTTAGGTATTGACAGAAACCCACAGGGAAGATGGGGTAATACTCGCTTAAAAACCGCACCACAAACTTCTTCCAAAATAGCACAGAAGTAAAACTCATTTACAGGCTTTTGCACAGGTTTTTGCCTAAGTCATCATTTCCTTACAGCTACGCTGATCCCATCAGACCGGACCACGCCAGGAAGCTCCAAGCGCCATGGGATGAAGGCCAGCCACACAAGCAACAGGAGAAACGCTCGGGGTTTGCATTTGGCTGGATACTTGTCACGGCAGCAACCGGCAAGATAGAAACGCACAAAGACACTGCCAGGAACCTACGCGACAACCACAACGTACTGGAAGTAAAATCCTCGCCCCCAGCTCATGCGTGAGGCAGATGAATTAACGCTTGCTCCGGGGCTTAGGGACCTGTGACCGAGCTCAGCACCCAGGACTGGTCCCACCGTCTGTCTCACCTATAAAGATGCAAGAGATTTGCCTTATTTTCCATCAGCTTGATGATTTTTGACAGTCCAGAAAACAGGCAAATTAAAAGCATTTCTATTGAGAACATTCAGATTGTAACAGAAGTCTCGGAATAGTTCCCTAACTTGAGATCGCGTATCCTCTACATAAATAAAATCCCTTTTGTTAACGCTCACTAGCAGCACAGGAAAAACTATCTAGCGAGGGCACGGTGAACACAAACACTTGAAAATAGTTTATAGCTGAAAAATACAGACAACCGTATGCAGTTTAAGGAAAGAAAAATTAAAGTGCGCCGCTTTATTGACTTGTGCGTCTCTGTGTCTCCCCAGCACGTGGCGTGGTTTGTGCCATTTCCCCAGTAATAAAATCGCAGGGCACGACTAAGGGGGTTTTTTGCTATGAACAACATAGATTCTGTCAAAATATACAGGCAGTGGAAGACAGCTTTCCATTTCAG
>NW_009258295.1:170341-234664 GCF_000687185.1 Egretta garzetta | reverse complement strand
ATAAGAGGGAGGGGAAAGACATTTTCCATTAAAAAAAAAAAAAAAAAAAAAAAAAAAAAAAAAAAAAAAAGAGATTTTTAAGTTAACGGCAGCATGCCAAAAAACCCGGGAGTTCACAGGTTAATTAGACAGGCCGAGCTAATCACCTACGAGCACTGGCAGAAGAATGGTGGGTGCTGGTAAGCGGCAGTGGCTTCAGCACAGGCTCCTTTTAGAGCCAGCACGGTTTGGAAGCGCTTCCCCTGCCACGGCTCTATTCCCAGCACACCCAGGAATGAAGAAGAGAGGGAGGAAAAAATAAAAGCAGGAACCGTCTTATTTAACTGTTTTTATGTTGGCAAAATGATTTGTGCCACGGTATTTCCATAAGAAGTGGGACCATTATTCTCCTGTAGGAACACATTTGGTTTGAAAAGTATCACTGGACAGAACGTGGAAATCAAACCGGATGAATTATTCACCACCTCCGATCAGAAGTGATCATTATTTCTGATGTTCCAAACTGTGATTAGGATTCAGCGCTCAGATGTCATTTGCTCCCTGAATAGCACCAGCAATACGGAATTGCATGACACGTATATATTACACACAAGTTTTATATATATAATTTTATACACACCTTCTCCCACTAGATCTTTGGCTTAATGTAACCATTAACAGATAGTAAAACCACGATACGAACTAACGTTCTTTTTCATGGTGCTCATAAACGCCATTAGTTTGACACACAGTGTCAACACTAATCATGGCCTAAAATTAACACCAAAATTGACTCCAACATTAATTGCGCTATCGATGTGAACAGTAATACACACACTGATGCAGTTACAAATTGACTGCTCGTGGCAGCCAGAGCTGTTGACAACAGGCACCGAGGGGAATGGGGAAGGAACCGATCCCAGTCGCCCTCCTGAAAGCAGAACAGACTCGGAACGAAGGGAAGCCAAGGCAAAGGGTGGCTGGGGTTCAGCCAGGGGGAGCTTTTAAGCCTCTTTCTAGCAGGATCTGTAAGTCCTAGAGAACCATAGCTGACAGAAAATCTGATGTAAACAAGAACAGCTCATTAGGGAGGGTAGGTTTAGACTAGATATAAGGAAGAAATTCTCTAGACTGGATCCAAGGAAGAAATTCTTTCAGGCGAGGGTGGTGAAACCCTGGCAGGGGTTGCCCCGAGAGGGGGTGGAGGCCCCATCCCTGGGACCATTCCAGGCCAGGTTGGACGGGGCTGTGAGCAACCTGATGTGGTTCAAGGTGTCCCTGCTCCTGCAGGGGGGTTGGGCTGGGTGACCTCTGGGGGTCCCTTCCCACCCAAACCATTCTATGGTTCTATGATTATTTGACAGTGTCTACGCTTGCCAATTGTCCTGGTTTGTTCCGTTTCTCTCACGAGGATGACCCTTGAGCCTGGGTACTTTACGCCGTGCTTCATTTTATTTATTTATGTCCAAATTTGGAAACCTGAATGTGGGTCTCACAATCTCTAAGTAGGACAACTGAAGTTACAGAACCCTGACAACAACGTTGTCTTGTCCCCATTCTGTTGCATCCGTAACTTATATATATTTTTTTACAAATAAAACTTACATATAAAACATGAATACATTCGTATGTCAGCATTTATTACATACAAAAGTTATAAGAAGAAAGGAAACGCAACAGTTGCAGTGGTCTAGCACGTAAGCACTGGAAATGTAGAAGGTGAACATTAAGGAAAGCACGTTTCTCCCCCGCTATGCACGCACGTTCTGACGTTAAACCAAGGAACACGTGCTCCATTCTCCCTTCACAACTTCTGTCTTTTCTGGAGGTAAAGCAGTGTCCACTGACCCCAGGATGCCAAACCGCCCTGCTGCATAGCCGTGGGCAAGGTGTGTTTTATAAAGGGAACAAAGACATCCCCAGAAATTTTACTTGATGCCAATGTAGCCATTTTGGTATTTCACCATTTGAATCTGATGCCTGCAGATCTGAAAGAGAGACAACTCTGCACTTACATTGTGACGAAAAGCTGTAAAATTTTTTATCTTCAGCATGAACCAACTCCCAGGAAAAGGGCACGGTGCACGTGGCTTGCTAGAGGCATTCAGACGTAATGCCTTGACAAGGGTGGAGTGCCAAAACCCAGGATTCCTTCATTCTCTTCTTGGCTCTGAAAAAGGTGTCATTTAGCAATCAAAGCAGTGGTCGCAGGCGGCACAGCCAAGCACACGTTGGCACGGTTCTTCCGAACAGCACGCGGCCAAGTCCATGAGAGATGGGAAGAAACGGTTCCAGGATGAGACGTGGCAGAGGCTGGCGCAGGAAAAGGCGTCGCACAGTCCAGCGGACTGAAGGAGACGTGAATTCATACTGTTGTGGTTCCCTGCACTAGCCAAAGGGCACTCGGATGGCGAGCCAGGAAGCAAACCAGCAAAAGGCTGGCCGATGTTCAGGGAAAGCGAACGGACAACACAAAGGAAAGCTCAAAAAAGTAAAAGTAGTTTTTACTGCACGCGCATCTGTGTTGCAAGGTATGAAGCTTGCACGGTGTCTCTTGGGGGTAGCAAAAGGCGTAACGCTGAACCCAAACCAAGTTCTCTGTCAAATTCCAGTTCCTGCTGGAATCAGCCCACAGGATCAGCCGTGAGCAACACTGCCGGCTTTCCCACCAAACCAAAAGCCCTTTCAATGCACCTTTCCAAACTAAACAATAAATAACTTCTCCCTAGGCAGGCTGTAAGGCGTGAAAACTTCAGCTGAAATCGTTTGCATCTGGTGAAGTTACGGACGGATAAGAGAGCGCCAGACAACCTGTATTAGGAGCTTTCTTGTAGGCAAGAACTTGTCTACAGAATCCGTATTATCCATACACACGTGTTCGAACACATATATTAAAACACAGAATGAAACTCTTTTGTGCCACCACTTACGTCTCTGATCTAGCAACGCTTGTATCTGAGGATTTAAAAACCCTTACAGAAATTTGGAGCCCTAGCAGCTCTTTGACTACGACACGATTTGGGCGGTCACCGCTTTCAGTGTCCTCCGAGCGCCTCACCTGGGATGTGCGGGGTGATTACCTGTCCAAGAATTTCATTTTTGCAAAGCATTTGCAAATATCACAAACACTTGCTGGAGGTGTGATTTAAAACATTTCCTAAAAGTCAGAATTGCAAGAAGGTAACAAAACTAAAATTCTGTATTTGTTTGATAGCATTATGAAATGCCCCAGTCGTATCTGATAATATAAAATAAAATAAAAAAGATTTATTTGTAGCCTTCCAAAAATTCATCTTCTAAATAATGATAAATTCTAACTGAAAGGTGTATGTTAAGAGGCTCATAAGCTCTGGTTCTGTAAGGAAAGGCTTTTCAAATCTTGGACTTCTAATACTGCTATAGCATGCATGTACCCTTTAAAAAAAATCAGGCCATGGGAGATACTGTGCCTACAACACTGTGAGAAACGGCACAGGAAGACACTGACCTGCATGAATATTAACCCTACACACAATCCAAGGTATCAGAGAGTACTCCCACTTAACGGTACGCCCACGGTTCAGCGAAGGAGATGCTCCCCATACGCTGCGACACGCATCCATCCCAACTCCACAGAGCTGAAGAGACCCCGCACGCCAGTCCCATCCTCCCATGCACACACCCACTACTCTGAGAGTTCCATTAAATGATCTAGACATAAAAATAAGGAAAAATAAATAAATAAAAATCAGCTTTCAGTGATGCTAGGGGGGACCCTCTTTTAATTTGTGTTATATTCCATTTGTCACAAGACATTCCACCTTTTACTTAAAATAACACTCTCCAGTCCATGACAAAACCGCGCTCTGTCCCGATCCCTACCCCCACGTCTCACTGTGACCTCCGAGCATCTCATTGATAGGGGCTGAAATGACTCTGCCAAAGGAGGATCACCTTCTGAGCCTGCATCACGAGCGTTTCAGGCAAGGACACCACTTGCTGTGTGGCACTAAGAGGTGCCCAGCTTCCCTGTTATTTCAACCCATTCCTACTGCCAGGAGAGCCTTCAGGTCAGGATTGTTTCCAAAACTCATCAAGAAGGGTTGGGAAACCCAAAGAGAAACAATTACTTTTACAGTCATCTCTGGGAAAAATAGTGGTGGGGCTGGGGTGGGGTGGGGGTGGGAAGATGCACGGGTGTTTTCCTTCACCTTCACATTAATTCACTGACTTTGCCGTCACCCATTCTCTGCTTTTTCTCAAGTACTTACCATCCACCACTTACCATCCACCGTAAGCAGCCCAGCGGATGTTTTAATACCCTGTGCCTGTCATAAAATGCAGGAACATGGGGTGACAAAGCAGAACATGCAGTTCAACTATTAAGCTTAGCTTGTATAAAATTCATTAGCTACACCTTGCAGCCCCAGGCAATCCAGGGAGCTGCCGAAGCAGAGTTTCAGCAGCCCTCTGCCCGCTGCCGTCCTGAATTTCACCTGGCCAAACCTTCCCACATTCACAGGAAAGGGTGCCTGCCAATGCTCCGGCTAACAGCTCCGATTAGGGATTATTTCTGATCCTCATGCTACTGAGAAGGAAAAACTGTGACATCTAGTGCCAAGAGGGAAAATGACACATCTTACATGGACACCGCATGAGACTGGGAGGAAGGGTAAGGAGGGGTGTTGCTGCAGGCACTCCTTCCACTCACTTTCTCCTTGTCCTTGAATCTTCAGTTGGGTCTTAGCAGCAGCTGGTGCAGTCCTAGCGCCAGAGGATCGTGGCAAATTGTAGTCAAAATATAGAAAGCGCTATAGAAAAACATCAGAATGGCCAGCTCAAGAATGACAAGGAATGCATTGACTTCTCCAACGGGCTGAGGGAATTGCTTTTTCACACTTAGATTTCAGCTAATATGCTAATCTTCAGAACAAAGCCGCCTTCAGCGGGCACTTGAAGCGGGTGCCGCTGCATTACAGGTCGCGTCTTCAGCAGAGCTACTGCGACCAACACGGTTTTAAACACCGTGGGAGCTGCCATACGCTTCTGCACTCTATTGTTCACGCCATTTCTGACTCTGTCAGAGATTTCCCCGTTTTAGCACAGCCACAAAACTACAGAGCAACATCAGAGGCTCAGCTGAGGGGCAGGAGAGCAGCGAGCTGCCAGGGCAGAAGGCTCCCAGAGGACAGGCATCAGCTCCTACGCTGCCCAGCGGCGAGAGGTGCTCCATCCTTTCCAACCCATCCCTCCCAATATTAGCGTAGGAAGTCCCAATCACACACCTCTACCCCACGTGCCCATTCCAATGAATCTTAGCCAGAAACACCAAAGACTGTGCCACTAAAAAACCAAAGGCTTCCACTTATTTAAAAAAAAAAATAAAATTAAATTAGCAGAACAGTTAAAAGTCTTGTGTTATAACCTAGACAAGTGTCCATGCCATGGTATGAACTCAACATTTTCTTCTTAAAGACATTTTAGAGTAAAACGCCTAAGATTACAAACAACTACAAGTGGATTTTTTTTCCTCCCACCTATATAAAGTCTGCACATTTCAATGGTCCATGTCTATCTTAAGACTCAGGTTGAGCATCCACCGCTGGTGCTTAGTTCTCGATATGCTTACAGCTGTACAATAAATTATACCCCATTTGTCCCAAAGTCTATTCAGTCTTTCCTCAGGAGCATTAGAAGGGAGCTATCGACTGGTGTTTGATTCTGCGGATAAAATACCGTCTTCTTCAGCTCCCTTCCATACCTGCTGGCTCTGAAAGTTATTTACAAACTGTTCTCAACTTTTTGGTGCGGTGCATTCAGTCTTGTCAAGGGAGCTGGCTTACTGAAATCCCGTGGGAGCAGACAGAGCTTATCAGAACAGTCTCACATGTGAGCAGAGGGGTCACAGCAGCCAGTAATAGTAATAGAGGACGCACAAAAAAAAAAAAAAAAAAGCCAAACCAACCCAAACAAACAAACAAGGAGTAACTAGAGAGCAGGACACAGTTCACAAGCTTCACGTGAAGGATCCAGAACAGAAACCTTCCAGCAGAAAGCTCCAGGCAACACCCAGGATCCTGCCTGCAGCCCAAGGAGCAGATGCGCTGCAGGAAGGGCTCTGGCTGCAGCGAGCGGGCAGGAGGTTGGACAACAGCCCCGCGTTAGCGATGCTCCCGCGCCGCAAGAGCGGGCGGCAGGGCCAGCAGCACCGCAAGCTCCCTCGCGTGGCCACGACAAGACACGGGATCCTCTGCTCAGGAGCAAGCACTGTCTAGGAATAAATAGCAAGTTGTATTTTCATGGTCCATTAAGCCCTTGGCTTCTTTGTTGAGACTACTAGCAAAGAGATAATTACTGCCAAATGAGGTGGTGGGCTACGTGAAGTGGTCGCAAGCTAAGCAGACAAAAACCTCTTGCATTGTGAAAGTTCTTGAGAATTCCCATTTCACAGATTTTTTTTTTCCTGAAAACATATGACAGGTTAGCCCAGAACGCTGCTTGCAGGCTCTGAGAGGCCAGGAGAAACTCAGCTTTGAGTTCCTGCTCTGCCCCGTGTTACAGCAGGGATTGCAACTTCGGTTGTTGACACCCCGCTTGCACACACTGATCACAAATCTCCCTGGAGTTTATGCTGGTTGCTCGATTTCACCTGCTACTTAAAAAAATCAGGGCACTCAGCTCAGCTGAATGCTTTAAGAGGAGGAACATCACGATGCCTTTTCACGTAGAGGAAGCGTCGTTGTCCATACAACTCCATAGGAAAGACAAGCCCTACCTCAGAACAGCCGATACCACCACGCTAAGGCAATGGGGGAATAGCTGCGTTCGAGTCTCTGATCTAAACCGAGTAGAACAGTAACAGGAACCTAAATGCACGAAACAGCAGTTCTATTTACCTGAGTCACAAGTTTTCAACAGAAATTTCTTCTTTAGTAAAGAAACACCTGACGTACAATCTCTCAAAAGACTTTGGATTCAGAAAATCAGCAACTTTTGCTGGAAAGAAGCAGCGGGGGGAAAATCATATTTACTTGGGAAGTTCCTACCAAGCACTCCTGCCTGCCAGCTTACTGGGGTCTGAACTGGAAACAGCTCCCACCACTGGATCCCTGGAGCTCCGCTGGCATGGACTACCAAGGGTTACTAGCCAAAACTGGGAGAATGCGGCATTAACATAATACCCAGCACTTCTTTAGCAAATACAAATTCAAAGACTCCTAAAACATATTTGTCTAAATTATCTTCTAACACCCCAAACCAGTCCCACTGTACCAGGATAGGAACAAACCGAAGCAGGGAAAGCTTTGACTAAGGCTACCAAGTAAAGCGCTGCAAAGCTCGGGAACCTCGACCTCCCCGCTGTACTCCGTTCTTTCGGGATCACCTTCCCTGTAACACAATTTTCAGCGTATGTGGGCTTCTGGCATTTTGAAGTCACATACATCTGAGGACAAAACTCTTCCTCAACAAATTCAGGCCAGTTTAGAGAGCCCAGGAAACGTGCCGTATTTGGAGAACCATTGTATCTTATGGAAGAAGTGCAGAACCAGTCAGTAATTTTCTCCTGTTCCTCGTGGCCCATCTCCTCGTGGCCCATCTCCTCGTCCTATGCAATGCTACCACAGCTACTGCCACACAGATGGATCACCCCAAGGATCTTTGCTTCCTGGCAGATAAGGTGCTGTATTTCTCTGCCCAGATGCTATGCAGACTGATTCTCCAAAAAAGCAGAATGGATCCGCTTACAGCCTTAACAAACAAAAGGCTTATGCTCCGCATTTATCTACCATCCTGTCTCTTCTTTCTCCACCCCTGCAGCCACCTTCTTTGGGAAGGGAAACTTGAGCGCGCGTTTGTGAAAATTTGTTTCCTCAGCTGAACGGAATTAAACCATAAAAGCCTGAAGTCCACTCATCCAGACAAAGAAAGTGCAGCACAGAGGAATGGATCTGTTCGGCAGCTCATCGCCTCCTGAATGTCACCCGTCCTTCAGACTGCTGCTGGAACCTCTTCCTCAGATTGCCCGCTCTCTCCTGTGAATGAGCGCTATTGTGTGCGGCGGCGATTGGTAACAGAATTCGATACCAAAGCCTCAAACCTCATTCCAGCTGCAGGTGGGTCCCACAGCGACTCGTCCAGCTGCAGACCGGCCGGGCTGTGAGCTTCGTGCCCCTCAGGGGGGGCTCCGAGCAATTCCTGGGTCTGACCACTCGCTAGAGTCTGCCATACACCTCCGCAAGAAGGGATCTTCAGCAGCCAGACTGAAAAATGGTGGGGGGAACATCATGTTTTCCCCTCGTTTACCTCACTTTCCCTCGGCGTAACAACCACAGAGGCAGGGCCTGAACCTGAGCATTAGGTAACAACGCTATGCACACCACAACAGCCGTGTAATTTCTTTTCAGACTGAGCACAACAAAGTCTACCAAGGGTTAAAAAAAACTCCTAATTTTTTTTTGGTGGTCTTTGGGTACAGAATCTCTTATAATAAGACTATTTGTATTCATACTGGCAGAGTAAACACTACATGTTCATGCCCAGGCAGCTCTGTGCTTGTAATTTCAGCAAGAACAGAGCTACGTCCCTGAGGGACTTTGCTATTTCCCCAGCCACCATCCACTCAAATGCTGAATGAGAGCAGAGGAAGAGAGAAAGATGATGGCATAAGCCTCCACAGCACCACAGCCTCAGCTTTCACTACGAATGCCGGGAATAGCTCATTTCAGGCTTAATTATACTAGTTAAAACATTTCTCCTATAGGCCAGCAAAAGACAAGGACGCAGTGCTCCCACAGTCACCATTTACTGATTAGGTTCAATTTGAAAACATCATCTTCAAAAACCTCCCCCTGACAAGATACATGCAGTAAATAGCGACAAACCCCCCTATTTCCTCTCATCACCATACTCGATGTTTTTGAACAGAGCTTTTGAGAATCTGAAGTTATCTATCTAGTAAAGGGATGGTGCTAGTTCAATGATGCCAAGAAAAAATAAATGATGCTACCGCTTAGAACTGTTCAAATTTAAATTACTGAGGAACACTCACTTACTGAATCCCACCTAGCCTAGGCAGCAACAACAACAAAAAAGCCCACCACTTCTACTAGTTAGCTTTATTCTCCAGTCCTTTCAAAGCTGCAGTCTTTGGCTTGCTAATGTAATGACCCGCCAGCAAAAGCCCCCCACAACAGCCCAGCCTCCTCCTGCTTGAGCTGAAGGAGCGACTCTATTATCCCCACAGCATCAGGAGGTTGTTAAGTCTCCAGTAAATCACTCACTAGAGGGGGATGTTGCACACACCTTGCCAGCGTGCTACACAAACACGGCAGGGTGAGTATTTAAATGGGAAGCATAAAATTGGGTTTTGCGTTTTTTAAGCAAATGAAAACATTTCTATTTAGTCTTGTAAAACATATTTTGCTCAAATACAACCCCCAGTTACCTGGAATAGCTGAATGAGCACTTTTTAATTATGAAGGAAAAACAGCATAGGCACAGGTTTGAAATGGAATCATCATTTACTATGGAGGTTAAAATACCCATTGTATGGAAGGTATTAAGTTTTAATGAAACAAAAATCTCATTTTCAAGAGAGATTTCATCTGTGAAAGACTGAATGAATAGATTTTGTGCCTGGCTGGTAAATTTTCATTACAATTGTCAAACCTAGTCCAAAACACAATGTACTGCAGGATATGGAAAGAAAAGTAGCGTTAAAGAAAGTGCAACTTGCCTCATTTCCCCCCGGCAGCCTGTTCATGTGCACGAGCTGGCCCTGATCATCCAACACCAATTCAGTGTACGTTAGTATGTCAGAAGGCAGCGGCGGCGTTGGCAGGAACACGTGTTCATTCATAGACTCCCAGAGTTTAATCAAAGACTATAGAGGATGAAAAGATAAATTCTTGTTAAGAACGTCACCTGCAAATATTTTTATTCAATCCACTGTGACTTAATATTCAAGACGGGACACTCTGAAATATCCCTCCTCCCAATTTGACTGACAATATCCAGTGGATATTACTCTGGCATTTAAACTATGAAGCACAGTTTCACTCCAAGTAGCATAATTTGAATTATGCGATTCAGGATAGAACCCAGCAAATCAGATACGCAATCAATTCTGCGACTCATTAACACATTTAACGATGCACGAGTCCTATCCTAGGAACAGTCACCCCTGCACTGCCCAGCCCTCTAGCAAGTCTGGATAACAGGGTGGGAAAATAAAGAAACATAAACAAGAAACGCAAGATGATTTACATTTCAGCTTCTACTGTTTGACTTATGAAACTACAGCAGCAGTGTATCAGGAGTCTCCGTTTCTTTGGAAGTAGACTCAAGCCATAGCTGTATAGACCCTGGGAGGCCACTGTTAGCCACTCCAGGCCACTTGTTTGCCTGACAAGCAAGGATGGCAACCGACAGAAGTGCTTTGCAAGTACAAAAGTTCAGAACAACCCACTGGGCCGTAAGAACACTTACCTGCCGAAACATCTCGGGAATGTCATAGACATACGACGTCCCTAAAGACTGTGCCTGGAATCTCTTGGACTGCAGCAGGTCTTTGGTCACGTAAGGGGTATTGATCAGCATCCCATGAAGCGGCCCCTGTTTATCCCCATATGCCTGGAACATAATCTGCAGCACAAAACACGACCGGTTACAGTTTAAACCACTGGTTCCATACACCTCTCTCACTCACATTTTACCAAAATCGTCAGGACGTTCCCGACTGATCAGGCTGGTTTCTGTTCTCTACAAGTATGTTAATACTCGCAAATCCTGGAACCCCATGCTTCATCCTGCATTACTACCCTTTGGAGACAGTGCTGGACCATTACTGCGCGGATCCGAGTATCACTGACTTATTACCGTATCACAGCAGAAAGCAAAGTGAACAGAGCCACGTCCCCACAGAAAAAAAAGCCTGTGACTTAGATGACTTCACATGCACCAGTATTTCCCCTGACACCGTATCTATGCCGATGGATTGTGATAGCTGGGAGCAGAGAGGAGAACTCTGTTATTTATGTAGTCGAACAGCACGGTATCCGTATCTCCACTGACTGATCATGGAAGCTAGGTCAAGACTTGCATATGTCATTTGGCTTGAAGTTTTGATATTATAAGTTTAAAAGATTTTCCCAGAGTAGCAACATGAATTATCAGCTGCCATGCTTCATGGCACTATATATTCCACTCGGCCAGGACTCGGAAGGAAATCTATTTCAACTAGGAAACAGGAGGAGCACTGCTTAACCGGGACAAGACTGCACAAATCCTGCTTACTTAGAAACACGCCTGAAGGAAGCAACACGATTAGGCTGGTTTTAACAGAATGGTGAGCAGATCTGATGTTACAAACGGCAGATCTTTATCTAATTGAAGGTGAATTCATTGAAGAATTCCACTGAAGATAAAACTCAGTAAGTAAAGCCTATTTTAGGTTTTAGATTAAAGACAGCAGTTCGTGCTCTCTTCAGTCCTCACAAACGCAGCTTTGTGAAGTAGCGACTTCAACGGGAGAAATATTTATTCAGGATAACAGGCATTTGTGACAGCACCTGTGTTAGGATCTGTTACTGCACTTGGGGACCGATTCTCCTTATATCTCTGGAAAGCTTCTACGCAGTTCTGTGGGAACTGGAGAAATCGGTACTGAGCATCGCCACTCATGACCACAGAAACTGCCAAACAAGAGATCAGGGTCATTCGCTCACCATGAATCTATTTTTCCATTCTTCAGAAGTCATGAAAGTGCCAGCACCCAGCCCATCAGTAATGCTTGACTTTATTTTATTTTTTAAAGAATTTTCTAAGTTCAAAATAACCCTCTGAAAACACAGGAAAAAAATACATAGATCTGAACCCGTCCTAAAAACCGCCGTCACAAGGGGAAAGACTCACTGAAGTTTCTTAGAAAGGTTGAAGGTATTAGTTTAAGACAAACCTCCCTCCCAACTACTCAAAGAGTTAATTGAAACAAATTCTATCAGTACAATTTTTTAACAGAACTGTTTTAATATTTGGGGGGGGGATGTCAGCTTAAAAAAAAAAATCAAATATTGGAAAAGTTGCTAAAAGCTGTACACACACAAGTGCATTCTCCTGGCCTTAGAAACATAAAGCTCATCAGAGACAGAGTTTAAGAGGAAAGGTGACCTTCACAAATGACTAACAAAACTCAAGTGTTAAGCTCAGCTACTGGAGATTATTAAAATGTTCTTTTCTTTCCTCATCTCCACTCAAAGGCAGAAATGAAGTAAAACACAGAGACACTATCTGTTCTAGGATCTCCAGAACTCTGGACGGACTGTACAGCAAGGCAGCTTGCTGGAAAAATTTAAATGGAGAAGAGGGGGAGAAAAGGTGACTCAGCACTTTGTGTTCAACATTAACGCTGCCCAAGTGATTTATTCCGCTGCTACTACTGCATGGCAGAGAGATTATTACAGAGGGAGATGTAAACACTTCTGTATTTAAATATTTTTCATGCATCCTATGCTCCATGGATTTTAGCACATGTAGGTATTTCAGTTAACCACACTATTCCTATGCCATGAAAAGCAGAAATACCAGAATAGCCACAACCATTACAAAAGAGCCCATTATGCTTCATAAAAATGATATAAAAGCGCCTTCAATAATTTTATATCATCCTACCCAGGTCGTTCCCTATATCTTTAGAATTTAAAAGACAAGTTCACAGATTTTCTCTATCTAGTCAGGGAAATGTAGAATTAATAATATTTTTTTATTATGACCTACAAGATGACCAGCAACAGTGATGACTTTTCTTATTACTTTTTTGAGCACTCTGCCACAGAGGAAAACAGATGCACAAGCGACTGAAGGTACGTACAAAGCAATTAGAAGATATGCACTTCTACATAATTGATTACATTTTGCACGCCTACGCCCCTAGTGCAAGATTATTTTTACCTTCTTCCTCCTTTGGCACAGTTGAATGGCAATTTTATATTACCTGGAAACACCACAAACCTCAGAAGAGCTTCATCAGGTATAACGTGTGTCCCCCCAAATAATCTGCTCATCAAACCACGGAGCCACGTGGAACCCTACCTGTCCTGTCCTGGAGTCTGTCACTTCTTTGTACAGGCTGATGTCCAAGTAGTAGCCCGACTCATTGGTCAAGAAGAGACGGATGGGAATCGCCTTCCCAGTCGGTGTCAAGCGAATGTTGATCTTCAGCTCGGCTTGGAGGACGCGGAGTTTCCACAGGCGACTCCCGTAGCGCATCACCATGCTCCGGACGGATTCTTCGATCTTAAAACACACGAGAAGAATTTCCCTCACCTTTCTGGACACATCCACGGCTTTGTCACCCCTCCATCCCGCTGCTGTAAGGTCCTGCTCAAAGGGGCACCCCGGTGTGGAGGGGGAACACGATAGAAGAGGAGATGGAAGCACCAAACAGCAGCATGTGCCCAGTGCTCTTACGGGACCTCGGTGGCCCGTCCGTTCTCATCCTAACGAGCCCGGGGCAGGGACCAAACTCAACCTGGGGACTACCGAGGCAGAGGGACAGCGCGGGATTCACATCCCTCCTTCCTCCTGCCACATCACACCCCAGCAAGGCACAGCGTGCCCGCTGCTTCCCCTTCGCCCACCTTGCTTCCTGCTGGCACAGCGCACAGCTAAGAGCGACAAAATGCAGGGAAGTGCAATCCTTGACAAACAGTTCTGTAGCACTTGTACGCACAATAATCATGTTTCACCGCACATGCGGTACAGTGCTTTAAATCAACAAAGCAATTACTACTTGGAGCTTGGCCTTCTGGTGTTCTATTAAACTTCATAATATGCTACTGTTGGCAAAGAGCGCATATTAAAAGAAGGCAATTTATAGGTGGTTTTTAACATTCTTTCAAAAAATAAAAAGTCTCTTTTCCACAGCAGCTCGGGGACAAGTCACGGCACACAGTTGAGGGCAGCTGAACTTCCAGGGGCTGGATATCCCAGCGTCTCCGGAACTTCCTGGGAACTTAAGATTTGGAATGTGCTGAGAGAGGATTTCTTCAAAAGCGATTTAAGCCACCAATTTTTAATCATGATTTAAAAGTCAGCAAGCAAGAGATACTTATTTTGATAACCAATTCATCTTTTTAAACTTCCAGTTATTCTCATAAGGAAAGGTCAGCTCTCATCTTTCGGTAACCATGAACAGAATGTTGATTTCCAACTAAATGCAGCCTTTACAGTTTATTTGGGACTTTCTTTGTGGTGGTTCTGCTAACCAGAAACGTGCTTTATGCCTAAACACTTTCATTTATGCATCTACAAAGCTTAATGTTCATTTATTTATAATGTTGATCTCAGTGGTTTTGTATCAGAGAATGAAAATGAGGCACTGCTTTTGTAGCTGAATTTACAAATTCTTTTCAAGTTCATGATTTATCTCATGTTTTATTTGGAGAGAGTCTGGACTTTTGTAACGAACTGAAGAGCATTTTAAGATATTTCCTTATTAAAACTGTTTCTCTCAAACACACAATGAAAAAATAAGTTTAGTTTCAAATACAAATCATATTTTTAATACACTGTTCCTTAGGGTACGCAGAGGAAGTGAGCCGCATTGCCTGAAGGACAGCGTTACTCCACTAAAACGAGAGCCCTGCTAGTTCCGAGACCTTACGTTTAATATTTATTCATAGATTGGAAGAAAAACCAAAGCTTTCTTCCTTCCTCACTGTCAAAACAGGTTCCTAACGCGAAACAAACTGCTTGCCTTAACTAGCTAAAATAAAAAGCATTCTCTCTGCGTTTGAAGAGAAGCTGGTTTAGCAGCTCAACAAGCAATCTTCAGATAGAGACGCCTGTTCGCTATGTGACTCCACTTTCTTTACCGAAAAGCAAAACTCCAGCATTTGTAGAGTAACTAAACTGACCCTGATGTTACCCCTTCTAACACTGGTCCCCAGTTTCTTGTGCTCTCTGTTATAAAAAGGCTAGTGGAGGCTGCATGTCATTCACCAAATGGTATTAAAACGTACTCAATCGATAGGTGCCCTTACATAGCATAAAGAGGCAACAAGACTATTTAATTCTGGTGAGTCAAGCCCAAGAAAAACAAACAGTTCAGATCTAGGGAAGAGATCATACCTTAGATGGGTCCATGATGACAGTAGGCACGAAATTTAAGAAGATGTGATTGCAGTCAGTGCGCACATTGGTATTATTAAATGCCACCTCCAACTCATCCATGGCTTCCAAAAGCAATCGCTCTCCCTCATTTTGCAGATACTCAAAGGAGGCTTCCTGCCAGATATTGTCAACAAATAATTTACTTTCTACGCAAAAATCACAACCCGAGAATACAGCGCTTGAAAAGCTGCGGAAGGACTGACTGAGAAAGTAGGTTACATTAGTTTCAGGAGGATGTGCAACTCCGAAACAGATCCATCACAACCACGGAGCCCATACTCCCAACTGCCTGGATTCGCATGCCCGGCTGACTTGTGCCCTCCTTCTGGCCACCATAAATCCAAAACTAGACAGAGCAAACCATTACTGCAGTAGTGCAGGAGAAACACAGAGCAACAACCGTTGCCTCAAAGTGCAAGGATTTCTGACTGCCCACTTGGGCCACAGAAAAACCCCCTTGACACATAGGAATGCAGGGTCTTCGAAGACGTGCTTCTGCAGAGGCAACACTAAGCAAAGAGGGGGCACACATCCACGGTACTCTACACAGGTAATACGTTTGCATGCAGGTTCCTAGAATGACTTACACCGTTTCATACACTGTCTTGGAAAGGGACCTTGCATGGGTGACAAAACTCACCTTGGTAACCAGATCCGAGTGCCTTATAATAGCCCTCACAAAGAACCTGTAGTCGGTCACTTCTGTTCCCACTTCAACTTTAGCTGCTCCCAGGTAGAGATGCATTTTGTGATTGGCACACGGAATGGCAGTGAGATCAAAGTTCCGCATTCGGTTCAACTCCAGCTGAAAAGCCAGAGCTGGCTCCAGATGACGGTAAATCCTGTCTTCCTCAAACTGGAGGCACCCAGCATCACAGAGGTAGAAAAGAGTGTAAGAGAAGAGGGTGGGTTAAGAAGCTGAAACCCTGAGGATGGGAAGAACTAGACAACATCCCTTATGAAACTTCATATTTAATTAAAACCCAAAAAATTCAAATTAATCCAACCCAGAATTTTCTATTTCATGGCAAGTCATTAGCACTAAAAGCTGCATTGAAATTGCTGAAATACTGAGAGTAGAAGACAAATTGCAAGACAGCAAGTTCTCAAGCTCACCCCCCACCCCTCTTTTTCCCAGAAGCCAGAAAGTTTGGTATGGAATCACTGTACGGCTTCCAACGCTCCCTTGTTATGCTGCGGCTAAAATCTGCATAAACAGAAGCTTCAGGTCAGGCTTCCAAATGCATGAATTTTTATCCCCAGATATCAGAGGCTCATCGTTGTTACTGACATCAATGTGTGCGGATGACTGGCTTATCCAGGGAGGAGAAAATACCGCACTAGGCAGTGAAGTTGGGCTGAAGCTCCCACCCTCTCACACTGGCAAGGAACAGCCACATGAAAGAAGGATAAAGGCAACACTTAAAGAAAAGCATTAAGTTTTATATCATCTTACCTTATCCCGGGCGCGGAACGTGAAGAACTTTGGAAATTCCCTCTGTTTGAAAATAAAAACAACAACGTTAGCCCTCCAGAAGCCATTTGACCTACCCAGAGAGTGCTCGCAGGCCAGACCCGGGGTAGCACCACAGCAGAGAAGATGACAAAGTTGTCACAAGCCACTCTTTTCAACATCACAAAGGGTGGTGGAAAATCAAGTTACCCTCAAGAAGGCAGCAGAGGTAGTTTAAACCTGTCTTGCTGCTACTGCAACAGAGGCTACTTGATTGGCTTTTAATTATTATTGTCAATTATTAACAGACAATAACATGGGACTGCCCAGATAGTGGTGGGCAACCTGACAGTTCTATTATGATCATGATTACTGTGGAAATGTTTGGGAGCCATACAATGATACTAACGCTCCATTATGTACGCAGACGCACACAAAACAACGATCGATATTCTATAGCTCTCTTCATACAATTACTGCTAGAAATACTCTCTTCCCAAGGAAAACTACGGATTGTAATCAAATAGCTTCATCCTCACGTATTCAATCTACAAAAATCCCCCAAGTTATTGGTTGATTAGGTTTCTTTGTTATTCTACTGCACAGATATAATCCTAGCAAATCATAGAATCATAGAATGGTTTGGGTTGGAAGGGACCCCCAGAGGTCATCTAGTCCAACCCCCCCGCAGGAGCAGGGACACCGCTAACTAGATCAGGTTGCTCACAGCCCCGTCCAACCTGGCCTGGAATGCTTCCAGGGATGGGGCCTCCACCACCTCTCTGGGCAACCTGTTCCAGTGTTTCACCACCCTCATTGTAAAGAACTTCTTCCTTATATCTAGTCTAAACCTACCCTGGTTTAGTTTAAAACCATTACCCCTTGTCCTGTCACAGCTGGCCCTACTAAAAAGATTTTCCCCCTCTTTCCTATAGGCCCCCTTTAGGTACTGAAAGGCCGCAATCAGGTCTCCCCGCAGCCTTCTCTTCTCCAGGCTGAACAAGGTAAGGGCTTTACATTTTTGTGGCATACTGTACACGGCTTAGAAGAGAGAAAGACCAGACCGCATCCTTCTACCCATCCCTCCACTTTCACCCGAGCAAAGCCATCCATTTCTGTGGAATTACGCATTTAATGGGTGGAGGAACTTTTGTGAATGCGTTGCACCAACATGAGAATACCAGCCACTTATGCTAGAGGTGACCTGAGAGAGCACACACAACCTGCCAGAACTGTCTTACTAAGAAAAAAAGAATCTGACCTGGAGTCACTGAATTTCGGAATCACATTTCACTATCAGTGAAACACTTGCAACCCTGGCTTGGTTCAGTGCAACAACCAGTGCCTGGTGATGGAGGGTAAGGCTCCACTGAGCAACATAGCTTTTAAGGTTAGAAGTAATATTCTGGCTAGTCATCTGCCTTACCTCCTATAAAAAACAGCCCCCAGAACTTCACCTGATGACTCTCAGTTGAGCAAAAGCGTGTTGTCCAGACTAGCCAGTGGTACAAGCAATCCTGCCTGAAAATTCAGGCCATGGGCACATTAGGTGAGCCTACAAGCACCAACTGTACTCTAAGAAAACAACCACTTCCATGTTTCCTCACTTCTCTTCCCAATCCCTCCTACCTGTCCTCTGCACGCTGCCAATTTCTCCTACCATCATCCATGCTCATTCTATCACTAATGTAATTGCGTTCAAGGCATTTGACTAGTGTTGTGGGCAAATATAATAATTAGATGTGCACACACACAAAAATTCTCAGTGCTCTGGTACCAAAATCCAAAAGAGTGCTCCATTTCCTAGGCAGAAGAATTATACCCCTGCTGTGTTCTAATCAACCAACCATCATCAAGACAATCAAAATAATTTGCCTAAATTAGCCAATCAAGACACCCTGCAAATCGCAGAATGTGAAAAGCTACAACAGAAATCATCATAGTTGATTATTATACTAATAATCACGTTAAAAACCTAATGAGATGAGGAAATTGGAAGCTTGCTGGAGCAACTCTCTATTACCTCAACATGCTGGGAACTAATTATATAGACTGTAATTAAAACAAAAACAAACCCAAGCCCAGGCCCTGGCTAAGTTAATAGTTGGTCCAGTAATAAACGGAATAGAATAGGAGAGAGTAATAAAGACTGACACCCCCAAAAGGTCCCAGAGGTACTCTGCAAACTTTGCAAACAGACGACGTACCACGCTGCCTCGTCTGGCTTAGGAACCAGGAGCATCCTCACAGCCCATCGCTCTACATGGCAGCTCAGGGAAGACGTTTTGCCATGACTCCTTTTATTCTTCGCCTCCCTTCTGACACACGCTACAGTGCTTATTCATAGACTCTTATTTTTCATTCCCCAAATATCAATTCAGTTCTGTAAAACTTCCTTTTTTTTTTTTTTTTTTTAAAAAATCTAAAGCCAGAACTTCCTTGCTTAAGGTCCCAACACCTCTCCAAAGAGCCCAGGTCCCTACATAAGCCGTGGATTGATACGTATCTGTACCTCCACCGTGGGCAGCGATTCCACGTTTGTTCAAATATTATTTTTGCTGATTTGTAAACTAGTTTTCCTTTTGTAAAGCTTGCTAAACCAGGTGTGTTGAGCATAGGATGAATTTCTTGCACTCCTAATAACTCCCAGAGTTGTAAAGTAGATACACAAGGGATAAAAATCTAGTTTATGCCTTACATTGCCACCTTGAAAACAGGGCTAAAGCAGCCCTCACTGGTGCCTAAGCCCTGGGGAAAGGAGTAATTCTTAGCAGTAAGAGCATCAAACATTTTCCACATCACTAAGCCATTATGGGAAATTTAGCAAGTGACTTCAATTACTCCTCTAAATTATTTTAAAATCAGTAAGAAGCCTGAAGAGATCACCACACTACATAAGAAATACAAAAATGTAACCGTATAATTACATTTTAGAATACAAAACAGTACAGAAACAAACAAGATCGTTATTAATGTGGCAGTCATGAGTTCAGCGAGGTAACAGGAGCGACTTTAGCATGTGAAAGGCCCCGGCGAATGCAGAAGGCCCACTCCTGTATTTGAAGGTAGATGTTTGCTTAAATACTTCACTCAACTCCGACACCAACGTTGGCATGAAATGCCTGACTAAGAACCAAAGAAGAAGCCTAGAGTCACTTACGTGTCTCCTGGCCTCAGGTCAAGAATAACCACTGTGTTCTACGCCCTTTTTACTTACATGAAATCTCTGATCCACCTCATAGTTGACCTGTTTCCTGAAGTCCTTACAAACGAAACAGACAAACACGGGAAGACAAGGGGAAAAAAAAAAAAAAGCAGAAGAAAGCTAGCAATTAGGATGAAAATCAAAAATTAATTAATTCAAGAATACAAGAGGTGCCAAGATTGTTTACAATTGTAAATTAATTTTCTTAAGCGAATTCATCAAAACCATCTCAAATTTTAGAGAACAAAAACAGCGAAGAGAGAACTAAATATAGTTAATACAGCATTTAATTTGGGGAAAAAAGCCTCAAATGTCAATGCTATGATGGGCTGGAAACCAAAGAGTTCTGAGCAGCACAAGAGATATCAAAATACCTTTTGGGCCACAAGGAAAGTCAGCCTCCGAATCCCATGTTCAATCAGGACTGATTTCTGTAAAAAGGCAAGGATGGAATCAGGTGACCGGATTAACAGAAAAAAGAACACATCAAAAACATGTCAAAGTCTTCTGTGGACTGAAAAAGCTCCACAGATCCTCCTGCATCTGTGCTGCAAGTTCCTAGTCCACTTCAGCCTACTCGTAGCTCAGATTTCTCATCTGATGTTCGTCTCGTAGCACACATAAGCAAATCCATTAAATCTGAAGAGGGAAGTAATCAAATCACAAGAACGCAGTATTCCAGCTGAGCCTGGCTAACAAGTAAAGCCGAAGAGTCACATACAAGTCTTGCAGGAAATATTCTTGTTCATTTGCCACAGCAAGTTGGTCTTTTTTTTGCAAAGATTCCTTTTTGAGGCATAGACATGGTAAGGCCATGGAAAATGATGGAAAGTGAGTCCTAAAGGAACCAACCCAAGGAAGCACGTAGCGCGAACTGGATTGTGGCACAGCGAACGCACAGACAACCCAGACCAAAGGACAGACTTGTCAATACTGCAAAGGTGATAAATGATAGGTGTTACTTAGTTTTTTTCCAAATAGATGAGAGAGTACCCATTCTGGTTGCTTCTCTATCAAAATTCCACTAAGCCACATTTCAAATGAGTGCTGCCATCAGTATTTGCCACACCACTGATCTTTTGAAGTGTTAAGATCTCATCATTCTGTTCCTCTTTCTAAAACTTTTTCCTTTCTCCTCCTTTTTCCAATTTAAAAGCAAAGAAAGGGGAGAAGAAAAAAAAAAAAAAAAAAAAAAAAAAAAAGAAACAAGAACTCAGCTAGACCAGGAACAAAACAACCCCTTTCGGCACAGACTGAAATGTTTTACTAAGGTTAAGCCCTTTGAAAATGAGCATCAGCAACTATATTCATGGCAAGAGAAAGAAAATAACTTTAATAATGCCATGATTTAAAAAGCAAAAATTGTTATGGCTTTTAAAATTCCACAAGTGGCAGACAATAACAGCATAGCAACAGGATTCTGATTACATCGTAATAATGTGGGTCTCACAGCAAGTCCACAGCTATTACAGAGCAATTAGCCATCAGCACCTGGAGAAACTCCATTTACACTGACTGCCTCAATCTCCTCCACAAGTCATTTACAAGTATATGATCCTAATTTCTATTAAAAAAACCACACACAACATGCTGGGACTAGAAGATTATTTGGACAATTTGGATCAACCTATTTGATAGTTTAATGTGTTTTGGAATTTTTTTTTTTCTTTCTTTCCTTTTATCCCCACCCATAAAACGCCTGGAGCATTATCAAGCAAATGAAAAGCAGAACTAGTTTTAATTTTTATATTTGATTATTTGCCTTGCTTAAAGAGACAGGAAGCTGCCGAAGTCGCGTGGATACCAGCCCCGTTTTGGAACCCCTCATTCCTGCAGAATGTTTTACCACCTCCCGCACTGGGAAGTGAAGTTAGAAACTACTCGCTCAGTCCTCCTGTAGTCGTTGCGGGTACCGCAGGTGCAGCAGGGTCCTGGCGCACGGTGGGCTATTCCCATCCATAAGCCAGTGGAGGAGTTCTTCACACCAACCAGAAAAGCAAGTGCAGGCAGACACCAGGGGGCAAAGTGGACACGAGGAGGCAATCCCCAGCCCATGTTGTTAGTCCTGTGGTCAGCTGTGAGACATTTGGTACTCTAAAGCGGGTCCCATGCTTATGAAGGAGCAACAGAACACATCAATTCCCACTTGCGCCAGAAATATCAGACTAGGTGGATGTTCCAGCATGCCAACAAGGAGAAGAAAATTTTAAGTGCATTAAGATTATTGCGATACAGAAAATATAGGCCCATCTTAATGTCACTTCCCATGCTTCTGTTACTCGTATAACAACTTTACCACCAGGGAGAGGGGTACAGCAGATTTTTTCAGAGCATCTGGAGATAGATACTGAAGATTGACCCGATGTGTTAAAAACCTTAAAGGTCTTTTACCCTATCAAAGGGAAGAAGTCCTAAACTGATGGATTAGAATGCACTGCAAAGAGAAACAATGACCTGGAGACTTCAGAAAGGTGCAGCTACATCCAGTCAAAGAAGCGGTAAGGTTTTAGATGGGATAAATCAAGGATGTAACCATTTCATTTATTTGTTTTGAAAGCAAACAAACAAAAAAACGGAGGAACATACTGACTTTTCCCAAAGCAGACAGAACTGTCCTGTACAACCACACAGTTCCAGAGAGAGAATCAAGGCAACTTACCTTGCTTTGCGTGAACTCCCGGAACATGGCTGCCAGCCCATCATCATCAACGTCGCTGTCTGTTTTAATAGCAACATTAAGAATGTGAATGGGCTCCTCACGGGCAGCCTGCAATTCAAAGAAAATATTCCCCATAAATAAATAGTTAACAACTTAACACCTGTGAGTTCTCTAAAGAGGCTCCCTAAATACAACTCCAAAATACACACGCCCTAGGGAAAAATGACCTCAGCAGAGCAAGCTGTAAACTAAGGGAAACTATTAGGGAAATCCTTGACCAAGCAGCCTAGCAAATTTGCAATTTCGTAGAAGTAAGAGTTAATGTCCACAAACAGGAGCTTCATTTGAAGAATCCAATTCTGACGGTCACATCTGACTTGGCTAACTCAAGTGTGCTTCATTTGGATGCAGACAGAACGCAGGGTCAGGTTCTCTCTTTACGAGATGCAGTACGGGCAGGACATTAGAGGACTTCAGTATCAAGAAAGGAAATGAAATTAAGCAAATGCAAAGTGTAGGAGCAAAACAATCTGTGTTTTCGTATGCACAACAAAATGAAATAATGTGGAAGCATCAATTACATTAGAGCTCTGAGAAATGACAAATTTAGCATTTAAGAGCCTGTGGTTAACTGTGAAAAACTGAGTATGAGCAGGAAATTATCCTTGGTGAGGTGAGGGGGAGGTAAAGAGAGAGATCTGAGGACATTAAGGTTGACGGTAATATTCTGGAACAAGGCTACAGTACTTAGACACATCAAGATCAATGGATCCATTTAAAACCAAGCCCTATTCTGGACACAGACTGTATTCCAGCAGAGCTTCCTGCTGTTGCGGGGGAGCAGGACAGAGCAGAGGAGCAGCTACCCATGCCCCTAAGGGAAACTGGTCTTCTCTCGCTAAGTATTATCATCCATCTGCTTCCTCTGCACCTATTCTCCACACCAGTGCAAAAATGGAGGGGTTCCTCTCATCTTATCCTCCTAAAAATAGTTCTAAGAGGTAGAACAGGGGTAAGAATCAGAATGTAATGTGACTAGGAAGGGACTAAGACAGAAAATAAGGCAAGTCAGACTTAAGGTAAAGGCAGCTGAATATGCAGTTCAACACCCCGAGGCACAGAGAAGGGCTGGAAACTTAATCGTGGGTCTAAACTCTCATTACACCACTGTGGATCCAGTAATTCTGCTGATGTTAGAGGCTACAAACTAAATTTACATGGAGAGTAAGAGACTTAGCCATAGTTTTAGAACAGAGCCAGAAAATGGCCACCTACTTTGAATCACCTGCTGTGGAACAAGCAAACAAATCACATACATAAATACATAAAGCTCTTAACTCCTGCTTCCAGCACTCTAACTAGTGAAAAGTACCTAGCCTGCAGTCACCGCGGCATTCTGCACGCCTTCTGTTTCCAACCTGAGAGCAATCTCAAGAGAAAAAAACTACTGTACCTTGTCTTCATCGTACAAGGAAGCATGGCCAGCTTCAGGGAAGGTTGGGCTCTGGGGAGGAGAGTCACAGAAGCAACCCATCACTTCATCAAAGATTCTGAAATACACCAGAGAAGCGTTAGTCATCAGCACACAGCTGCTAGCCCACTGAAAGCAAACAGCACTAAAATCCACAAATCGTGTTGCTAAGGAGGGGAGGGAGAGAAAACGACTCCTTCCCTTTGCAGGACTGAAACTCAAAAGATGAGGAGGCAATACCTCCTCCACCCCTCAAACCAAAGCAGAGCCTGGATCTTCTAAGATCTGTCAGAGGTCTTACGGTTGCAGGCCCTCACGACTGCTATGGGCTCTGCTGGGGTTTTTTTTGCCTACCCCTAGGAATGTTGAAAGCATAAAGAAGACATCCTCCTACACATATAGGCGTGAACAAGAGCATTAGGAGAAACCAGCACATTTGCAAACGATCTCCAATCAGCAGAAATTCAAGATGCTGATCCTTCTGGCTGCAAACTGCTCTTACAGCAGTCTGAAACTTGCAGTTATCTCAAGGAGAAAGACAAGGGGATCCAAAAAAAACTTCCATCTGAGACTCCAGACACCTAGCAAACAAGCTCAGGACCAGTTTCAACCTGGCTCTAGACAAGGCAAAGATTTTGCCCAGTTCCTTTGGGGCCCCCCTAGGAAGCTGGCAATGCAAACAACCGTCACCCTTCCCCACGTACCTGACAAAATCTTCAAACGTGCGGAAGGAGACCATTCCACCCATCCGCTGGCACGGCGGTGTGAATGAATTGTCTAGCAGTACATCACTCACGCTAGCTACATGGACCATCCCGTAGTGATTGAGGTTGGAAGAGAAGGACATTCTAAATGGCAATTCAATAAGATCACAGTTAGTAGGGACAAGGGAGAGAAGAATATCCCTGGAAAAAGATTTGTGCATGTGCGTATGCTTTGACCACTTGAAGCGTGGCTGTTTATCCAGTTTGCATGGTTTGTTAAGATTCTTCAGCACGCCAGACCTGCTGTGCTGTCTTCTCCAAAGTCCCTGAGATGCTGGCAGGCCTCTGGTGCCATTAATGCCCTTACCTGGACATTGTCCCAACATACAGGAACAGTTAAAAGTTTAGGAAATAATGTTATAACCCTTTAAAACAAGTAATTTCGTAAGGAGTTTCTTGAGATGACAGGTGAATTATGACTATGCGAAGCTGAACATATTTTTCCTCCTGTACGGATGTTTTGCTTTACAGGTGGAATACTGAGATAAACAACAATAATTCTAAGCTCTGACGCTTTAAAGTTTTAGTAATTTTTTACAAATTAAGTCGAAGTGTACCAAGCTATATTATCTTACTGCTTCCACAGTTTTTCTGGTCATACTATAATTTACGCTCCTCAAATGCAGTGTGGTACAGTGACCTCTCTAAAATCCTATACTGGAAACGGGGCTTTCTATAGTCTTATGCTAGTGTTCCTACCCTAAATCAAGTCCTATTACAGTGCCTTCCACTTTAACTGCTGACCAAATTAATGCGCTCCTCCATCTAATTTAGTCCATATTTTAAAAACACTGCAACTCCCCCATCTCATTTATTTTGCTCCGTTTTGATTGCTAAAAGGTGGCAGCTGCTGAAGACGAGCAGTTGGCCACAGAACACATCTGTCTTGGGGAGCAGGGAAGGCAGAGCTCAGACACTGACTGCTGGCGTGCTCACGCCTGGTGTCTGCCGTTCAAGCGCCCAGATCCACGCACGTCACTCATACAGGACCAACTCCTCATGTAAGCGAGGAGGGCTGGCACAGATTTACACAAGCTCAGAGGAAGGCACCGAGTAAGAGACTGCTATTTAAAGCAGGAGCACCGTTCGCTAAAGGTCAGCGTTCCTTCCTGGCAGAGGGCGAGATCCTGAATATATTAAAGTATCACCGAGCTCTCATACAGTTCAACTGCTATGGCAGCACACACCAGCTGTGAAATAGTTTGTGTTATTTTGGGGTTTGGACTATTATTATTGGGTTTATGGTTTTTTAAAGACCCACAACATTACGGTCAAGACTAGCAGAGGAAGTTTCTCACGCAGCGAGCAAAAAGCATACAACTAACTAGACATCCTCTCCCTAGCTACTGGAGTTGGGGTTTGCCTTCTCCGCAAGAATTATTTCTCATTTCTGAACTGGGCTACAGAGTCATCTTAATTCACCGGGGGGCCTACTCCAAAAGCTCCCTGCAACATGGCGAGACCTTCAAGCTTGCTCTGAAGAGACAGAAGTGCCGAGCTGGCACACGGCAGCGCTCTGCGACGCAGGAACAGCACGCTCCTGCTTGCTTCGCTCTCCCCAGGGCTTAAGACAACATTAATGAAGTTAAGTTTCTGTCCTCCCCAACTGGTGCCACAACAGGAGGCAGAAGGCAATGGGGGGAAAAAAAATAAAAATAAAAAAAAAAAATAAAAAAAAAAAAGAGGGTGCTGATTCAGCACAGCACATGCTTGACTTACAACTCGCAAAGATGCTCAACTGCCGTGCTGGATCAGACGCCCGGGGCACAGGAGGCAAAGCAGGGGCCCAGCCGCGCTGGCCGCGGCACTGCTGCCAGCCCCGCAGAGTCGGGACCCAGCTGTGGATGGCTGACACTGCTACTTACCGGCTTTACTGAGATTTCTTTCTTCCCACGTACAGAAAACCTTTGTGATACAGTCCTAAGCATACTGCTAACAAGTCTAAAGTATCATCAGTTTGATTAATAGCTCTCCAGGTTTAAAGTCACTCCATGTTTCCGTAATTTATCTCTGATTAAGAGGCATGAGACTTTCAAGCCCATTTTTACCATTTTTCCCTAAATAGGCTTGTAAGCAGTAATAAATAATAGGTATTCAGGTTTTGAAAGAGAAAAATCTTTCAGGACATGCCTTGGTGTAAATTTCTTACAACTAATACAAAAAAATACCACAGAACAGTAAGTAAACAAAAAGACAGCAGACATTTTTCATGTGTTATTTAAAACAAGAAATACTTTTCAACTGAGACACGGGAGGAAGAATTAGCGTCCAAAACACAACAAAACATGCTGTCAGCTGTTTGAGATGTAGCTTCATCTATGGCGTGAGGGAGGTGAAACAGCCTCGACAAATTCTAAGCTCGTTGCAAGGAACCAGGGTAGCAACAGGTACGCTACGGGCTGGGGGTGACCGCCTGTTTCACTGTGACACCCTACCAGAGGGTCAACGGCTGGGAATCCAGCTCCAAAAAAAAGAGACCCTAGAAACGGCGTTCTGCTGTGTACCATACTGCAGATGAGCCAAGTCACCTGGTCAATTTGTATTTTAGAAGATTGCTGCATGCAAAGCTTTTTTTTAAAGGGTAAAGAAAAGCTGAAAACATGTTTTAGACAAAGGGAGAGGAAAAGGGAAGGAAAAAGAAGAGTTATGTTTGAGAGCTTCCCAAGTAAAGATAAGGGCACTAAAACAAAACATGTTAAAACATTAAGTATTAGGCTACTTCTTTCTAGTCTGGCTTTTCAAATTTTAAAAGATGACGAGTACCATACCTGTTTAGCGTGGGGATGTTCCCTCTGTAATCAAACAACCACAGTTAGTTACAGATTGGTTAGTGAAAGCCATAATACAGAACTATCATCAAGCTGATACACAGACCAGCAACAAGTTTACAATTTACTAAACCAAAATTTGTCAACCAGCAGGTATCAGGCAGAATTCAATGTCATTGACCCTGAGAAGGCACCCACCACCTGACTTCGCTTGCCACGGCTGCCTCGGGAACGAGCACAGACCATGCACGTAACATGCAGATCATACTCCCCGGGGAAACACGCTGGATTTGCAAGGTCCCCTGCGTGTCTACAGCATCCTTTACCGCACCCGCTCCCAGCCCTTGGCACACACCAAGCCAGCCTCGCAAGCGAGCCCGGGGCGGGGAGTTTGCGCTCCCTGACAGAAGGGCAAACAGCACAGATTCAAACAGCGACCCTAGCGCAGACGAAGACTGCGGCAGGTTCAGGAAAAGAAGCTGAATCCTCCTTGCCAAACCTCTACGCTAAGCAGCAGCCCCTGGCCCCCACAACAAGGCGGTCATAAAGCAAACACATACATAAACACCACGTAATGCTTTGCATTTTCAGCATTCGAGGCCTTGAATACCAAAAAGAACAAGCAGAACTTAAGGCTAATTGTAGGAAAAATTTACAGTTCCTTTCATAAGGTCAGCCCCAACTTTTCACATTTTTGCATGCAGCCGGGGGCTCAGTGAGGCACATAAGAGAAAGGCGGCGAGGGGCACATTTTCATCCCAGGGTAAGAACATGACAGCCAAGCCCAGCCTAGCTACATTCAGGAAAGCATGAGGTGGCACATTGCTCCATGCGAGACGTAGAAATTGCTGTGATCTGACATTCAAAATAGTAAAGATTAAATTGGAAAGAAAAAAAAAATATATATATATATATACATGCACACAGGAGGCTTGTGCAAAGAGGTCAGCAAACGTGAAAAGGTTGAAAGCAAAGCTTCAGGGAGCATGTAACTGGACATTCACCCTCCCCGTCCCTGCAGAAACCTGTAGGAGATCAAACCCCAGACTTTCTTAACATCCTCGACCATAGGCAAGACCCCGAGTTACCGGGCGTGAAGTCTCGGTACTTAGTGACCAGTGTATTTCCATGATCCCACTGCTAAACACACTGACTGCACCAGTCCTGTTCTCAAACTGGTTTTGTCACAGCAGAGCCACATGCACTGCAAAGCTGTATGTTTGGTACCGCTAGAGGCAACGAAAAGTTCCCACACGGGAGAAAGCACAAAATGGCCTACAGACTTATCTGTTCAGTGGTAAATACAAAAATATTTCATTCCATTTAGAGGCAGCAGGGAGAGACACTGTGCTCTAAAGCCTGTGGTTAGGACCGAAAGGGCCTCAGAGGGTTGAGAATTTTTTCTTTTTTTCAGCTTGACAAATGGTGGGAAAGCTACATCTGACCTACTTCAGTTGGAAAAAATAGTCTGAAGAGGACTGGCCGTTCCTACACCTGGTAGGCTTGTGTAGCGGTCCCTGGAATGCTTTTAGAAAAGAGACAGAAAAAACCCCAGCGTAACAAACATTCCTTTCCCTCTCAAAAAAAGGCACCCTGTTGCCTTGCTCCAGGGACTGGTCTCAAGCCACTCAGTACGGAGCTGAGAAGACCACGGCGAGAATGACAGTGAGGAAAACAGGAGACTCAGTGGTTGGAGATCTCGGAAAAGAACGGAGGAGCAGTCTTCAAGCCGCACTCTACGGGGCTGGCTTTGTCCCTACAGGTCATCGTAGCTGCGGAGGGCTTCCTCGCATCGGGAGCTGGATGGTCGCTTGCCACTGAAATGCACTAAGAGGCAAAGGTTTGGTGTCTGCAGCACAACCAGGCCTCGTGAAAAGGCATCCCGGTGCCCTCACCGAGCTACATCTCTGCGGCTCTGACAAATAAAACACCGGCTGCACGCCCGCCTGCTCGGCCTTACGGCAACATCAGCGCGACGAGCAGCACCGCCGGCCTGGGAGCTGAATAAAGGCACGGCTGACGGAGCACGCGCCCGCAGCGTTCTCCACAGCCAACTCCACGTAGCTGCTCGCAGATCAGAAACCTCCTCACCACACCAGCCCCAGCCCTTCTCCCCATCTCTTTGGAACTTTTAAAAAAGCCCTTCTTGACTGGGGAAGCTGATCTCACTGGGAATCTGCTCCATACCAATGCAAGCTCTACTGCTACAACTACTCAAGCAAATGAAAATCCCCTTAGCAGACCCCTGCACCCCCTGGATGGATCTGGATTTGTTTCCCCTTGCCCCTCCCTTTCCTTTTTTTTTTTTTTTTTTTTTCTTTTAACCAAGCACATTCCCCTATGAAAATGATGGCAATGCATGCAAAGCACCACTGGTTATATCAAGCTGTGATTGAGTGCCAGCGCAGGGCAAAGCTTTTGAAATCAGGCAGCAAAGCGGAATCAGCAGAGGTCGGCTGAATAACCCACTTGTAGTTATTAACAGCAGTACCACAGGAGAAAGAGCAATTTCACTGGCTGTGACCAGTGGCATTCCTCTTATGTTTCTTCATTTCTGTAGAAGAATCTAAACAGAAGGCTGTGAAACATGCCTCAAACCATACATTTTGATTGGGTTTTTCCTCTCCTTCTTTCTTTCCTTATTCTTCTGCTCCCTCTGTGATTCAGCCAAGCTGAATCTGCTACTGAAGTCCAATTTGCATAAAATTATCGTCGTTCCATTCAGTTTGCTGCCCCTTCAACAGCCCCTTCTTTGCTCTGTTGGAAGATTTTGCCCTTTCTGAAACAGGCAAGCCAAGGGAACTGCAACACATTACTGCTGCCTGCTGTCTAATTAACATCAAACCCTCAGCACGGAACTGCGGGGATTTACAGGTGTCCTGGAATAATTTTCCCCTCCTCCCTCCTGATACCAGCCAGTCTCCCGCAACGAGGAGGGGACCTCAGGCAACCTAATGATACACTACGAGTTATACACTCGGGTCTCCAGGCTGGTATGGTTACGAGTCCAAAGCAGCACAGCCAATTCAACGCCAGCAATCCAAAGACTGATGCAAGAGGCTGTTTCAGCAACTACTTCAGTCTACAGAAAACGCTTCCATTTTGTCAGAAATTCAAATCTTAGCATTGTCAAATGATAGTAGGAAGGAACCTATGAACACTGCTCTACGTGTAAGCGAGTTTTGGTTTCTTACGCTTCCAAAAAAGGACTGTTTGGAAACAACAATATTTAATTTGGCTTTCAGCCTTCAAAATGGTTTCTACCCCTAAGCTAAGGAAGAGGCTGACAAAAAAGAACAACCAAAGTACTCCATAGATGATAAAACATCAAGAGACAGCAAAGGAGAGATCATGCACCACTCTTAAGTCTCGAAACCGGCAACATCAAAGTCCAAGTAGGGTGGCAACAAACATCCACAAGCACAGAAAGAGGAGATATTGGGCAAAACCAAGCATGAGATAGTTGAGACATTTATATTGATACCCTTGGAAATACAAAGCAACTAATGACTAGACTTGAATTGCACCCTTGGAAGCATCACAGACAGCAGGATGCAGTCCCATGAATGAATTCAACCTAGACAAGCCTAAGTAAGGCATTGCCTGTATGTCCGTGTTTGCCGAGTTGTGTGCATTCCCAACTCCAAACACAACTAAGGGTTAGCTGGTATCAAGCATCTTGTTTATCAAGTTTCAAAAATAAAACTTGCTTTAAAGCTAAGTCAAATATCAAATCTTAAAGTCTTAATCTGCAATGCTAAAATCTTCCTTCACTTCTGCCTTCCAATGGGACATCCCGACTCAAGATTCCCCAGGATGTCTCAAGGCCAAGCATCGCAGTTAGGAGTGGCACGGGGGACAAAAGGAAGATGTGGGCTCAGTGCACAGATGGATTGGGAAGGCATGGCTAAGGCATCAGAGTCAGCAAACCAGGCTGGGTTATACTTCAATTTCCTTTGAGGCTCAACATGTTCAGAAGGCAGAGCCCTGTGGTATCGTTGCCATAGCCCAAAATAAAGATATATCCAGCATCTCTAAGTCACCCTTGTCAGCCCTTGTCTTAGCATCTGACAGAGGGACACATCGACCCCTGAGTAAAACAGAGGGATCCATTTTGTGGGAACACATTTACCTCTGAGTTCTTCCCTCCTGAGCCTCCAGCACATCTGCTACAGGGGAAGGAAAGATCAAGAGAGCAGCTGAACAACCTGGCTGGGGGAATGCAGTGAGCTGGAGAAAAGGGGATGCTTTAGGAGGAGCAGTGCAGCAGCACGATTCTGCAGCAGGCTCCAAAAGCTGGCTACAGCAGACAATGTCCCAGTTTAATTTAAACCTTACAGCTTCAGACATAAGAAAGGCTGTTCGAAAGCAGGAGAGGAGAGGGGGATTATTAGAAAAAAAAAAACCCTTCTCCTGTTGAAAAAGCACTATAATTCCCTCTCCCTATACTAGCCACACAATGTTTCTTTGAACAGAAGATTTTAAGCTAAGATTAGGCAAGCACTGTTTCATGTGCTGAACACCTAAGAAAGGCCTTTCAGTGTCTGTCACCTGGCTTGCCATTCTCACAAAGGAAGCTGAACTCTCTAAACACCAGTCAATATTCCACCAGCTTCCCATCTCAGCAGGGCAGTCTGAACAAGAGGGAAGCAAAGAACAGCTCAGAACAGGGCTCATTTCTTTCTCGCATCTTTTCTCACCAGGACTCTAGACGACTGAAAGAGGCAGGTTATCCACATGCAAGGGGCTCTGCACATAAGCATTTGTTTGCAGTACCCTGCTGCAGCATGTAGCGATCAGCATCCTGCAGACACCCTTGTATCGCTTCCTCCAGATTGGATTACTGCAAGCCCCTCTACTTGGAGAGGGCTTGCAAACTCCATTTACTGCCAAAGGCACCAGATGGTTACACTGCACTCCTCATCTGCCTTGCACCGGGCAATAAGGAATGCTGCTTTTCATCTATAAAGCCCTCTATGGTTTCAATTATAAGCAGTTTTTCTCCCTATGTCTTACCCTTGCAATCAGGATCAGTGGGGATTTTTACAACAGGATGTTTTCTATTAATTTAAACAAATAATTCCCAAAACAGTTTCTGCCCACAAAACCCACCAGGAACAGGTTGCATTTCTATGACTTTGTTAGCAGATTTAACAGTTTCGCTCTCCTCTCTGCTTCCATGTAAAGCTTTCCTGTGGGTAGTTGATGGCAATCATTCAGTGGCCAAAAATACAAAGTCTGATTGCCTAGCTGTGATTAGCCAGATCAGAAGTAGCGACTGTGATTGTTTCTCTTACAATTAAGTAAAGGCATAGCAGGGTTAAATACCAACAACAAAGAATTTAGGCATAGTAACCATTACACCAGTTTGCAATTTTCTCTACATGAATATTTGTTCCAGTAAAATTCAAGCCCTTAAATGTTCACAGAAATCAGACACAAAAGGAACCAGGGCTTAAAAATATGTGATAAACTGCTGAAAAATGTGGGGCATCATACAACTAGCACCAGCTCCGAAAGAGAATGCTCTCTTAAGGGCTGTCTGGTATCTGCTCCTGGTTCACCAGGACCCAACTGTGCAGAGCCTCAAGGGACATTTTGCTTGGTCAACTGGGATATTTTGGCTTTGGGGGTTGTCCTTGGAATGCGTTTTTAGCTTTTCAGTCTAAAAGGTCATGCTACAGAAGATACAGAAAAACATACGATGGACGTAGACCATGTTCAGAAACAACGAAGAAGACTTAAGCAAGACAACGTCAGAGTTTTGAGATTTCTGTGTCTTGGGCTTAGCATAAGGTCTGCCTTTACAGCTAGCTTGAGTCTACACACTCGGTGCTAATTTAGGTATCCTGCTGCCGGCTGTGCTTCAGCACCCAGCCTCACAATAGCCGCAGACGTAGGTATACACTGCAAGAAGCTGCATCAAGCAACAGGAGCCAAATTCATCACTAACAGACGGAGGTGCAACTCAAAGGAACTGAGCCTGCCTATGCAAGCAGTGAATTTGTCCCCAAGCCTGCTTGCACAAGGACTGCGATGCGTTTTCAGTCAACCAGCAGCAGTGCCGACGGTTGAGAAGCAGAACTGAGCTTCAAGAACCCTGCCCCAGCGAATTCAGTGCAAAGGGGAGAGCAGATTTCAGGGCAAAGAAGCTGTTCCCCAAGCAGGTAACAGTTCTCCTCTTCCAGCTGACCTTGTCCAATTAAGCTTGCGCACAGTAATAGAGCAGTGGTCAGCATGGGCAGGCCAAACAACCCCCAAGCAACAGAGATAACTGAGACCAGCAAAGAGAAAAAAATGGAGAAAGAATGGGGGGGGGTGTGTGAGAGAGTATTACAAAGGGGTACTAAAAATAGTATGCAATTATTTACAAATATTCTAGAAATGTAGGAAACAGATGAGACCAAATGCATGTCCCATTTGTATCATGAGTGTTTTGTGCTGCTTGTTGAGGACAGTCATTCATTTCTAGCAAACCAGATTCTGAAAACCATTTCATAAAATGTACTGATGGATTCTCAATGAAGCGAGACTGGACCCCGTTGCCCAGCCCCACCAAAAATAAAATAAGGAAAAAGATGTTTGGAAACAAAGGAGAAAAATAGCACTGGTACCATACTGCCAAACCAGCACAGATCAACAGTGGCACCCGGCGGCCACGGAGACTCACTGCGCCTCTTGGCTCCAGCACGCTCTCCCCTGCCTGGGACAAAAATAAAATAGCGGCTAAAATACCCTCCAGAGTTCCTGTTGCAAATGAAAAAAAAAAAACAAAAAACCACAGGAACTGACTAACCTGACAGATGACGAAGAAGTTCTGATAATCAAGTTTGTTTGTTTGTTTTTAAAATGATCTTAGCACACGCTGGGAGATGCAACCCTTCTTCTATAAGAGAGGGCAGCGAATGGTTGATGCATTTGGTTGCAGTCATGAGAAATACATTCTGAAAAATACTGACTGAAAACCAAAGTATGTCAACTCCAGCATTTCTATATAAAATACATTCATACATGCATTTTGGTCTTTCCAGTCAAAAAACCACATGCTAGAAAAGATTTCACCTTATCCAGTAAAGCCAGGTTTGAAAGTAGAGCCAGTCACAAACAGTTACAAAGGGCTGGCAGGGGAGCGCTGCAGGAAGGGGACAGAGACTGTTTGACTGTTCTTTATTAAAACTTCAAGTAATTCCTTGTTCTGTCTGGGATTGTATCTTTTGGAAGGCTCAGGATTCAGCTAGAACTGAACTACACAAGATGAAGTTAAAAAATTGGAAAATACGTGAAAACTGTGTCATATTTAAATGAATCCAAACTGCAGAAACTACTACCCACAGCTCCCGAGGTTTTAAATAACTCAGGAGAAGGAGCTGGGTAATGTAGGGTTTTATCTTAAATAATGTGCGCTTATTTGAGGCACTGGGACTCTCCCTTTCTCCACCAGTTCTATCGCAAGTTTTCTTTGCCAAGGTAGGATGTAGCCCCTCCTAAACACCCAATTCCAAAGGCAGCTGAACACATGATCTGACCTGTTCGGATGGGAGGTAGGTAGCATGAACTGGAACTCCACCACACAAGTGTTATCCTTCAGCTGGCGATGCTGGACGCTGTTTAACTCATAGGCAATATACGCCCTTCGAACGTACACCTGGTTAGAGAGAAACTCGATCAGCTTAAGTGTGCTAAGGAAGCAGAAAGAGAGAAAGACAACAAATAATACACCAGAGACTCCAAAATCCTAAAACCCAAACAGATACCTGCAGGTGAATATCTAGATAGAACTCTAATTCAACCAGAATTTAAAGTTATTCTTCAAGGAAGGCCAGTCTGGCAGGATACAACCATCAGCACAAGGCACACAGGGTAGGCTGACCACATTCGCTGACAGCAGCTTCGCTTTCAATCCTTTCAACCACCTAAGTCTTCTTCAAGCAAAGAATCTGAAATTTCAGTCAGCTATGAATATTAATGCTGTTAAATGCCAGACTCCAAATATGCCAGATTCCACACAACCTACAGCTTGCTTAATCTTGCAGGGTAACAGTGCTCAAAAAAACCCAAAAAACCCCAAACAAAACCCACAGAAACATTTAAAGTATTTATTTTTTCAACGGGAATAAACTTACCTCCAAAGCTGCCATTCTTACCACCTGGTTACTGTGGTAGAAAAAGTTGGGTAGCACATCAAAGATGGATGTCTCGGACAAAATGAGTTTCTAGAAGAGATCACATCAAGCAGAGTTTTAAGAGAGAATTGCCTATGTTCCAAACAGGGTCAGGCAAAAAAGCAAAACCCCCAAATCAAGCCTGACTAATTCCAATTTCTATGCTTTTCCTGCTGTTCATCAAGGATTATGACCTTTTCATATTAAATCACAGAAAATCTCAAGTTGGAAGGGACTCAGAAGGATCATCACGTCCAAAACTCTGCTCCTCGCAGGACTACCTAAAATTAAACCACACAACCAAGAGTGTCGTCCAGGCACTCCCTGAACTCTGACAGGCTTGGTACTGCGACCACTTCCCTGAGGAGCCTGTTCCAGTGACTGACCACACTCTCAGTGAAGAACCTTTCCCTGATGTCCAACCTGAACTTCTGACACAGCTTCATCCCATTTCCCCACCATGTCCTATCACTGGTCACCAGAGAGAGACCAGCACCTCCTCTTCCGCTGTCCCCCGTGAGGAAGTTGTAGACTGCAACGAGGTCATTCTGATATCAGCGTAGGAATGAAAATAAAAATGAGGGGGAAGCCAGAAACCGGAGCAACACAATTTAAAGCCCCAAGGGCCTTGGGACTAGAGGTGAGATTTAATACAGAAATACTAAGATCAGTGAGAAGAAAGCAGGGAAACAAGGAGAGAAGTTTGGTAGATACCTGCAGGTTCTCAATGCAGAACTGGTGCCCATACATGTCAATAGCGGACAGGAAGATGGACTCCACCTGGTTGTGACGCAGCTCGTAGGATGGCAAATGGGAAGCAATGAGAACCTGGCAAACAGCAAACACAAGGAGTGTCAGTGAAAGGAGCTACGCTGGGCCATCGGCAGGAGGCTGCTACCTCCAAGGCAGCAATAGTCTGCTCCATCCCAGAAGAGGCGACTGGTTTCTCCTGTGAATTCTGTGGCACCTGGGTGATGCTGCAAACTCCCTCCCCTCCCCAGCCTCATTTGTGTATCTGCTCGGTTTGTATTATTGGCAATTCCCCATGGAGAAAAGGAACAGCTTCAATCAAGTTCCATCAGTGCATGTGATTTAGCACTGCAGAGCTGCTAGTCCTGGGGATTGCCTGACCGGCTGTTAATTGGAAAGCAGATCTGGCAGGCGGCAGCTGTGGGGAGGCCAGCATCGGAGACCGCCTTTCACAGCTTCCGAGCAGAGGAAGCAAGAGACACTGCTGCCAGGTATTAAATGCCCAACATGAAGGACACTGAGATAGGAAGGGGAAGCAGCTTGCAGGGGAAAATGAAGTGAGAGAGCAACATAAAGACGTACACAAGGACTGCAGCACCATCCCCAGCATGCTGCTGAGAGGTTCAATAACTGAATGGTTCAAGGACACAAACACAATCCTGAAGGAAACATAAGGTCACTGAGCAGCTTCAAACGCCCCATTCATTTTCAACAGTCAAGCTCTGAAATAAAAGGAGAGATCCCCAAAGTGTCAGCTTTCCCGCTGAAGACTTTTAGAATGGAGATAGGGACTGTGGAGTGAGAGGAGTGATCAGACTACAGGGTTAGCATTACCGTGAAACGATTATGCCCTCTCACTCCTTCCTGGCTACAGCCTAACTGCTAACGAGGATAATATCCAGGTGGGTTTCTGGCATTCAGATTATTATCTGTGCTAGACTCTTGGAGTTGACTGTATCAAGAGTTTTTCCAATTATCTTCAGGTTAAAAAGAAATTGCCAAAACTCACCTCAAAAGCTAGAAGAAAGCCTGCAAAAGACCAACATCACTCTTTGCAGTAGTTCCTTAGCAGTTGCAAAGAACATTTGGTTCTTATGTGAATTTCTCTCCCTGTTCCCTGCTCACACTGATTTGCAATTGTAAGGCAGCTGATGAACCCGGATTGCATGTCCTGGCTGTTCACTGGGCAGCTGCCGGCACGGTCCAGGCAGCCTGTGCTCGTCGGGTTCACGGATTAGAAAGCCAGAAGGAACCACAGTGACCACACATTTCGACTTCCTCTATCGCACAAACCACAGGCTACTCTCAGTTAACTCCTATTTGAGCCAGACAAAACTTTTTGGAGGAGCAGGGTCAAAGGAACCTTAACTTCAGATTTTACGGTGATTGGGAATCCACCGCAGTCGTTGTTAGGTTGTCACAATGGTTAATCATGGGTTAATTAGCTTCACTGTAAATGCTGCTCACAGTAATCTACTCTTCACATTCACACAGTATCCAAAATAAACATCAAGAGATCCAGACTTTCCCAAAGAGCCAGCTCCAAGTGGGAGCAGTCCCTATTGATCTGATCAGCAATGGCACGGTCTGCTCTAGCAGGGATCAGCTTGGCTTGCCCTTACCTGCCGTGCTCGCAGGGCCACTTTAGCGTTGGTTGTCTTGCTGAGCTGGGTCAGCTCTGTCAGAATATTAATCAGCTCATCTGTCAAGGTGGGGTCACGGCCACATAGCTGGTCCTAAAAATAAAGAAAACTGAAAATGTTTAGAACAGAGGAAAAACATCTTCTGTCCTCCTAAAAGGAGTTTAAACCTAAACCACAGGCACACATGCACTCAGATGCTGGACCACATCACCTCTAGAGGTCCCTATCTAAATGACTCTGCAATTCTGTGCTGACAAGGGTACAAGTATTAGGCTTTCTATAGTTTTACACATAAAAATAAAGCCACAGAGGAAAGAAGGGACTGGCACCATCACCCATTTCCTTATTTGCAGCATGCGTTTTGGCATCCAAACACATGAGAAATACTGACTTGTCAAGAAGAATCAAGTAAAACATTTTCCCATGACCCAGTTTCAGCTTTGTACCAGAAGTCTCCCCAGCAGTAATGCAAATTCAAAGAGCATTTAATTGTTACAGAATGGCTTGTGTAGCATGCAAAGATCAGCAAACTTGCACTGTGAAAGGTGACCAAACAGAGTTTAACTGCCGGGAGAACCTCCTGAAGTCCCCTTAAAAAAAAACCACCTCAAAACCAAAAAGAAAACCACAACTCCACGACCACAAACCACCCACGTGCTTTGCACAGCTTCAGCAACACCTGAAAAAAAAAGACCCTGTCGTTCCTCTAGCAAGGCTATGAAAAGCTAACTAAAACCATAAATGCTATTGTGTTTCCTGCCACAGTACAGGACTGACTCTGTAATACTTCTGCTCCCTGCAGGGGGGTTGGACTGGGTGACCTCTAGGGGTCCCTTCCAACCCAAACCATTCTGTGATTCTATGATTCTAATCAGGGAATCCTGGTTCTGAGGAAGTTCACCAGCTTACTTTACTCTCTAAATGGGCTGGAGTAAACAATAAAACGGAACAGCACAGTTTTCAGTGTCAATGCTGTCTCAAAACTCTTTTGGATTCAGCTATTCAAAAAAAAATGCAAACAGCAAAGACTTTAATCTGGTTTGTTTTCTGAACAGGAGGTGCACTCTCACGCATTCTTTCTTCCAAAAAGTTTCAATTCCCATGAATAATCCCACAGTCTTCAACTCCTCACCCTGGCTTGTGAGCCTCTTCCCTCCCACCCCCCCAAGCTGGAAACCCTCTAGGAGCACCCAATGTGTTTCTTCTATGCAGCACTTAACAACTTTTCTCTCGGTAAATGAATCATAGGAAGAAAATGTGAGATGAAACAGGGATTTGCAACAGGGAAGAAAGCTGGTGCCTTAAAGTTTTAAGAGACTTTAAATGCATGCAGTCCAGAAAAGGCCCTTTGAAGATCCAAGAAATAGAAAGGGAAAAAGGGAAACCTCTGCGCAGCAGGTTAGATTGATAAGCCTGCCAAGGAAAACAAAGAAAAAACAAAAAAACCAAATAATACAAGTCCCATACACTGACTAACAAATAACAGCGCATACTACATGCAATTCCAAAGCCAAACAGCTTTTCCCCCCGCATTGCTCCTGACCCCTTTCTCTCCGTCCCCACTCAAGCATGATGCCATCTCTAGGAATGATGGCGCACATGTCTCAGGGAGACCACAGTCAAATCACTCTTATTAAAAAAAAAAAAATAAAATAAAAAAATCTAAGCTACTAACTCTTACCAGTTGTCCCCTACTAACCAGTCTTGGGCCAGCAAACATTGCAACGATTGTTCCCAGAGAAAGTTCTGTACATTTATCCACTCCAGGTCACTGTGTGAATTCACAGTGAATAATTGGAGAACCGCCTTCATCGTATTTGAAATACAAATTCCTGGGTGTTGTAATGTTACTGCTCAAGGTAACAAAAATCCAGTAAGACACAGGACATCTGCCATGCCACAAGCGATCCTGTCCAGTTAAGGCTGGGATGTGCATGCAACAGTCAGTTAAGTACATAAAATGAACATACAACTTCAAATGACACTATATTTCAACAAATATATGAAGGATGAAGTAGTTCCCGTCCTGCCTTAAACGCCTGCTAGCTAAAAAAGGTGAATGATGGCAGCATAACACTATAACTAAACCCATCCTCAGCGCCCCTTGTTAATAATGGATTCCTAGGGATACAGCAATAGCAGCGACGTAAGCACCAAGGTGTTTGACATGACGATTGCCCTTGGAGGACAAACTTAAAGCATGCCACATCAATAGCTTGGCAACCCATAAAATGCCACAGCCTTCACCATGATCACACCAAACATTGCCACGGGGTCCCTCAGACACAGGAGTAATGTGAGTGGGAAGAAAGAGGAATGATGGTCTCTTGGTTAACGGCGTGACCTGTAACTCAGCAGATGGCAACCCCTAGCTGTGCCATAGAGGACACTGTGACCAACGGCAGGTAGCCCCTCCTGAGTCCCTGTTAGCCACTCGAGAAGTCCCAGCGACACAGCGTTGGTGTGAGGGCAGATGCCCGTTTGCAAGGCCTCGGGCACCACGCCGGCAGAGGCCATACCAATGGTGCTCGGATGGCTGGATACCCAACCACTCTTCCACCACATGCAGCATGGTCTCTCCAGTACACTTTAAGTTCTAGCAAACTGGGATGACAGCCTTTACTGGAGTAGAAATAACTGGCAGTGGTGGGAAGAATGACTACCCAGGAAGGAAAAAGGAAAACTCTCTGAGGTTTCTCTGCGTTCCCTATCTCCCGGCACGCCCCTCGCTCCCTCTGATGGACGTTCTGCCGGCCAACGTGAAGACACAGCAAGGCTCTGCGTCCAAGACACGGCTTGCACGGAGTTGAAAAACTAGACAAAAAGTTTCAGTCCCATTTTAGCAAGAAATAATCAGGATGACAACAACAAAATAAAGCAGGTAGCTGGCGCCGCGCTGGCTTTTGCCTGCACTGATTGGCAAAGGCAGCGAGCAAAGCCTCAAACCAGCTCTTTGACAAGGCCTAACGCCTCCCCGGCACCCCCGTGTAATTACACACTTGAGTGACTGGACTCTGAAGAAAATTGAAGGCCTGAGCTGCGAACAGCTGCCATTTTCTCTCTCCATCACGCCAGCATGATTACTTGAGAAATGAACAGCCCCGGCTCAAAGCTACTCCAGAATTCTCAGAGGAAATATGGCTCCGTGTTCAAATAATGAGATTCTTAAGGCAAGCGTTACTTACAATCACACCACACACCAAAAAGGGAAAGGAGGGGGGAGAAAAAAAAAAAAAAAAAAAAAAAGGGGGAAAAAAGGAGAGCCAGAAAGAAAGAATGAAAGAATGCCAGGGTCCTTATATCTTACAAATTAGAATTTAAGAAACCCAGCCTCAGCCTAGGACAATTATGACTCTTTTTGTGCTTTTGAGAGTTATTTTGTGGATGGCTACTTTAGACATGTTTTTGGCAGTAACTGACCACATTATGTTTGTTAAAAACAAAAAAAAAAAAACCCCAACAACAACAAAAAAAGAAGGGGGGGGAAGACAGTATTGTAATTAGCCTCTTAAAAAGCAGGATACCTATTGCTAGTCTGTTGAAAATCACATCGTAACTAAATTCATCCTGCCTTGAGGAAGATGGGCATTCATTCTGCTTCAAAGCATTATGTGGAACACGGATTTTCTGAGGCTTTTTAGGAAACGGGAAAAAAAAGAGACAGGACTCAACTGCTGTTTTTTAATTATTTTTCCTGGGAATGTAATTTACTGGGAGTTCTACCCATTAGAGTGGGACTGAAGTTAATGAGAGCTGAGATTTTTCATGGAGTAACAAGCCAGAAGAACATGAGAAGGTGACGGTAGGTCCTGGCATGAGGATTCATTTGTGTTTCTAGGGGGAATCCAAGAGGAATTCTGACCCCAGGAGACTCCCCATCCCTTTGCAAGCCCCCTGGACAGCCGCACACCATCCCAGAGGTCAGAGGCCTGATCTGGAGTGACCGGCTTTGTGCTGAGATATTGAGTCCTACTCAGATTCCACCACGCAGCTCAGAGTACAGCCGGTCCAAACGCACCACTGCAGACCCGAGATAAGACTTTCTGCGACTATAACCAGAAGCTAAGAGAGCCACTGCCAAATCTGTAAGACCAAACTATGGCTCATCAAGGAAGAGCATGTGAAACCCCTCAAGGGCCTCCACTGACTACCAGGAAGTCACCCTCACTACTAACGAGGGTGCATAAAAGTTTTGCCATTACAGAATTATTAAAAAAAAAAAAAATCATCTGCTTTTTGTGCTGGTAGCATATTGCTTTGCTTTCCAAGCAACTCTAGCTTGAGTACCACGAGCTATATAAAGCCAGGACCTCTCTGAGACCCCTGAAGATGAAGAAGCAAACTAAACCAAGTATAAAGTCACAGCCCAGTGTCTGCGCTTTAGCCTCTAGCATCCTCCAGATGTAAGAGTTAAGTCTGCATTCTTATCTCCCCACAGATGCTCACAAATCACTTGCATAATTAGCTTTCATTGCACTCTGATAGGCAATCAATGCAGGACAGTCATGGACCAGAAGGTGCACAGGCACTGAGCTGAACATGATGTTCTGGGTCTCCTCTTATGCATGGTTTACGTGCCCTAAGAACACATGAAGAAAGTCCACGCTGCTGCCACTGCTTCTGTAACCAGAAGGCTCGTGTCTTTAAGGATGACATCTGTCAATTCAGTACCTTTCAAAGCATCAAACATACAACTACAAGAAGCGGCAAATTTCTAGAGCACCAATAGACAACTTACAATGAGCATTGTAACAAGCAGGTTCTTCTTGGTGACCTGAGCATGCGAGAAGATGTAGTTCAATACAGCATTCATATCACTTTTATTCTCTTCCCGAAGAGTAAAGACACACTTGTCATAATGACCTGCAATCAGAAATGCACATTTTTGCCAGTCTCCACACCTCTGTGTCAAGGAATACAAGTTACTAGATGTGGCTTTATTTTTCTACATATGTGTTTCGAGACTCCACTTTGCACGGTCCACACAATCAATTCTGAGAAGGAAGGATTCCTCCCACCACTGCCCATCAACTGCAAACTTTCATTTAAACATCCTGCTCTTAGTGAAACAGTTCCAATACCAAATACCTCCTTTGTGAGCAATACAAAGAGAGGAATGGGGAGCTCAATCTTTCATTCAAATGACAACCAAAAGAAAGTAATAGCAAAAAGACTTGCATCATCCTCTACTACCAGCAAATTGAAGTGGAAATGAATCTGCAATACCATGAGGCTGGTGCAGGTACTGGAGCAGGACAAAAGAAAAGTAGAGCAGAATCTGAACTACCTGAGCCAGAGCCTCAAAATTAGCTAGTGCTTCATTGCCATCTTGTGCCTGGATACAGCAGTGCAACAAATTTATTTCAATCCTCAGTTTCAGGCTGAGGTTTGAGGTTTGCTCTTATGAACAGCAAACAGCTTCCTGGTATTTTACAGCGGGTGCAAATAACTAGGTGAATTTGTTTTGGTTTTTTACCGCACTTGGTTTTCTTACTATAGAGTTTAATAAACAGGCAAGATAGAACTAAATAGAGTGGTGGATTTAAACAGTTTTTCTGATTCTAATTTTTCTGCAGATACTCTGAAATCAGGAAATAAAAATCAAGCTTCTAATATGAAGCTTCTACATGTGGAATCCCCGAGGGGGGGAACTCTCCCGTGGTGAGCCACTGCTGACAGCCAGCGAGGGATCACAAATGAGAACTGCTTCACCTCTGATCTCCAACAAGCAGAGCCCACGCGGACTGGCGAGCCTTAGCAAGCTCAGTAACACATTAGAAATGGCAACACAAAGAAACTCGTAATTCAGTTAGTCTGTCTTTTTACTCCAGGACATACACAAGTCCTCACTTGGAGGATCATAAACTCACATAGGAGCTATTCTTTTGAAGATTTACAGGGAAAAGGAACATTCCTACACCGAGCAGAGACCAGAGTCATTATGACATGTAAACTGTGGGTAAGATGACACAGGGTGTAAAAGATGACGGATATACCGACAGTGGAAGACCAGCAGAACAGACAGCTTTGGGGTGGAGTTTGTCATTTGCTTGTCATAAGCATTATGAGCACTCTTACCACAAAAACTCAAACCGGACATAAGCTCCTCTACAAAAACCAGGATCTGACCGGCAGACCTTTAAAAGAAAAGCTGTGTAGCTTAGCCTCACCATGAAGTTAGAGTAATCTTTCTTGAAGGGGGTCCATGTGGACCTTGTGGGACCAAATGTGGCTCTTTCCGAAATCAAATGCTTAGACACTCACCATGCTGAAACTGAGTCTCCACCTTCAGATACTGACGGAGCAGATCCATCACCACTGCTTTCATGTGACCCCGAATACCACTCCGGTACCTGCAGAAGCAAACAAATCAAACCTAGCATTTGGTGAGACTGGCAAGGCCCTGCTGCTGAAGACCTGCAAGTGAATAACACTCAAGATGAGTGGCAGAATAAGCCTGTTTCCTTACAGAAAGAAGTGTACCTGGTTCTGAAAACCCCAGTTGTTCTGTGAATACATAACCCCTGCCACTACTGTTGTGGGGTAGCATGGCTTATGTTTTGCATCAAAATGTGCTTTTTCTTCTAAAAATACTCAAAACTCTAGACACTGAAAGGCATAACACACACCAGCAGCTTGATGAAATGGCCAAGATGTGATCAGTGTCAGAAGTTAAATCTTTCTTTCACATAGCAAGGGGAAAAAGAGGAAGGATCTGTATGTGCACTTCACACAGGCAGCCAGGAGCCACACACACAGCCCCCTCACTGTTGACCCCCCTCAGGGAAGTATACAGGCTTATTCCTAGTGACTTAGATTCTGAGTGTAATAAAAGCATTTGGATAAAGACAAGCAGGTTCAGGTCTTTCAAGCAGCAGCAAAACAAAAACAAACAAACAAATGAGAGTCAGCGGGCTCTCCTGAAAATGGCTCACCTCTGTACAAGCTGCACAATGCTCTGAGTGTTCATGAAGAAGACCTCACGCTCTGATTTGCGGTTCAAGGTGGCTGCATGGCTATCCAAGATATTGGCAATCTGAAAGAGAGCAATCACATGAAAGTCCCAGTCCTGGATGGGATGATCTGGCTGAACAACCACCAGAGAAGCTGAGAACTTCCAGACAGACTCCGGCAAAGGCCAAAGCATTACATTGCTAAGGAAGTTAATGATCTGACAATGAGACAAAAATCAATGCACAGTATCATATGCTGGAGAAATCATCTTCCAACATCTCATTACCTGACCAGGCCTCCCTTAGTTGCAATCACTCTTTTTTAAGGTTACACTGACACGATGAATTGCATCGCAGAGCATGTACCAGGCAAAAAGCAAATACATAAATGTCCACAAGGCCACTGATATGATTAAACTGCTTCTAAACTGCCTGTTTAAAGCTGTACTGAGCAGGGAACATATACTCTTCAGCACAGGTAAAGGAGGCAAACCTTTAACCTCAAGCGATACAGGTAAGTATTGTTCATCAGGAAGATCCCACGTTCAAATGCACCTTTCAGGTCCAACTAACCTCCAGATAATTTAAACAAACTTTCTCTCTCTCTCTGCCCCAACTCATATCAATTTGTATTCCTCTCTCTAAGTGCAGCTGATTACCTGTTGGCTGGGAAACTGGCAAAGGACTGATGTGATGTTGCTGGCATATTGGGCCATCTCCTTCTTGATGGACTTCTCTACATTGGGTGGGATCCGTCCAGAAACACTGGTCATGATGTCCTGAAGTTCCAGCAGAGGCAAAGACGGATCTCTCAGTGTCTTCATTAGTCGCTCAACCCAGCCCTTCACCTAGAGAGAAGACAAGTCAGTGTAAAGACAAGCATGAGGAAAAGAATAAGCAGCAAGGAGGGAGAAAAGGAAAGGCTTTTCACTGAGGTCTTTCTTCAATACTATTTTATCACACAGCTGGTCCAGGGACTAAAAGAGAGAACTGGGGTAGATGACAAAGCTGCTGTGCTACCTTACGCCAACAGCTGACTCAGATTCATCCATGTTCTTTCCTCCTCCCTCTAGGACTTCTACCACAGCTGGCTATGCACGCAGCTCCCACGTACAAGGCTGCAGGCACAAGCAGTAAAGATCAAGCTCAACTCCTTGTCTTTGTCTTGGTTTTTAGTGCTACAGATGGGACTCTCCCATCTTACTCTCTGGTGAGACTGACTACAAGGAAGTCTAAGAAAGTAAACCAAATGAAGCTGGCACTAGCAGGGTAGTACTGCCCTGACTCTCAGTCCTCTGGCTGTGCCATGCAAATTGGCCAGCCTTACCTTGAACTGAAAGAATATTTCTGCTCTCACTCTGAAACAAGAAGTAACCAGTACCTTGCTGCTGAAGTAGGGCTCTGGCAGGCAGTATCCGTTCATCACGTTGACCAGGTTATCTAGGACATAATGGAAGATGCGATGGAGTTTCTCACCCCGAAGTGCTGTGCTCTGGATTTGCGGCAAGGTACCCGTGTGCAATTCAGCCTGGAAACACAATGAACAGCACAGTGTCACTAACCCTCCTGTATGGCATCAGCCATGGTGGTAACATCCAGTTACCCTCAACTGGAGGCTCAGATTTCACTTGGAAGAATTCCCAGAGTGGAAAAGGCACTTGGTTGAGAGACAGAAAAGTTATGAGCTGGATCTCCAACAGTTCTAACGTTGTGTACACCCAGAAAGTAAGCTTCCAGCCTCTCTCCCAAACACATTACAGTTGATTTCATTGTTCAGATCCAGGATGACCAAAAATCCCAAAGAAGAACACAAGGAAAAGTCAACAGCTTGGTGCTGACAATCACTTTGCACTCCCTGCATGACAACCTCCCACAATTTTCAACCAGCTATTGCTACAGGAACAATAGATTCTCTTCCACTGCCACCAGGTGCATCCCAGCCTACCATTCCTAAATGTATATACCTCCTTGCCTTTCACCCTAAAAATGATCCATGTCCTAGGCTCTTTTTTCTGTACGGAATTTGTATGAATTTGCTACAGTTTGCTACAATTGCTTTCACAGGGCCCAACGCTCTTGGAGCTGGGATATCAACTCCCATAACCCAAAGAGGGTCACTTAAAGAATACATGATAAAAAGAAGTTAAATAGACTTGCACAGGAATAAAGCAGATGATAGAAAAATCTGGCCAACCTCCAATATCCTAGACAGCTACATACCCACAACAGCACTGAGGTAAGAAGAGAATAAGAATGGTACATATGCTTAGCGTGAATCAAGGAAAGAGACAATAATCCGAGCCCTAGTCCTCATCCGAGACAAATAAATGGTAAAGTGACAATTCTAGTGCAATGCACAAATCTGAAATTGGTTCAGTATACTGGACCACCTTGCACCACTTTGAACATCACTCCCCTATTCAAAACACAACAAACACCTGCGCTTCCTGCAACTTCTCACCTGCATCCAACTGGAGCTTGGCAATCACACAGCCTGGATCCAAGACTGCCCCTGCACGTTTGACATAATGGATGCAGCCTGATTCTCCTGCTGTTAGCGTCATCACCATTTTCATCACCTGTAGCAAGGAAAACAGGTTACACACTCAGCTTCCATATTCCTCAAATCATTCTAGTTTTGTGAGCCAGCAGCCAATGTCCTACCGCAGACAAACTAACCTGCGTGAGCATCTCTTGCGTTCAGGCTTTCTCAAAGGCTTAAAAGCACACACTACAGTGAATTGTGGAACAAAATAACTGGCCACAAATTAGTGCAGCAGGAAGCTATCGTCAGGAACATCCCATGTTCCACACTGCTTGGACCAGCTCAGGAAGGTCCCACATTCAACCCAATCAACAAAGTAGCTACAATTCGCTGCTGCACTCTAAAGGCTAGAAGCGGGACAGCCACTCTCAAAAGCTACAGCAACACATTCACTTTTAGCAGAGGAACTAGGATGACTTTCTAGAGGTCACAGGTCTCAGACCACTCTTCACAGAGATGCTCCCTTAGATCAACCATGGAAGCTCTGGCCTTGGGAGCAGAAGGATTGGGTATGGGGGGAGACAGTCTGGTTTTATTACTGTACTATACTCCACAACTGGGAACACAGGAATTGAGTAGGTGGTGCCTTCTTAGCCACGGCTCTGTTGCAGTGTAAAAGCACTTAGGTAAAATATCCGGATCTCTGGCTTGACATTTTTCTCCTACACATTGTCCCCAACTGCTTTAATTGCCCCTCTGTCAACACACACCCTCCCCTCCCTCAAATCTGGTTTGAGCCATGCACTCCTACACAACCTCTTGGGCTTTCCTCACAGTGATGCAGAAATTGTTCATCAGTAAATTCCAAGGGAGAAGGGAGGAGTGACACTTATTAACTCATCCAATCAGCCTGATAAATGATCAGGTAATCAGCAAAGTCTTCATTTGTTACTTAATCCTGGCATATAATTCTGCTTCTTAGTGTGTGTTAGTACTAAGTAGTGGTCTACAAGTGAAGGCCTTCTTCACCACAGCTGGAAAACACAGTACACATGGATCCCACACTCCCTTGGTATCATAGCAAGATGATAACCATGGTCTCACTGCTGAGAAATTTTGCTTATCACTTGGCAGACAGTCATTAACACTCAAATTTCAGCTGTTAAGTAACTTCCTCCCCACCCCATCACTCTCACCGCTGATACCTACATTAGTCCAGGTTAAAACACAGACAAAATTTGGAAAGCCAATACTGTGAATTATCCCTCATGCCCAATTCCCAGCATTCAGCTTTCTCCCCCCCAGCTTTTGCCTGGGCTGATTCAGTGTCTGCAGTCAAGTCAGTTCTTTGAGACTCTTTTACCTCTATTTCTGCAAAGCACTGGCCTGCAAACACGTGTCCCCCATCCTCCACCACATACTGGATAAGCTTTCCAGCTGAAGGCGAACGCAAAATGGAGGGATCATTCTCCTTTTCAAACACACAGGTCTTGTTACCTATAGTGATGCGATACCTAGGAAAGAACAGGACAAATCACCGCAACAGAATTTCTTGTGGAAAGCATGGGAAGGGGAAAATCCATTCTCTCTTCCTCTATTCTACTCCAAAACAAACCTGAACAAACACACCTCAACTAGCCTTCTGAGCTGAAGGGTACAGCCCTGCATATGGAAGTTCAGATTAACCATATCAGAACAGGACTATGGAAGCCAGGGATCAGAAACCAGATAATCAGCCCTTAGCAAGGTTGTATGTACGTTACTTTTGTGCTGCTTCTCTACCAGCAGGTATCACTCGCTGTCAGAACCAGAACCAATGAAGTTCAAGATTCCATATCAACAAAACCTGACGTTAGTGGAGATCACGCTAGCCATCCATAACACACAATATATTCACCAAACTGCCCGCCTCGTGCAAAATCCTCTTGTACGCAGAGCAAAGCTGAAAAGAGCAGGATGCACCCATGTAGCAGACTGAGATATTAGCTGAGATATTACAGTATTTTCCAACCCAGAAAATTACACAAACTCTCTTTGTACTCCTGGCCAGACTCGTTACATTTGTCACAGAAAGAAACCAGCAGAGGGGGCAGTGGTTCACATTCCAGAAGCTGGAGATTTACTGACCTCACGACTAGGATTCCTGCAGGGCATTTTAAGGGAATGCACTGAAGTAGTAAATCTTGTATCTATTTCAAAGGCAGCTGTGGAGTTTCAAGGATTTTGAAGATTTTCATGTTCTGGTTTTTGTTTTTATAATCCAAAAGGGCACTTTTAAAGAACCAGCAGGAGAATATGGACCCCACATTGGTACACATTCAGATCTTTCTTCTAACAGCAGCCAAGATCTGTTCTTCAGGTGAAGGCAACTCCTCCCTTCAAACTCATCCGTAATACACCTGGTAACCTCTTACCTAGGAAAGAATTCCCTTCCCAGCTGATCTTTGGGAAGCATGAAGTTACAAGCACACCTTATTTTGGCTTGTATGTCAATGTTAAACATTAATCTTTACAAGTCGTTACCTGTCCACTTCTTCTTTCATGTAGGTAGTATAGCTGCTACCATCGTAAGAGAGGAGCAGACCCCCATCACTCAGCCGGTGCACGTCAACTTCCACGCACGAGCTGTTCATGATGACCACATAGGAATTGGGAGACTGTCGGGTCACCTGCAGATCCACAAGAATGGTATGGATCATGTGAAATAAACCCAGCACTGAGAGCGCCTTGGTTGCCATGACATACACAGTTTTCCAAGCACTGCAATAGTGGGAATTAAAGAAGGGGAAGAGAGCCATTTGTTTTCATGTTAGATGGAAAAAAAAAAAAAAAGTAAAAAACTTTGGGATCACAAAGCCAAGCATTTAGCAGCCAAGAGATGCCAGAACTAACGCTGTCCATGAATCTTGATTTAATCCTCTCACACTTATGCATTAATTGTACAAGTTTGATTACACATTGATTACACAATCATATACCAGTTCTTCACCCCGACCTACAAACAAGTCAGGGAGGCGGGGGAGGAAAAAAAAAAGAGAGAGTTTGTCTCACAGAGAAAGCAGCTAAAGGTCTCCCTGGAAAAAGGGATCCTAGCAGAGTCTCTGCCACGGAGCTCCCATCTGAAGCTGGCTAAATCACTTAAAGCATACTTTAGCTGCTGTTCAGTGCCTCTCTGCTTCTCACCAAAGGGGTGCCAAGATAAAATCATGGGGGTGCAGGGGTGCAGAATACTTATAGCTGCAAAAACCAGGATATAGTCATGTAATTAAGAACTTCACCACAATAAATTTGTCCGAGGAACCTAGTTAAGGTTGCACAGGCAATCTTAGGTCTAATATTTCCCAACTTCTGAATGCTTGGTTTCACAACCTTTAAGCAGTATTTCTAACACAGTTTTTTGCACACAGCAAAGAAAAAGCAACACTAAAGGGAAAAATTGCTACAAATTCTGTCATGCTGATGGAACTGGGCTCAAACACCCAACAGAGCAGATCTACATATTCAGAACCATCAACTGAAAGTTTTGGTCAACCAGTGGGAGTAATCTTTGCCTGTAACAAAGTATTCTTCACCCTATGCAGAGCATTTCTTGACCCCAAAAGGTTAAAATGTTTACAGAGATACTGCAGTGGAAAGATGTGATAAGGTATTATCTTAAGGGAGATTGTATTGATTTCTTAACCCCATTAAAGCAGAGAAAGTAAACCATGCACTGGTTTAATTGCAGTAATTACATGTATTACAAAAATTAAGCCAGAGCAGCACACAGACATCATACCTTCAGCACATATTTCCGTCCTTCATAGATGAGTTCTACATCCACAGTGTTTAGCAGAGTATGAGCAGGCAGGACTTGGCCCCTTGAAAGAGAAATACAAAACAAAACTGGTCTTCCAGAAGCCACCAAATGGCTATCAGGGACCCAAACAGGTTCAAAGACGCATGCAAGGCTTTGAAAAACGCTAGCAGAGAGATGGGACCAGGCTTTTAAACCGTGTTTTCTTAGGAGAGACACATAGCAGTTTGACAAAGCCAGCCCATCTCTCCCCAGCCACACAGACCAGCTTTACTCTCCCTTCCATTCACCCACTTTTGCCTTTGAGAAGAGTCTGCAAGAGGAACATCACAGCCTGAATTACAGAACACGTAGCATGACTTCACATAGGGATAAAGCAGCTTTTCCCCCTGCAGCTCTGTTTACATATGGACTCACCAACAGGACACTGAGAGGAACAACTCTGGTAAGAGCAGACCTGCCTGGATCACACCAAGTTTAGCCTGATGGAGCGTTATTACTAGTTTACCCGACAGCACCTGCTCTACTTTAAAGCCAGCAGGAGCAGAGAGGGTTTTCTAAGTACTAGTGGGAAACACTCGATTTGGAAAATTATGTCAAATCTGGAAAATTACATCTAATCCTCAAAGCAGGAGGAACACAATATCTGGTGATTCAAGACTCCCTAGTGTTGCTCTAGTAGCACACACAGAAAGAACTCCACATTTCTGAGCCATTTCTTGGAGCTTCTGCCAAAACTGCCAGAAACCCAACTGATCTGTGCCAACAGCAGGGGATATTTTGAGGACATGCATAGATATCTGCCAGTTTTCTTAGGCCAGTAGATAAACATCTTCCTGGGGCCAGAGAACAGTCAGCAGATAACAAGCTCTGTGCACTTCTGGACTGGACTGGACTTGAACAAAACTTGTAAATGAAAACTAATTACTATCTACTTATCAGCTATCTACCAGATCAGCTTGCAATCTTACCTTTCCAGAGAGTGCAGGAAGTTTGAGACACTGTTTCGGAAGCTCACATCAGCCACATGCAGAGCTCCACACACCACTCCCAGCATGGTATCAGGCCTTTCAGCCTAGAAAGAAAGGGTACATGACACAGTTACATCTCCTTTAGCTTCGGCCCATTCTGGGCACCCACTTGAAGAATCAACAGTCTCGGCTCTATTTTTGGTTCGTGGCCAAGCGCTCTTTAAAATTAAGTTGGTGTAACATCCATGCAAACACAATATAGAAGTAATTACCTCTGTAACTCCTTAAAAGAAAAGCACACTTTTTCCTTCCTGGATCAGGTCTTGAGGCTCCACCTACATTTCAATATCATCTGTCCCACACTGCAAACTAAAATACTAGTCTTAACTCACACATACACTAAGATGCTGTTCTGGCTAACTTGAAGACCACCTTTCCTTGACAGGGATGACCTGGGATTTTGATATAAATAAGAACTAAGGCCAGTGAAAATGTTTATTTATAAAGCAGTAAGTGGAAATTATCCACTCCTAAATCCTTGTCCTTTTGCAACCAGCATGCATCAAGCTTGCCCCCCACCCCCTTTCTCCTCCTCTCTCCAATTTGTAGTCCTGTGAAGCAAGCAGCTGCACCTGAACTTTCTCAGCAATGAGCCGATCCAACCAGCCAGTGTCAATGCGGTTCTGCTGGAAGCTTTCTGTTTCCAACAGTTTAATCAAGTACTCAACAGTGGTTCGGAAATCCCCTCGGATGGACAGCTCCTTCAAAGCCACTACCATGTTTCTGGAAGAGAAGAGAATACCTATTATCTATCCCATACTAACAGTAATGTGCTAGCTGGTAACTCTAGATAGTTCCTCATGAGCTGTTGGGAAAAAATAGTCTGAAGGTAATAGCAGAGGAGCATGTGCACCGGAGCAAGGTCCTATATGACGTGCTTGGGAACAAAAGAATATTGATCTTCTTCAATCTGCTGCTGGTGTGAACAAGAGCAGCTCAGCCAGCGTCAGCTATGAGATCAGGAGTTCCCAGGGTTATCACCATCTAGGCACCCACCACACGTCAGAAGTATATGTGAGACAGACAGACGTGGGCTCCATCCCACCCCGAATGCAACAGAGGGAAGGCTCTGGATGAAGAAACAGCACGGGTGAAGGTCAGACAGTCCTGTCTTATGACCAGATGCTTTAATGTTCCACACCGCATAAGGCCAGTCAATCATTTATAAACCATTATAAGGCATTGGCATGACAGGTTATCAATGTTTGTCCTGTTAGAAGCCTTCCACCTGAATGCTTTCACAGAGGGACTTTAACACAATATCATAGCCCAGCAGCAGGTATACAAGGCAGAAAGGAAAAAAATAAAGAGAAATAAGCAAAAAGCGTAGAAATGTAGGTGCAACACAGTGGAAATGCAAAACAAGATGGGATGAGAAGCCTGATCACAATGTGGAAAACAAGGTAAAGAGAGGGTAACTTCTCTTAAAACTCCAAGAAGTAAGGAGTCTTGTTTTATCTTTGCCACTTTGGATCAAAGAGGACAAAACCAAGTGATTTCCAACATTCTACCACTTTTCTGACTACTTACGAGATGGCTTCTTCACGATTTTCTCCCCAAGAGAAGCAGTGACCAAATTGAGAATCGGCAAATTCATGAAGACCTCCTGCAGCAGCAACACTGAAATAGCCCCAGACATTCTTATTGCTGCGGAAATTCAGTTCCTGAACTGTACCAGAGCTGGGCTTAAATCCCTGTAAAGACAGACAGACATTGCTATACACTCTAAAGAAAAAGTAAATAATCCAGAATTAGGGCAGTAATTAAGAGTTCTGAAGGCTAGAGCACCTCTTTGTGCTGCAACATGATATATACACAAAGAAGCTGTGTCTAACCAGAGTCTACAGAACCAGCAGCAAAATGAGATAAGGGAATTATCTTTTAATTTTGCTGCCAAAATTTTCAGCGTCAGCAGCAGGGATTCAGCCCAGGTGTAAAGCCTACGGTTATCAGAGAATGATCAGAATTTAACACACGCACCTCATCAGGATTCTCACTGGTGATACGTGCAGCGATGACATGGCCACGGGGACAGGGGACATGGGCTGAATTCTCAAAATCAATAGACGTATCTCCCCATGGAGAAACACCATACATCACTCGGATATCCTTGATCCTGTGGAGGGGAATCCCCATGGCAATCTAAGGAAAAATAATATTATTAAAATAATAATAAAAGAAATCACCACTAAGTAAATTCCTCTCCTCACAGAGAGTACCTATTCCTTGAAGAATTAATTCCAATTCTCTGTAGAAGCTGCTGCTGCAGTTCTAGCATAGCAAATATGCATGCCTATTTTCTGATGTGAGCCTTCTCCGTTGACGTGTCTTGGAACGTTCCTATTTCTCAGGACAGCTGAGCTCAGTGTAATATCCACCTTAAGCCCTTCAGCCAGTATTTTCCATTGACTGATTAAAAGGCTCCAGAAAAAAGCTGGCCAGTGCTCGGTCAGCTGAGGATGGGCATGCATTGGGCCTGTTAAAAATATACTAAAGTGCCAGTGAGACAGAAAGCCCCGAACTGGTTATAGGAAACTGTGGAATTTTGCAACTATGAACTGCAGAGAGTGTGACCTGCAGAACTGGCTGCTGGCCGTACCCTTATGGAGTAAAGTCCCATTTGTTCTGTTCATTAGCTGTGAGGTTTTTTTTATTATTTTTTACAGCTACAGTTCAAGAAGGCTGAGCTTTAGCTTAACCATTTATTTCATCTGTCTCTTAGCCAGACACCAACAGGCAAAAGACCAAACTGGTTACAATATCAACATGCCATTCTATGAAATGGTACCTAGCATCAGCAATATGAAGAACAGTGCCCAACAATGAGAAAAGCATCACCAGTTACAAAATCCTCAGTGCCTGGCAAATACAGACGTAGAGCTACTGGAATCACCCACTGAGAGAAGGCTCAGGCCAAAGCCAAATAGCCTCCTGACAAGATGATCCTGCTCCTGAGCAGCCTACAAGACATTACAGTTCAACTGTGTGTTTCCTCTACCATCTATCCAACAAACTTCAAAATGCAAACAGCAGGGAGAAGAAAGAAACTAGGAAGAAGGCAAGAGGGTAAGAATGGGAGGACTGAGAAAATGGAAGTAGAAAAGCCCCTAGAGCCCCTAACGCGGTGGAAGACAAAGAAGGAAAGAGGACCGTGGCATTCATCCACCAGTGGAAAAGATGAGGGCTGAGACGAGGGAGATAGCATGGCAGCACACAGGGAGCGCGGCAGGGATGCACGATGAGCCACAGCATAGGCAGCAAATGCTTTCTGCTGTGAAGGGTTCCCTCGTTACTTTGGGGATCAGAACAAAGAGCCCATGCGTTTGTGTAAGCCACAACTGTCACCCACTGTCGTGACTTCCCCTTGAAAAAGCAATGAATCAAGACAAATTCTTGGTCACTTTGCCACTTCTATTCAAGCACCTCATTACTAGGCACAAACCCTGTCTTGCAGAAAGGCTAAAGAGCAGGGACCTCAGCCAGGAGGAGGAAACATCTGCGATGAGTGAGGGGCTTGAGAGGTGGAAACAATTGCTCTGGAACTCAGGAACTGCTCTTTAAAAAGACTCAAGTCATCTTCCTGAACTTCAAACAACTCATGAACTTGCTGAAAGATGAAAAACCCAATTGCCTGTTCTTCTTTCCCCTGCTTTTGTCATTAGAAACTCTGGGAAGAGGCTGTTGTCCCTTGGAGGCAGAGTGGGCGATGCACTGCTCAAAACTGACACAGCATTTGATTGCACTGCTAGCCTCAGAAGCCAACCTGTTTCACAAAATAATTTCAGAGCTTAAAGTTGAACTACTCATGGCTAAAGCTTGTTGAGACAGGCTCTTTTACACACAACCTTTCCGTAAAACAGTTTTTCTACCTCTGTGTTTCATTCATCTACTGCTTCCCTTCACACTCCTTTTAAGTGAAAGTCTACCTGAGCAGTCCAGGAGAAACAACTAGAAAATAACCTCTCTTTGCTTTCCAAAGCAGAAAGAGCCAAGTGGTAGAGCTAGAGCTTAGTAAAGCAGTCATAACAGAAGGAACGCATATACATTTTGGAATACTGAATGCAGCTTTGCTCCAGCCACAGGAGATAAATCCCAAGCTGAGAAAGTACCAAAATGGGCCTTTGAGTTATTGGGTATTTTTGTTGAGGAGGAGGTGTGGGGGAGACATGTATCACCTATCTGCACATGAGGATACAGGCCATATTTAGTAGAGCTCTCTAATACTTTCTTTATATTCTCTCCTCTATCAGTACCAAGATCTAGTCATCTGCATAATGGCAGTATGTGATCCAGTTTTCACGCAGAACGTTGGCTGTGACTCAGACAAGAGTCCACCCCCGTTTTACCAAGGCTTCAGCAGAACAGGTTTTTCACGCTCAGTCCTCTTCAACATACCACAGCTTCAGTACTTCTGAAAGCTTCCCGGAGGATGGGGCCTGGGCACTTGACTCACCTGGAGCTGCGCTGCCGGCAGATTAACATCAGCTACCATCTCTGTGCAGGGGTGCTCCACTTGCAGGCGGGGATTCAACTCCAGAAAGTAGAAACTGCCATCCTGGCTGTACAGGTATTCCACAGTGCCCGCACTCACATACCCCACCATTTTGGCAAGCTTCACTGCACACTAGGATACAGGAAAAAAGGGTGTTGGATTTCCAGGCCCCACGCTCAGTTACCTGTGCTCTCTTCATCCAGAATTTTGCTGGCATTCTGAAACACCCAAAATCTTGCCCAAAGAAAAGCACGTGGCACAGGAGTTTTGATTTCCAGGTTATTTCGTTTACAATTTACAGAAGGCAGAGTTTGAAGCAAATATTTATAATACTCAGCATTAGACAACTCTTACAACTCCTGCAGCTTGCTTTTAATATGACAATATACATTTAAAACATGCTTCCCTCCTATTTTTGGGCCGCATGCATTTTTGAAGGGAGCTCTACAGCTGTGTGTTAGCACATGGTGGACTCAGTCAGTTTTGGAAACATGAGTGGTCGCCAACACTGAGCAGTTTAAGACACGCAACCCTATACTGCTCCTTTAAAAGATTTAACAATGCAAAACTCTTGGCGATGTCAAAAAAAAAAAGTCCTGCCTGTTTCTGGAGTCTCACAAGGAAAAGAGAACTTGCAGAGCCACTCTCACCTGTTCCATGTGCTCAAACACCACTGAAGTCGCAATAGAAGCAGGTGCTTCCTCAATAATCTTCTGGTGCCTGCGCTGCACGGAGCAATCCCGGCCAAAGAGAGAGATGGCATTGCCATACTGATCGGCCAGGATCTGCACCTCCAAGTGGCGGGACTGTTTGGCTAGTCTCATTACAAAGATTGGAGAGCCTGGGACTTCAGCTTGAACCTACAGCAGAGACAGCGTATAAATAGGCAGAACATTTTTTGTAAACACTTGTCTTAGTCACAATCATCCCAAGTTCGTTTTTTTAAGAAAAGGAACATCCATAATATTTCCCCTGGGCAACTTAAGGCTGAAAATACTCTGTGTTTGCTTGTGTATAATTACAGCACCGTTTCCATTCCTCCCAGCTTTCCTAAATAACCCATAAACTAAAGGAGGCTCCTGTCCCTCAACATTTTTGAGTTACACTGCAGATGCACCTCCATTATTTGGATTTATTCAGCATCTCCTATGATATTTGGGCATTTGACAACCGTATCGGATATGCAGATATATTGAAATCCTACCAACATACAGCATGAACTCACGTTTCAAAGTAGCTAAACAGGGTCTGACACATAATGCAGACTTTTTCAGTTCTGTAACATTCCCAATTCAGTGCTCTCAGAATCACCCAACCCAAACATTTAGAACAAGACAGTACAAATCAATGGGAGAAGTTACCTGTCTAAATAGGTTGGGGAAGTCATCTGCATTGTTAACTTTCCTGATTCCTTTCCCTCCTCCTCCTTCAGAAGCCTTGATCATGACAGGGTAGCCAACCTCCTCAGCAGCCTGATTAAGATGGGCAGAGAAACATGGGTAAGTAAAAAATGTTAGCAGAATAAAGTTGAAAAGATCATTATTTCCCTGTTGATTTGTGTCCAAGCTTCCATGTCTGACTATTTAGCAACGAAGACATGAATGAGATAGAAACCAAATATTCCAGTTTGAGAGGGTGCCTGCAGTTGGAAAAATCAGCACGGATTTTGTGACTGCAAAGAACTCTAGCCTCTCGAAGTGATCACAAAGTCTTTTTTCTGTGCTTCAAACCAGTACATTTACAAACTCACAGAGAAGCTTTTTTGTAATACAGAAAATCATGAAGCTGGGTAACATGGAAAAAAATCACACACTCCACCCCCTCTCTTCACAAAGGAAAATTCCCAAATGCTGTATTGTGCCAGGAATATTTCTTATTCTAGAAATCTTCCTCAAAGGAAAACTTAAAAAACGATGAAACCAAGTGCAAGGCCATGAGTCTTTATCAAAAACACCTTCATCCTGCGTTCAACAAAACCCAGAAGAGAGACTTTAATGAAATACAATTTTGTTCCCGTATTTATCTCTTTCTCTTAATTCCCACCTAATTCTGCAGGCTGGGCCCAAAGAGGATATGTGAAAATCACTTTCCAATTTCCAAGCCTCAATTCAGTGGGGCTGACAGTCTAGTTCTAGTTTGTACTCCCACTAAAAATAAACTAAACCTCCAGCTCCCTCCAGGTGTGCATGCAGCAAGACCTCAAACACCTTCAAAATACCAGCCACCTACCCGCAGTCCGTCATCTGCATCTTTCACATAGCCTTTTTCATACAGTTCCTGAGGAACATTCAAGATACGCTTCTGAAGATCATTTTCCTGCCAGTCCACTCGAAGACCTGAAATGTAAGCATTATCTTCTTAGCTCATTCTGCTGCAAGGCTCAGTGAGAACTCACGCGTCAGACATCGGCAAAACAAACAGCAGTCGTAGTTCCACAAGGAACTAGCCTGGAATTATTTACTAAAGAGAGAATGCAGAACGTGAACAGACATTTTTGTTTTCTGGGGACCAGATCTTTTCATCCAACAAATGGTATCTTCCTTCGTTAACCTTGTGCAATTTGAGAAATGGGTTGGTATTTACAGTCATTACATACATTGAAATTGTACAGAGCTTCCATGGAAGCAGAGTATTGGTTGTGTTCTCCAAAATAACAAGCCAGAAAAGTAGAGACTGCAAAAATACCAGATATTACAGCTGCACTGTTAGACAAACAGCACGTTACACAACATGTAAATTTTTCCTGACATATCCATACATATCATAGTTACTATGTCTAAGCCTCGGATAATACAAATTTGAAATCCTAAACAGATGGAACATCTCTTCAAATGCCTTTTTGTGCAAAGACACTTCTTAAAGATTAGATGTGTTGGAAAAAAAAAGATTAGAATGATCTTGACAAACACAGCAATTTCCTTCTTACCACTGCCACTCCAAGGAAGAGTCGGAATGCCGGCAGTCTGAGCCACTATTGAAGAAGCAATTTTATCTCCTAAGGCCCACATTGCTTGGCTTGGAGGACCTGCAAAGAGCAAAAACAATGCATGAGGGAGACAGAAGAGATATCAGACATTAGGAAAATGGCCAGAAGTCTGATTTGGGTTCCATGTAAGAGGGATAAATAAACACTCTTAGCAGGGTTGCTGCACGCCACATCTCAACTGGTATAAATCAACATTTCTGAACCGAAACAAAGTGCATTAACTGTATTAGCCAGGAAACTAAAAACAAACAGACTAGAGTACTTTTGACCAAGAAGGAGGAAAAGGCAATTGAAACTACAGCAATGCAACCACAGACACATCACAATAGCTTGTTAAGTGCCCATCCTGTTGAAGAAGTCCTGGCACACTCAGCTGGCAAGCACCACTCTGTCCGTGTGTCCTCAAGCTGGGCCTGCTCTCAGAGGGATGGCAGGTACTAGTAACTGGTACTGCACAACACATGCTATGGGAATAATAATTCAGTGCCCTGATTTTACATGAAATGTGCTTTGCATGGGACTGTCGTGTGTGATTGGTAAAAGATTTAAACTGGAATTAAAATACAGCTTTTAAATCCACTCCTCTTCAAAGGTCCAGAATACTTCTGTGGTTATGGGTCCAGACATGACAGAAAAAAAGATCTGCTAGAACACGATACAACTATCCCCAGGCTATGTTCAGACCAGGACTTTTATCACAAGTCCATCTTTAGTTCTAAACACAGCGCGTGCCCAAAACCTTATCCAATATTCAGATCCATGTGGTTCAGGAGGTGACAGTTACTGCAACAAACTTCTCCAGCACTTGGTTAACTACACTGCTAACTAGACCACACACTTCATGCATTGCCCACGTAGAGCTCCACTCTTTCTGTAAAACCAAACTATGAACACCCTCTGTGAAATGACAACAGGGACATCAGCTTTTGAAACTACGTGCTTTAAGAGGGATCTTTTCTGATTTTACATCTCACAATATTCAAAGACATGTTGGAGAACTTGCCACTTCTCCCATACAAAAACTATTCCCAGCCTATGTCCAAGCCTTATCTAGTTTCGTTAGCCTCAACGACTGGGAACAGGCTACGCTGTTAGCACGTTCTGTTGCTCTGGCTACTGTAAAGAACATAGCAATAATCTCAGACTTGTAAACCATATCTCATGGCTCTCTTTTAGACTCTGGATTTTCTGTAACGCTAAAACCACCCATCTAAGGACTAGACATAAGGTCAGAAGTATATATCCTCACCCATGAAAGCAATCCCATTTTTGTGGAGAAGTTCTGGTAGTTTAGGGTTCTCAGACGCATGGCCCCAGCCAGCCCACACAGCCTGCAGAAGAAAGTAACACAAGTCACTCTTTGTTTTAGTAAAAAAAGCAAGTGAGCAGAAATAGAAAGCATGCAGATACGTCCAAGTCTTTCTTTTCCTCATTGAAAACAGCCTCATAACATTCCTAAGCCAGACCAGCCTCCTGATCTACATGGTATGCTCAGTTTAAAGGGACAGTGTCTTGCATCTTGTGGACAAGTCAAAGGCGGCTGTCAAAGGAAGCTGTTGAAGAAGAACTAAGCATGGGGAAGTGAAAGCGTGAGGGCAACCTTCTATCTCCTGCAGATTTTCATACTGGGAATTTCACTGCATTGTAGTATGGATTGCCTTTTGGTGCTAGTATAGGTTGGCAATTTCAGTTTCTTTGACCCATCTTTTTCCCCAAACACAACTCGTTATTTAAGGAGAGAAGATTGCTTAGTGTTACCTCCTGTTTTAAAAACTATCTTTGACACTTCTCACCTGTACTGGAATCCGCTTAGCAATGTCAAGAATGAGTTCCACATTTGCATAGTTGTTGTTGTTTGGTCCTCCTGGAACTGGGACGTAGTGATCTGCCATTTTAATATACTCTGCAAAGACAAAGGTGGTCTCGTTTAGAGCGCAAATCTAGTAAGTGCCACTTGGTCTAACACTCCCTAAATCTACAGCACTGGAAGTACTTAATCTCTTCCCAGAGAAATCTGTTACTTGACGGAATGGTTATGTGATGCAGTGGGCATTCGTTCAGCTTCTTGCATCCTTGTGGGCACAGGGGTCTGAGCAAGGAGAGGGCTGTGCACCTTCACACTCTTCACAACTCACCTGCATTTGCTTTCAGATCCTCAGGAGTCACCATGACAACAAATCTGATTGCCCGCTCATTTCGAAACATCTCATAGGACCAGCGTCGGATTGATCTCATGCATTTCACTGCTGCAATGCCATTATTTGCTATCAGGACCTGAGTATATTAGAAGCAGGGATGAGATAGAGTCTAAACAGCACAAAACGCTAAATGGTAGCGAAAACAGTTTTTTCTCTGCAGACTCTTCATCCAGTTGTGGGGCTGTGCAGTCCCGTTAGCCAGCATTCAATTCAGCAAGAACATTTAATGGCTCATCAGTCAATCCAGAAATCAGCTCTTGCTCAACCATAAAGATTCAATGTATTATGTTTTGTTTGGATTAAAGAGCAGAAGGACACATGAGAATAGGCATAACGAGTGGCTAAAACTATCGATACCTGAAAGGAAGAGACCTCATCCATTAAATTATTATGTATTTTTAAAATACATTTCTTAGTGTTTTTTTCCCAGCCTACTTTTATTGTAACTGTTTACAAATCTTCTGTATCAGCAGAAGTGCTCTAGCTCACTCAAATTTTTTTTCCTGTCACACTAAGCTAAAACAATGGGATGTTTATTTATCATGTATAAAATAAAATGGAAACACAATGATTACAGGCAGAAGTACAACTTTCAAGTTCAGGAATCTTAATATTTTGATATCTGCAATGTACAGCCTTATAGAGAGAGAAGTCATAGCTCAAGAGAAGGGAATAAAATGCAATATGCTAAAGTCAAACAGGTCAGTAACTTACCTTCTCAATAACTTTATTCCCTCCAAAACGAGTAACAAATTCTGCTGGAGAAGCCACAGTGAAATCCCGTTGCACGTCAACTTTCTTCCTGTCCCGGCCTTGCTTTACAAGGTGTAAGCCAGACATACTGGGCCTAAGGGAATTTGTGGGAGACAGAAAGAAGCAACTTGGCCATCCAGATGTACACAAACAGAAGAGGGTACGTGAATCATTTGTAAAGTTCCCGTTGATCGCATTCCCCAAGCAGACAACCAGAACCACTCCTTGCCTCCAGACCACCGCAGCACCTGGTCCCCAGCTTTTACAGGGATGACTTTGGTTTTTAAATACCTTTCAGTTATTTCTCTGCAAGAGACTGGTTATCTGGAGAAATTCTGGTTACGCTAATATATAAATAGGTAAAAATATGTTCCTGCATATTGCTGCCCAACACGGAACAACAATACTCCACCACGCTGCTTTCGATTCATCTAGGAAAGCTGGGAAATGACAACAATGTTTTCTGGCTTTGGTGAAACAAGCTACTACGATCAGACTCCATAAGGAAATCCTCTTTGGGAGCCACAGCAAATAAGTCTCCAGGCATAAAAGAGAGACTCCGCTATCATTTTACAAGAATTTTCCACCATCCAGTCATAAATATCTTCCTCAAGAGTTCCGAGAGCTGGAGGACAAATTAATCACGTTACTTCTACTACAAGCAGTGAAAGCCAAATTTGTGCCTGACAAGACGAGCCCTGTGCTCTGCCACTGCCTTTCCGCGTGGGAACGGGACAGTCACTTCCCTTTCTTGTGCTCCAGCTTCCTCAGCAGTGACATGCGGATAAATCACCCTTTGCTTTTGCAAGCACTACAGGAGTTGATTTGCTAAAATTTACAAAGCTGAAATTGTGAGAGGAAACTCAATAGAAAAGCAAAGACCTAGGCTTTGCACCATGTGCCTACCGTAGCGCAGCATGGCTGCAGCAATTACAAGGTACTTTTTATTTTAAAGCTTTACTCCTCAGGTCACCCCAGTTTACCCATTTTTCTTACTGTATTTAGCGTGGTTTTCTTAACAGGGTCCTTTCCCATGAACACACTGAAGTCCTTACCCCTGCCACCACGATTACAGAACCTTTCTCTAGGAAATGCGGATGACCCCAAGCTGAGTGGTGCGGTCAACACACCAGAAGGACAGGATGTCATCCAGAGAGACCTGGACAGGCTAGAGAGGTGGGCCTGTGTGAACCTCATGAGGTTCAACAAGGCCAAGTGCAAGGTCCTGCCCCTGGGTCGGGGTAACCCCCGGTATCAGTACAGGCTGGGGGAAGAAAGGATGGAGAGCAGCCCTGCCCAGAGGGACTTGGGGGTGCTGGTGGATGAAAAGCTGGACATGAGCTGGCCATGGGCGCTGGCAGCCCAGAAGGCCAACAGTACTCTGGGCTGCATCAAAAGAAGCGTGGCCAGCAGGTCGAGGGGTGATTCTGCCCCTCTACTCTGCTCTGGTGAGACCTCACCTAGAGTACTGCGTCCAGCTCTGGAGCCCTCAGCACAAGAAGGACATGGAAGTGTTGGAGTGGGTCCAGAGGAGGGCTACAAAAATGATCCGAGGGCTGGAGCACCTCTCCTATGAGGACAGGCTGAGGGAGTTGGGCTTGTTCAGCCTGGAGAAGAGAAGGCTG
>NW_009258295.1:166827-170250 GCF_000687185.1 Egretta garzetta | reverse complement strand
GCAACCTGATGTGGTTCAAGGTGTCCCTGCTCCTGCGGGGGGGTTGGACTAGATGACCTCTAGGGGTCCCTTCCCACCCAAACCATTCTATGATTCTATGAAGGAGAGAGAAACATTGGGAAGCTATTTTAAAAAAACCAACCTATTCCATGCTTTGGAAAGACCCAACTGCAGCCAAGGGGGTCAGCGCCACTGGCACAGCTGTGTTGCCTCTGTCCCCAGGAGCAGCGCGGGCCCTGCCGGCTGCCCTTCGGCCATGGGAAGCCCACCAGGAACCTCTGGCCTCATCAGCTGCTGAAGTGCTGATACCATTGAGCAACTCCACTGGGAAACAGGATGGGATGTGGCAGAAAGCGACTGGAATTTACTGGGGGAGGGCACGAAGGGAAAACAAAGCCAAGGACAAGCCAAGTCACCCACAATATCTAGAGGTCTCCTTTTAAACGCAGCCACTCAGGGCAGGTAGCCTGAGAGCTGTACCTGTGAGGTTCCCTGCCCCTCGTGAGGTTTGGAGCATCCTGGCCTGAACAAGCTGCTGTTAGAGGTGCTTGGAAACACACAGATTCCCCCTCCTAAATATGTTATGGCCTATGAAGGTTTGCCCATCCGGAATACAGACCCTCCTTAACCCTTCATCAGGAGCACAGTAACACCACAGACCAGCATTTGACTGAAAAATTTGCTGGTGAAAGAAGCCCTGAACAAACTGTAGCCAATATCTGGTTCAAATCCAGATTCCTCTCTTACCCATCTTTCCTATGAACGATCGCGGTACTAACACAGACTATGCTGTGCTTGGCAGTACACGTTCACAAAAAGGATCTTGACCCGTATCATCTCACACAACCTATTCAAAAAGGTATATGCCAAACGCTGGCCTAACCAACCAAGAACCACACTGGAATGAGAGGCAATCTTCCAGCTAAGGCAAGGTCAGTGCCCAGCGCTGAGCGTAGAGGCACGTTCATCAACCACACGCAGGATGGAGCAGATCCTTCCCTGCCTCGCTGCCTTCGTGTACGCCATCTACCATGGTTGCAGCACAACCCTGACTTTGTGAGGATTTCCAGAACAGCAAGAAAGCATATTTGCAGCACTTGAAATTCAGATCCTGCCTTCTGCATTAACACATCGATCTTTCTCTCCCGCACGTGAGATATTCCCATGACAAATGACCGTGCTGGTGGAGAACTTCAAGTTACGGTCTTGCTGGGAAGTGAAAACCTGTTCTAAGCACAGTGAAAAAGACTTTGAAGTAAGCCCATGAAGCCAAGAGCAGGAGAAGTAAAGGTAACAGGAAAACCAAGATCAATAGGGTGATTCTAAAGCATGCTAAAAAACCAGATGCCTACCTCCCAGTGATATTCTGGGAGTACTAGGTCAGACTGACCCAGTCTAGTAACTTGTGTCTAACTAGTAACTTGTCTCAAAGAATTGCTGCTAGCTGATATCCAGAGAAGGGCATAAGAACAAGTTAAATGTGCGGATGTTCTTCCCTCATATACTTTCCCTTCTTCCAGGGAGCTGCACTTTCAGAGATAGACATCGTCACTGAACTTAAAACGTGTCCCTATCAGCACGAGTTCACAAACTGCTCTGTGACGATCTCAGCCCAAGAATTCAAGGACAGGAGCCAAAGGCAAGAAAAAGAGGAAAGGTGTAGCTAAGGTTGAATTTCTACTAAATTCGTGTATTTAAAGAGGGTCAGAATCCATGGCATGGCAAGGAAGGAGCACAGTCCAACAAGTGAGAGAGGTTTACTCATTGCAGGTTTATTGAGAGCAGTCTCAACAAAACCAGAAAGTCCTGGGGTCTGAATCCGTGAACATGTATGAACATCCCGCCAAGCTGAAATTACTACGCATGTAAAGATACTGCTACAGATAAAACATCAACAAAAACAGAGGTTCATCATCCAGAATAATGCACAAATACTTGCTTATAAGCAGGTATGGTTCCATTTAATTACATTTAGTTTATTTAGTAATAACCACAGGCTGCACATTATAATCAAAACGGGAGAGATTTTTTCTTTTTGCAGGGTAAGATGAAGCAGACGTTAGGCAGCAAGGAAGAAAGAACACCGAGCTCAAAACAAAACAGAATAGATGCTGAGTTAGTAACAGGCATCCCTGTTAACCACCAGGTCACAGCTGCAGTGTTTTGTTCGGTAGGAACTTTCAAAACGCTCATCCTTCAGTTTATAGAGGTTAGAACTTGAGCAGAACCTCAAACTTTAACACCGATTCCCCAGCTAAGATGCATTCTAGCATCTTCCTTACGGACTGCATGCACAGACACCTCGCAGTCACTGGGGACGTTTCAGGGGATAAAATTAACATGGAATAATCAGTATGCATTTCCAGTACAGTACTGCCTCCGTCCAAGACTATGTTGCTATGAGGAGACAATCGTATCTGTAATTCTTACCTTTGCAGCATGTGATATCTCATTTCCTGACTCTGCTCTGCAGAATCCTCCATGCTGTCTCAGTGCAGGAATTAACAGATTTCGGGCTTGCTTAGGACTCGTCTAGTGCAGCTCCTGCTATTTTATTTTTTTCAATACTGCAGCTCAAAACCCCGCAGGAGAAAGCTGCAAAGAGCCTCTCGCACTCATGCGCTTCTCCTTGAAGCAGTGGCACTTCCCAGATTGCTTCAATCTTTTAACCTTTGTCCCTTGCTTTCCACCACCCCTCTCTCCCTCAGCCACTCCTCCTGTGACGCAGCGTGCACAGAGAGGGTAGCAGCTTCCCTCGCCTGCGTTCAGAGGAAAGCAGCTGATCAGGAAAGGGAGAAAATGATCCACAGCTTACATAATGGGGCTTAACAGGCAGCCCCGCTGCTGCAGCCCACGCGATGCACGGCGCCTGCTGGCAGCAAGGGTCGGCCCCAGTTCACGCCGCCCGCAACGGGGGTCACGCAAGGAAGCGGGGACTGCACAGCTTCCCCACGCGCTCCGGCAGCATCCAGAGGAACCCCGCACCGCTGGCCTCCCAACCGCGCCGGGAGCGGGCGAGCACCTCCTGGCTAGCTTTGCGAGAGCAAAGGAGCAGCTGCGGGGGCCAGCGAGCCCCAAGAATTTAATTAACGTGTAGGATTTAGGATCAGACTTTCAGGTGGGTGGGGGGATGACAAGGAAAGCATTTCCAGGGCTGCAGAGAAGAAAGTCAGATGCACAGTTCCTACAGGCACACAGAGCACAGTGGTGACCCAGACAACAGATCCCACCGGACACCAGCTTGCAAGCTGGGAGACTCTGGACAAGTCACTTAAGTTTTCTGTGCCTCTGTTTCTCCACCCGTAAAGCAGAGATGAGATCACTCCAAGTGCTGTAAGAATAAATATCCTCACAAGCGAAGAGCTACAGTACTGCAGGGTCCAGTAACGCCACTGGAGGAAAGAAGAATGTTTACTCAGCATC
>NW_009258295.1:159643-166765 GCF_000687185.1 Egretta garzetta | reverse complement strand
CAAACCTGGACTGGAACTAGACACAGCAAGTGGAGTACATTTTTTAATTTCATGACGTTTGGACCTGTCCTGGTATAGGGCCACAGCCAGGTAGCACAGCTTTTATTGGATGCACGCGCACTCCAAGAGTCCGAGCAAAAGCCATGCAATCACCCAGGAGGGGATCACTCAAAAAAAAGGAACGAGTACCCAGAGGAAAAGTGTCACGTTAACATGATGACGGTATGCAACCTTGAGCCCTGAAGGGCAAGGTGAGGCCACTGCAGGAGACAGGGAACTAAGAATAGTACAGGAGATACGAGCGACGACCAACAGCAAGTGCCGCGTGGCTGATAAAGTGCAGGCAGACAATTCCGTGCGGATCCAATTCCTTCCAGCATTGTCAGCAGAAGGGTAAAGGGGACAGCGACACGCTGTGGCAGTGAAGGCGGCAGTCACAGTGGAAATAAACCTTCACCAGGCAGCAGAGACAAGAGATACCAGGGAAAGAACGGAGTTCAAACGAACAAAACCACCCCAGCATTACGAATGTACCTAATCACGAAATGCCTCTCCCACCCATCAGCCCGTTTCCCCTTTGGAGAGCCACTCAAACCACCCGACCTCGAAGTACAGCAGAAATTTCCCATTTAGTTCATTTTAAAACAGAAATATGTAAGAAAAAGCAACTTGTCTTGAAATATTTTCCAGCACTGGCTCCATCTTGAGAGGCCTCCCACTACATCACTTAGGCAGCCGTGGTACAGATCCCTGCTCCCAGCCCACCCGAGCGAACTCGGGGTCCCAGCCTCTGGCACGCATGGCTCCGGCCGTGGAAGTCTGCTCTCCCAGGTTCTCCAGGCTCCTGCTTCCCCTCATCTCTGCAGGGAGGCTACCACAAACCCACCATTTCACCAGTTCCAAACAAGCCATCATAAAGGTAGAGAATTGGGAACTTACAGACCCAGCTTGATAAAATCGGTGTCACTTTATCTTCTGGTCACTGCTACGTCAGACCAGGAAAACCCAACAGACATTCCCTGGCTCTACGGGATATGTGATGTAGAAAATGGCATATTCCATCATTTCCAAAATAAAATACTTGCACCATGTATGGTTCCGTTAGATTTCCTCAGGTTTTGACCGTGATTCGAGAATAAAATATATACACAGTACAACTGAAATTTTATTTTTCAGTTTTTGTGGAACTGTTTCCCAAATATTTGCCTGTGCTCCAAAAAACCCCACCCACAGCCCCCGATTCAAACAGTTTCTGACCATTATAGGTGCAAGGAAACAAATCCTACAGCTACACACAGCTCGGTGTTCGAGCAGCAGCTTCAGCCCTGGTTAAAAATATTCATCGTGCCTTCTGCCCGCTGAATGCACTGCTGTGAAATCAACAGACACGATTTGCTGCAACATCCCTACAAAAATATGCTACGCAAGGATGTGTCACTCTGATATAATACTTACCATCAAACACACACGCTACAAAGCTCGTTTCTTAAACATAACACTTACTCGGAACCCAAATGGCAAACATCACATGAAAACCACCCCCCTCTTGAGCCCCTAGGCCTGCTGTTAGACAAAAGGAAAGCCTGCGCGGTTCTCTTCTGTTCTAGCCTCCAAGAAAAAAAAAAAAAAAGCATTCATTACCGCCACATACCTGACGCACATCGCAGCTAGGAGCCTGCATTGATCCCAGCACTGTAACATGCCAAGCGCTATCAGTGACGTCGCAGGTTATTCCAAAGGCAGTGATGCATTAGCTGGCTTGTTTGAAAGGCAGCCTTAAGGAGACTGCAGCACATACGCTGATGTGAACTGTATCTGATCCGGGTCGTAAGACTCAAGCCAGCTGAAGCATCCCTAAGATCCGCTCCAGTTTTAGATCTGCCCTTGCAACCTATTTCACAAAAAGGCAGACAAAAAGAGCAAGCATGTATGTAGCCCAGCAAGCAGTGTGGAATTCTGCAGCTGGAGTAAATGGTTCACCATGTCTTGGGTAATCGGCACTGGGAGGCAGAAATCTGGAATTATTCAAAGACAGTTTTTTGCCTGCGATTTTAAAGAGACAGAACAGTTGGCCTGAATGCAGACACTGCCAGGAATCAGTGCTTCAACCTAAAAAAAAAAAAAAAAAAAAAAAAAAAAAAAAAAAAAAAAAAAAAAAAAAAAAAATCAAAAAACCCCTTCTACTCAGCTCTGCCCAAGGATTGAGCCTAAGGATTTCAGGAAATTAAGTGAAGGATGCAGCACAAACAGCCCTCTCCCTACTCCCTGGCTAAATAACTCCACTTTCATGCTCGCACAGATTTTGAACAGCCATCAGGGCAGGTCTTTAGCCTAAAGCAGTAACTTCAGCTCCAAAACTACCGAGCCCAAACTGGCACAAGCTGCTAGGATTCCTCTCCAATACCCAAGTACCAACGGCTGCGACGGATGCAGATTTTAAGTGCTGAGACACTTGTTTGTCAGATATTTTCTTTTCCTAAACCACATACCTGGCTTTTTATCTGCCACGCCGTATGCATTTTAAACCGGACCGTACCCACGGGATGCACACACCAAATCGCTGGTGTTCCTTGCAAGTTCCAAAACAACATCACAGCTGTTAGAGGGAACCTGAGGATTTAAAGCTCACTGAGCTCCTCTGGGTCACGCACTCTTCTGTGCTGTGATCAAAACCACTCCACTCCTGAGGCTCTTCAACACGCCCTGTGACCCGTTCCCTCCAACTCTTCCTTCCAAGGTAATCTGCACTCAACTTTGAGTCTCATGCTCAACAAGCCTCTAGCCTCCTGCACGCTCCAAGGCCCTTCCTCCTCCTTCAGATTTATCTTTCAGAACCTATTTCTTCATCATGTCCTTCCCGCTTAGAGCCATGGCACCAAATTTTCACCCCTCGAAAATACCCAGTAAATCCAAATAAATAGCCGAATTTAAATCGAATTGACATCTGTACTCCAGTTCCTAAAACCACAAAGTTCTTTACTTTTACATCCTCATGAAGTACAAAATTCTACGTGTTCCCGGAGCAACAGCCTAACACTCTCCAGGTCACACCCTGCCACCAAGATAGAAGTTAGTAACAACAAAAGACAGTTCTGCAACCGAGAGCAGAACGGAGGCCTTTGGGAAGGAGCCTTCCCAATGCTCTTTGTCAAAGTTCAAGAGTCGAACAGATCTGATCTGCACGAACAAGGGAACGGACCTTTAACAACCAGAATTAAGGGGGTAGGTGGGGGAGTTCTGCGTAAAATTTATCACTGAAAGAGGTTTTGCCTTGTGCAAGGGAACTCTGTACAGAAAGCACGATGCAGCCCGTTTCAGTTATTAGTCTTACACACAGAGTTCCAGTAGGGAGTCAAGAGATCCAAGTTATCCCTGGATAACTTACCACTTCCCCTTTTCCCAGGTTAATTGCAGGCCTGCATTCATTGACAGCTGCTCTTGCAGCCACTGGAGATGCCGGCACAAGGCTGCGAGGGGATCCTGCAAAAGCCTTGTCTCTGAATGCCTTTGCTGCATGCCCCAGCCTGGGTGAAAAGCGAGGGCACTCAGCAAAATACAGGAGGGGGCCCCAAAGTATTCTGATAGGGACAAAGTTGACTTTGTTATCTTTTTGATTAGAAAATACCAGATAAGTAAGCCAGTAGGAGACACTGTTGCGGCTGTGGTATCTCAGCCAGCTAATCTTTGCAAAATCTCCCTGCAAATTACTGAATTTAGAGAGGGTATTTCCCAAGTTAACTGAGGTCAAAGGGAGTAAAATATCTGTTACACCAAAATAAGAAGAATGCTACTTTTGAGAGGTATGCAGAGGAAGAGTCCTTTAAAGTGTGTTTGTTCGCTAAACAGAGAAGAAAAAAGTTAGAACTCACAGGTTATGGGTATAACCAGACAGAGCTAGGAATCCAAAACACCTTGCAAGCTTCTTCTTTTTCAAGAGATACAGGAGGAAATTCAACTTTTCACTCCGGGTGGATGAAGTTCACAATATAAATCACACCATCACTCACTGGCAGCGGTGGCAACAAAAGGGAACTAAATCCTTCGTTTTGGCAGGGGTTCCTTGACGATGCTCAGCTTTATTTCAGCAATTTGCAGAAACATGCAGCGGCATCACCCTTCCCTGCGCTGAGCCAACAGCAATCGATCATACGCAAAGGAAAACGTCTTGGCAAGCAGCACGCAATTCCAGTTTCATTAACGGTCTGGTCTGCGAGATGCAAACCCACGCAGGTCGCCCCACACAGAAACCTCAGCAGCACCATGGGAAGGAATCAGTTCAACGAAGGAGAAATCCTTTTTGATGCAGCTGGGCCAGTCTCAGCCACAGCAGGAAAGCATCAGCCTTGCAGACACCGGAGCATACCTGTACTGCTATGTGTGCATTAAGTTACAGCGGCACCTTCCATTTTACAGGATCATTGCTCTATAGTGTAACCTCCTGACCACAAACAGTTGTACTGGAAAGGAATTTTTTTTAATTCAAAACTAGCTCAGAAGGAGCCCTTGTTTCTTTTAGCACCCTGGGCAATCACTCTATGGCTGATTTCTAAGCAGGCACCTTGTCCCGGAGCCAGGCTGGGCGTACTCAACATGCTACTGTCCAGACTAAAACTGAGGTGTTCTTCCAAAATTACTGTAATAGATGATTAGTTCATCTTAAGTATGTCGATAATTTATTGAGACTATTTACTGAGAAGTCCAAATACCGTTAGGTGCTAAAGGCTAAAGTCTCTCTGGGCTCAATATCAGAGGTAACAGCTGAGCTACTTCCAAAAATTTGGCTTTCAGTTGATGCAAGTGGATTGTCAGGTGACTTCGTACGCCCGTTTCATTGCTTATGAAACCAGAGCCCTGATTTATAAATACCAGAAGACATGCAGGATTTATTCTATTTTAAACAAGAACTTGATACAAGATACCATCTTTGAAGCTAGGAATTAAATTTAGCAATAGCCAAGAACAATTTATTAAACAAAACAAACAAACCCAAAGTACTTTCCAAGTGGCATTTACAGAGAAGTTACTTAATCTACCACTAAAGCTTCAGGAAGGAGCATAGCCACTGCCCAACGGCTCACTACACAACAAGCAAAAACCGTATCCCACCAGGACTACTGCCCACGGTTGGAAGTGCCAGTGGAATTTTCTGAACTCAAAGACAACACAATTATGCCTGGAAGCAAGAAGATTAAGAAAAAACTAGTACGTTTGGGTTTATTGTCTGAAGGTGCAAAATGCAACAAAGAGTAAATTTTGTGGATGTAGACTGTAGGCAAGTAGAGTATTTTCTTTAAGAACACTTAACGATTGGACTTGATGATCTTAAAGGTCTTTTCCAACCTAAATGATTCTATGATTCTATGAATACTTGTTTCCAATGTTAGATGCTGGAACTAAGAGAGCGAGGAAGACGTTGACACGATTCTGACTACTGACACTCTTTAAATAAAGCACAACTACAAGCAAGAAAAGAATCAGAACCTTTTAATCTGCACGGTTACTCTTCCAACACACAATTTCTGTTAAGCGCTGATGTACCACACACCAATTTAAAGTTCATTATCAGAGCATGGCTTTCTCAATCCTACAAAGTAGTAGCCAACTGGCACAATCAAAGGTCTTCATAGATCTCTAGTGGTATGGAAGCCTGTAATGTACAGCCTGTCCCAGCAAGACTGTCTTTAGCAACAGCATAAACACTTAACAAGATCAATAAGGTGATAGATGGAGTAACACAGCGCAGACACACACTGCATGCTAAAATGAAGAAACATGAGTTGGCATACAGACTACCCCGAGCTGGGCCAGGATATATCGATTAGACAGCACAACCCCGTCAGACGATAAGGCTCTCGGCAATGTTTTCCAGCTCAGACAGGAGCTCTGCAAATCTCAGGTGCTGAACAGACGCCAAACAGCCTACTGAAACATCCGTGCTTCCTGAAGGGGCAATGCGATGGGGCTTGCTTCAGGGGCCGAAGAGCAAGAGAGCAGTGGCAATGGCTGTTACTACAGGAAAAGCAGCTCTCAGACGACCCGTGTGATGCGAGGCACGACTGCCGTGAGACTCCCATCGTGGCATCACTGGCTCGAGCATCTTTCACACAGATAGTTAATTTGGCCTCCACTAGAATAAGTTGGTTTGCTATAAAATAGCACAAGCAGAACAGTCCATGAGAGCTGATGACCAAGGAAGAGCACTGCTAATTATCAGAGTCATTTTAATATTGAAATAGTGCTCCTCAGAGGGGTGAAAATCTGTTTGGGATGTCAAGATAAGCGCCAGAACATCTGTTGCACAAAAGGTACAAACAATCACTGGCACTGACCACTACAGGATGGATTAGACAGGCTTACATTCAACCTCCATAAAGCAAGAAAATGGGAGTTTAGAGGAGAAAGGAAGTTTTACTGTCTAAACTTCAGTGACCTAGAGTATGAGAGGAAAAAACAACTCGATCAGATGGCTGACAACTCTTACTGTCCAGGTCTCCTGTGCTGTAAGAAGAAACCACTTTTCACTAGCCATCAGAGCAACAGACTGCTCTATGAAGAGGTAGAAGGATGGTTCAGGTACACTCATAAACCCTTTTTCAGCTGACTAAATTCCGGATTGTAGATATAATCTCTCTGCTCATGGCTTGGACGGGCATACACTTTGCTGGGTAAAAAACTGGCTGGATGGCTGGGCCCAGAGAGTTGTGGTGAATGGAGTTAAATCCAGCTGGTGGCCGGTCACAAGCAGTGTTCCCCAGGGCTCAATGGTGGGGCCAGGTCTGGTTAACATCTTTATTGATGACCTGGACGAGGTGATCAGTCTGCAGACAACACCCAGTTGGGTGGGAGCATCAATCTGCTGGAGGGTAGGGATGCTCTGCAGAGGGACCTGGACAGGCTGGGTCCATGGGCTGAGACCAACTGTATGAGGTTCAACAAGGCTGAGTGCCGAGTCCTGCACTGGGGTCACCACAACCCCATGCAACGCTACAGATGTGGGGCAGAGTAGCTGGAAAGCTGCCCAGCGGAAAAGGAGCTGGGGGGTTGGTCGACAGACGGCTGAATATGAGCCAGCAGGATGCCCAGCTGGCCAAGGTGGCCAAGAGCATCCTGTCTTGTATCAGG
>NW_009258295.1:150656-159256 GCF_000687185.1 Egretta garzetta | reverse complement strand
AACGGCTGGGCTAGGGGAGCTTAAAGGGCTTTTCCAACTTAAACAATTCTGTGATTCTATAATTGTCCCCTGAGAAGGACTTCTCTGCAGCAAAGCCCCTCACCTCAAATACAAGCTATCTCCATGCTTAGCTGACCAAAATTTCCTGCATGAAACTCACCAGCAAATGGGAAGATTTTTGACAACTTCTTCAAAAAGATACGTTCCTTGTTTGACCCATTAGTCAAACTGTACAGAACTCCCCATGAATTTATCTTTGTCACTTTAGAAAGTGTTGTACCTTTGTGATTACCAAAAGGAAGCTGGAAGCAAGAATATCTGTGTTCCATTAATTCACTGTCACAGAGTGACTTCAGGCAAGTTGTTGAACTTGTCTTTGTCTCAGTTTCTCCATCAGTAAACATTATTTAGAAATCTTTTGATGAAAGGTACTACCATCCTTGAAAACTCTTTCAATTCATCTGTCTTTATCTTAGAAAAACAGCCTATAATGCTGTAACCTTTTTGTATTTGAATTGGCATTTCTCTCCAATTTAACTGAAAGTCAAGTACCCTCAAAAGTGGGTGCCAAAGCAAGCAAGTTACAACAGAGGTGCTCAAGGTTGAACACCTATTGCATTATAGCTCTCTGGTGCCAGGCAGTGTCCTAGAAGTTGCTTGATTTTCTTGCTTTCCTATTGTTTATTTCCACACTAATGGTTCATCCCATTTCTTCTATTCCTAAAATATATATAGATACTGGGCTAGATCTTTTCCTGCTTCAAAAATGACCTTTTGTGCTTGCCAAATTATTATAACTAGCAGTCTTTGGAAAGACAAACTCCTTGAAAGCCGCTTTTAAGATTTTATATCTGCTATATTAGTGCCAACTGGCTAAACATGTCCATTGGCAGGACTGTAACAACTCGGTAAAGTATGGACTACTATCCCTCTTCTGCCCCAACCCAGAGAGCCTGCTATTTTTTTTTTTCAGAGGCAGTCTCCCTAAAGTGGGAAGGGAACCACCACTAAAAGGACAGCTTAAAATTCCTTAATCTACACAAGCAAAGAAACCAACAAAACAGAAGAGCAAGCTGAAAGGATTACCTGGTCATATAAACATCTACTACTGGCCAGTAAAAGCCAGAAGCCTTTCGGAACCAACCATTTCTTCAAAAGCAACAAAGTAAAGGTAGCAAGGGATTGTTCAGTAGAACCTATAGCGGGATTCAGACTGTCCTGTATGTTCCTGGAACGGGACGACACCTTTTAAAAGGGCAGACAGAAAGAGCAGCTCAAGAGGAGGCTCTTCTAGATTTGCTTCTGACCACTGGGAGATCTGCTGGGAGAACCTGAGGCTGAAAGGCACCAGAACAAACAATCACAAACCTATTTGTAAGGAACAAGCAGACAAAAGGTAGCAAGTTACATCCAGCTGGAAGATGTCAAGGACTCCTTACACGCTAAAAAGGCTTGCAAAGAGGGGACTGTCAATTGATGCAGTAAATGTGAACGTTAGGAACACTTTTAACACTGTCCAAAATTATGTTTTCATAAATAGAACAAGCATACATGAAACAAACACAGGGTAGTTGGAAATTCAGACGATGGTGAGCAACTGTTCTGTTAAGCTGGAAGGATATAAGAACCAGGGCTTTGGTAAGGATCGATTCCAACACCAACACTGTTTAACATCTCCTGTTTAAATTTATCAGTTATGAGCTTAGCATCAAACTGGGAATGGCTGGAGATGTTTTGGAATCGAGAATCTAATTCTAAAGGAATTTGAGAAGGTGGCAAAGTAACCTGAAATGAGCTGCTGCAATTCTGTAGTGACAAGTGCAAATATTACACCTAGTAAAAGATAACTTTATCCATAGCCAGTGCGGTGATTGTTCATGGACTGCCGCTCCCTTCTCACTCTACCCAGCACTGACAAGGCCTCGGGTACGGTACCGCGTACAGGCCTGGGCAACACACCTCCTGGAATATGGGAAACAAATGAAGGGGACATGGAAGAGTGAAGCAAGATTGATCAGACACCAAGAAACTGCGATCTGTACACACACTGGGAAGTACAAGACCCCTAGCCTATAACAGAGAAAATCCCAACGGGTGCATCCCGATAGTGGCATGCAAATCAGCAACACCATAAAAATAAAGGGGTTTTTTGACAAGGAAATATTAACACCACGACCTCAAAAGCCCAACATCATAGTTCATTTGAGCCACAAAGAATTAGGAGTGAAACAGCCCTTCTCCCAGCTGTGACACCAACATCTCCCTGAGCTACAAGCAGCAGCTACCATATTAAATCTTGGCTTATCACCACTTTGCAGGCTACCGATCGTTTCTTTAACCATAAACAAAGCTTTCTCTATCCAAAAAAAAAAAGCATTCCAAGCAATATGGAGTCACTGATCTTACCCAGGGGCACTACCAGTTCTTTGGTTACACATAAAGTATCAAATCCCAAAGACAAAACAAGCGAATAACGTCCTTGTCGACAACAAACATGGCCCATCTTAGAAGATACACACAAGTGAAAACTTCAAAGATCTCAGTCAATGCATTTCAATTTTCTGAAAGATGGGACAAAAGACAGGCAGTATAAGCAAGCCCACCATAACACTCAACAGCTGAGATGCCTAAAAAGTGCTTTGAGGAATTTAGGCACAAATATTTCATTAAAACCAATGGAAAATAGAAGGTTTTGATTGAGATAAACATGCAAGAGGTCATTTCGAAACAGAACGCCAGAAGATGTCTTGGCACAGTAAAAACATTTGAACCCAAACTCAGAACCCAGATAAAAAGTTGAATCTTTGGAATGGATGGGGTAAGAAGACTGAAGACTGGATTTGATGATTATTTTCTCCATACCTCATATGGCTCGCCAAGCCATCCTGAGCATTAGAAAGCCCTAGATCTGAAAGGGAATCCGAGCAGACAGATACAGGCGACAAAGACCTCTCTTTCTCCTCTAGCAGATCAAGTTTCACCAAGGAGCTCGTCTCATCTTCTGAGTTATCCTCTGACACAGAGCCAATAATAAAGCGAGAGTGAGGGTTCATCTCCAGGGGTTTAGTGGGTTGGGAAGACTCTTCCATGGCTCCTACAAACTGGGCTCGCAGCACTGTAAGGGGCAAAAGAAAGCAAAAAACCAAAACCCGAGGTTAATACCTGCTGTTGCAGAACAAAGAAGAGGACAAAGCAAGGTTCACTTCTGATAGGAAATGCAATGTTAAAACACCATAGCTGAACCTGGACAGGAGTCCACGATCAAAAATAGTTACTTCTCCTATAATCATTGACCTTTCTGTTTGCACAAAGACTATGAGATTAAAGGAGCTGGTCATTCTGATCTGTTGCAGAACCTGCTAGTTTAGATAAAGCTGCAGTAGTCACTTAAAAGAAAAAAAAAAATCACATACAAATGCATGACTAGAAATCCAAAATTTTTGCTTTACTGTTATTCTTTGGCTAGTTAGTTATTGGTGACATTTAAAACCCGACTGGTTGTCCTGGGCAACCTGCTCTAGCTGACGCTGCTTAAGCGGGGGATTGGACTAGGTGATCTCCAGAGGCCCTTCCAACCTCAGCCATTCTGTGATTCTGATTAAAAAAAATTGTATTTCAACAGCAGCTGAACGCTGGGACTCCTTGTGCTAGGTACTGCACACAACGCTATTTACTGTTATTCAAGTGATGGATTGGATTGGTCAAAACCGCCCTCTTCCCAGGCCTTGCGGGGTAGAAGACACATTCTTACATTTGTTTTCAAAACACCTCATGTTTCTTAGGATTCTTTTGGGAATCTGAGCTGATCTACCAAACACTGGGAAGCAGATACAGCGTAATGGCCAGCAGCCTGCCAGCCAGGTGGGGGTAGGCAAGACCTAAGATCTGCTCAGCACGCGAGCCCACCTCCAACCGTGGTCAACAGCAAACACTTGGACAAGAGAAAAAGAACGAGAGGAACATAGAGTTCACCTCCCTAAAATATGAGCTCAGTTTCCCATGCCAAAAGCTCAAGCCAGAATTGCTGCCTTTGGGCTTAACGGCATGAAAAGTTTCAACTGAGGCAAAGTGAGTAATTTTGAAGTTGTCACTTAGAGAAGCACCCACAGACTCTGGAACAAGTACAGGATTAACTGAGTATCTTACAAAAACCGATTCCCTAGGAGTTCTCTATACACATAACAGATATAATATAAGCAGCAATTAATTTTAAGCTTCTTCCACCTACTGTTATGCCATCTACTTTATCCTTAACCTGAAGAGATCCGATTTGACAAAATCATCAGAACTGTAACCAACAAACCGAAAAAATTTCCCGTGAGGTTAGCAAGTGGCATCGGAGCAGTGAAAGAAGGGGATGGGAAGATACTGGTGAGGAATGGTGGGGACAGAAGCAAAACATCCCCTTTTTGGCAGCAGTGAGCTGTCAGACTGGCTCAGCCATCTTCTGTAACTTCACCCTGACGTTAACCTCTTGCTCCCAGATCATCCATGTCAATTAGGGGACAGGATCTACTTTATGGTAATATATTGAAACTTAGTGGCATGATTGACAGTTGTCGGAAGAAAATACAAAAGTTCAGGTCTCAATTTTCCATTTTAGAAAGTCATTACATAGAGAGAGAAGAATCTCTTAATACAGGGAACTCCGAGTATCACAAATTCAGTGTTGTTCCAACAGCAAATGAATGCATTTTCTTCAAAATTTAAAAAAAAAAAAAAAAAAAATAATTACAACTGAGAAAGAGCATGACAGATGGAGAAAAAAAAGGAGCACCTCACAACACAAAGACATGTGCTGTGGGAAGTAACAGTTTGATACGGCCTGCTCTGCCTGACTTTGATGCGCTTACACGGTAACTACACGCAGCTGGAAATCACATCATTACAAAATTAGGAAGGCACTAACCTCTTGTTATTCTTGCAATCTGAGTAGTTATCCACTTCCAAAACGAACTGGAAAAGAAAAGGATTAGCAAGTTAAAATGATTATTATGAAGAAGAATACTCAAGTGAGTGTTTTCCCAACTACATGAACCTTTCAACACAAAACTGTCGTGGAAAAAAAAACCCCGGGTACAAAAGAGACTAGATCGCTTGCTGCGGGTCGGAGAGTAAACCGGGAACTGAACCTGCAATGCCCAAGTCGAGCCGTGGCACCTCCTGCCAGTCCATCGCTCTGGCAACTTCTGAGCCATGTGTTAGCACACACCTGATCATCCCGCATAGGTATTTTAGTTTTGGTTCTAAAAGAAACTCTGCTTTGGGCCAGTGCTCTCTACTTATGTCAAACTTCTTTTCCTCTGTCAACTTCTGAATCTGCTGGCCGATTTCAGCCGAATTTGATGGTCAGGAGTAAATCCCAATGATAATCAGAAATCTTGTGCAAAACTGGTGGCTAGAAGACACAGCTGACGTGCCATATTTTTCCATTAAAAACCCCAATAGTTTACCTGTAAAACAAACTGGCAATACAGCCAAGGACAAGACGAGGGGACGTTTCTCTCGGGGCCTGGTTCTCCCCAGCGGTACCTCACCAAGCTGAAAGGACTGTTTTGGTACCCTTAACTCTCGTGCCACACTGACATCCTAAACCGGTGGGAAAACCTTGTCAGTCCTGCTAATTATAGCCATGTTCTGCCAAGTACAGGGATGCGGCATAATTGGTTTGATAGGAACATGACAGCTTTCATCCGGTACATAAGCAAACCTGGACCGTGTTGTAACACAAATAGGACATGATGGTAGTTTTAACTGGAGCACAGACAAGGAATTTATGGACAGTGCAATCCTTAAACACCATGCTCTTCTTTTCGTCAGTAACTGAGAATTAAAAACTGATCCGACTGGCTTATGCACTTTTACCATGAATGTACTTGACTGAATTATTTAGATCAAACCCTGTGTTGACACCACTACTCCCACAAACTCCAGTTTCACTGGGGCCACGGGCAGTTCATTTACAGGGACACACTTAACCATTTTATGACCAGAAAGCCACAAATATTTGTCCGACAAAGGCGCTAAAAGGTGGAGCGACCTGCCTTTTTTTGAGGGTAGAGATGGAGGAGAAGGGGAAGCACGACGGTGAAGTCTGCATACCTATACCTAAACCATACAGGGAGATTTCTTTAACTGAGGTGCTTGGGCAGGACTTAGAGCTCAGCGAGCACGAAGTTTAATCAAATCCTGTTTGTGCACATAAACATGAAGGCAATATTTATGTGTGTTTATCCTCTCGTCAGATCCCTCCTAGAGAATTTCATCCAGACAGATTTACTGTTGGCACAGTTATGAGCGCTGAAGAATCTGGGATACAGCCAAACTAACGTCAACCCTTTCTTAATGAAGAAAAACTTTTTCTAATTTCAAGAGCTTACACGTTAATAAAGCAAGTTTCAAGGCTTTTTTTTTTTTTTTTTTTATCGTAAGCAGAGAAGGAAACAGAGGAACAGGCAGTGAAGCGTTTCGCTCTAATACTCCATGGGAAAGCATCAAACCAAGGCCACGGCTCCTGATCCCCGATGCCACGCTCAAACAACTTGACTCAAACACCTTGTTTGTACAACTCGGTTCAAAAGCAGTCAGTTAGCCATGAAGCCCCATTCAAGTCCATTTACCAATGCACTTCCAAGCCCTCGTAGTTCAGTCCCAAGGTCATGAGTTCTGCTAATGTTTTGCAATCCGCTGGTAACTCAACATCGCATTGAGTTAGACAGAAGCTCAGCCTGTTCTCAGCACATTGCAATCTGTTGTTCATATTTAAATGGATTTCAGCGTGGTCTGGGGCCAGATAAAATGTAGGCTTTCTTGGAGATCTCCTCACGAAGCCTCTTGCTTTCAGTGCTGCAAACAGAACCAGCAAGTCCCACCAAACCCCTGCACGCTGTACGTGCTGTCTGAAACGTAACCGCCACGGTTCCTAACGAGCATCTTGAATCCCAGTGACCGTCAGGACAGCGTCCATGTACCACTAACCACTGCAGAGGTCCTGTTTGCTTTAATAATGTTGAACTAGAGCCTAAAACCCAAAATTCTCTGGATGCTCAACTGTATATAGCCCCTACAGTTATTCTTGCAAGTGGCGGGCAAACAGGCTAACTTTTGCAGAGACACGGGACAAAAGAAAAAAAAAAGCCAAACGCATGCAATTTACGGAAGGATACAGATTGAGAATTCAATCCTGCAAAAACTTAAGAACAGGTAACACCAGGCACTCTGAGCCTGCTCAGATACATAACCATGTTTAATCACAGCTGAACCTTCACAGAACCTGAGCCACACTGTCCTGTGTCCTCCCGCCTCCTGGAGAAATCAGCTCCTGTCAGAGGCCTGAAGATACACAGCGCTTTCGTAACTCCCCAGCCCTGCGGATATCAAGGTATTTAAGACCCAGATCGTGTTCACACTACAAGCAATGAAAACTCTGCCATCCAAATTCAAAAAGTAACGTACCTGGTTTTGCCTGAGGTGAAACAAAACCCAACTGGCTTCTCCACAGCTCTGCTGCTATCACCAGTAACATTTTTTGGCTTGACAGTGAAATGCACATGTAAAAATATTAGACTTTAGAAGTTTTTATACGAGTTTCACTTTAAGATCATTTTTATTGTTGTAAAACACACCTAGCCATGAAGCTTACATTGTGTCAGTTGGAAATTCATTTTCTATTTTTTTCAAACCATCCCATTCTGAAGAGAATTACACGACTGAAAAGAACAGCATTATTTCAGTGAAAGTGAGTTGTAGGTTCTTTCAGAGACCCAGAATAGCTCCTCTACAATATTGATAAGTCATTTTAAAGGAAATTAATGAAACCAGTTATATTTAAAGGTCTCCGTTTAAAGCCCAGGGACCTGTGGTATTGCTAATCAACACAAAGAATTTGAAAACAACAACATGGACCTGTACTTTCACCACCCTAATTGAATGAACACAGGTAGTAGAAACCAAAGGAGCAAAACCAGTAAAAACAAAGTAAAAATAGATGGCATCTGTGCAACGAGTTGGCTACTTAATTGCTTTAACTGAACACAGAGCATCAGCAACATGCTCACCTATACCAAGACTGGACGTGAGTTTCCAGATCAGGAGAGGGCAAAGAGTTGATTTTTGCACCAAGACGGGCCACCAAGCGTCGATCCACTCACCTGCAGAGCCTGCACTGTTCTGTCAGGCCAGCTGCCGCCGCAGTATAAGACTCACTCGGCCTCAAAACGTCACCAGCCTGTATCTCCACGCAATCGGTGGGCCAGCGTTCAAACTCTGCTCCACCTGAGCCATGCCTCCTCACCCAGAGTTGGGCATTGCTTCACCTCCTATCCTAAAACCTTCTCAGGGAGTATCGCATACCCAGCGAAGCTCCTTTGCTTGAAAGGTACTTCACAAACCAGACGTCTACAGGTTAGAAGTTCTACTCAGTGAGTTTCCAGATTTACTGTACCAACTTTAGACACGTAAAGCTAAATAGAAAAGTGGAATATATGCTTGCAGGTGAAATATGTCGGTGTCCCTTCCAAAAAGAGCATAAAGGCAAAAAAAGAGCCTATATTTGCAGCTATCCTAGGTTGCTAAAACACTTGAGACTGTGTCTAAATCCC
>NW_009258295.1:150263-150605 GCF_000687185.1 Egretta garzetta | reverse complement strand
GTAAAACGGTAGAGAGTACGATTTTACTTTGGGTTTCCTTTCATAACGTGGTATATTCCATTCCGGCACTTTCCCAAGAAGATTTAAGAGACGCCACAGAAGGAGAGGCAAGAATATTAATTTGGTTTGTCCCGCGAATCTGCTTTTATAACTTTATTCTTTCCAAGCACCCCGCAGCACCTTCCAGAAGGCATTCCCAGGGCTCCTTTGGACCAGGCCCCGAGCGCTTCCCTGGGGACCCGGGAACGCCGTCAGGGAGGGGGGGCTGACAGCCAAGCGGGGGATGCCCCGGCCGGCAAGGCAGGCGCCCCACGCCGGCTCCAACGCCGCTCGATTTGGGGT
>NW_009258295.1:148133-149126 GCF_000687185.1 Egretta garzetta | reverse complement strand
CACCTCGTGGCGCGGGCGGGCGGGGCCGGCCCCTCCGCGGGGCGCGGAGCAGAGAACGCGCGGCCAGGGCGCGTTCGTTGCCCTTGAGCCACTCGTCCCGAAGGCGGACGGCGGTTTCCAGAGCGGCCCCTTCTGCTTTTGTCGCTTTTTAAAAGCTCCGGTTAAAGGTCGCTGCGTGACGGGCTTGCTCAAATTTAAAACGGAATGAGCGGTGCGAGTTTAATTCCTAATGCTGCTGGATCTGCTCGGCTGCGCGGGCACATCCTCCCCCTGCGGGCAGTGGCAGGGGCTCCGGGGGGTATAAAAGCACCAGTACCCGCCCAGGCAGTTTTAGGGTCTGTCCCAGCAGTGTGCAGGCAGGGCTCGCCGCTGTGAGCACCTTCCCGCGGTGCTCAGAGGGACAGAACCAACACCCCCGTATCACTGCACCGTCCCCTCCTCCGCGGGGAAATAGGGGGTGGTTGTGTAATTCATAGATACTCAATCCGTACGTGTTCATTATTCCTGCTCTTTATCCCTGCGCTTGGAACGCAGGGTGAGGCCCGGTTTGAGAGGATGCTCCCGGGAGAGCTCCTCCTGGCTCGGGGACAGCAGCCTCAGGCTCAAAGAAACCTCACTGCAGCAGCAGGAGCGGTAACAGAACTGGGAATTTCCTCAGCCACAGACTTGGGTTTAAAACGGCAGGCAATCTCGCTTCCAAACCTGTTTTAAGACCAAGCCAATCATCAGGGATTGGGATGCGAGACTGTGCTCTATCAGGAAACAACCCGCTTGGAGCACGTGCCCACCGCAGGCAAGCATTACACGTCTGGAAAATCTTATTTGGGGCTTTGTGAGTAATAATTCAGGGGAAAAGGCCACACTCTCACCTCCAGAAGACTGAGAAGGGATCTCATCAACACCTACAAATATCTGAAGGGCGGAAGTCAGGAGGATGGAAGCAGTCTGTTTGCAGTGGTGTCCAGCGACAGGACTAGGGGCAACGGGTGCAAA
>NW_009258295.1:146215-147920 GCF_000687185.1 Egretta garzetta | reverse complement strand
TATATACACATAGAGGTCTGTTACTTCTGACTCCTTTCTCCAAGTGCTGTAAATCAGAGGCTGTTTGGAAGAAATGCTGTAGTATTGAGCCCTATTACTGTCCACAAGTCATAAAAGCAAATTTTTGCAGGGCTAAGGACTGTAGTTTGATAAGTAGCTAAAGAGAACACAGACATTCAATCAAAGAGAAAAAGGTAAATAAATGAGGAGGCATGGTCTGGAGGAAAGGATCTAAGGAACTAGAAAAATTTAGAATTCAGTGCAGTATATCCAAGAATATAAGAAATGTTCTGCAATGAATTATTAAAGCTAGGGTGCTTATATACAAAACCAAAGATAATTTTGCAGCCTGTATTCTTCTGTAATTTCTATCTCTGCCATTAACTTCCTCTGTCACCTTTAGAAATTACCGAAGCCCAGATCATCAAATATGTTTTGGGACCCATACATTTTGCTAGGTCACTGACATTTACATTTCTTCAGGAATCTCAGTATTATTATGACACGCAATTCTCTACTTAGGACAAAAAGTTCATGATAATATTTATTGTAATTTTGTGAATTACCTCCAGGACCATCAGAGTGGTTCCAAAGAATGTTTATCAATATGGTGATAGGCGCTTTATATATATAAATATAAATATATATATATAAAAATAATCTGAATATAAAATATTCAAATATAATATAATATATCCAAATATAAAAATCAGTCCAAAATCCCAGCTCACGCAAAAGCGAGGGGGAGTGCTTGGCACGCCGAGGGATCGCCTCCTGAATCACTGATAATAACTAGATACTGAACTTACAAAATCGGGGATTACGACAGGTGCTTAGTTCATCCTGTCTACTGTTCCGAGTACTCTGGTCGTGCTAAAACCTGCACGCTGCTTGTCCGCCCTGCCCGTTTCATCCGTTCAGTTAATAAACACTATTCAAATACTGCCGGAGGAGTGATTGCTACATATAATTAAATCCTGTAGCAACTCTCCCGTTCAAGGGCGAAGAGAGAAAAGAAATGTGTGAAAACAGCAAATGAAATACATTAACCTTAAAAATAAAGCACGGCTTTGGAAGAGGCTTTTGAAATTAAACAGTAATAATTACTGCCCGGTGCCACCCTCAGCTCTGATGGCCTTAAAGCAGGATTTCACTTATCATTATAACACTAATGGTTGGGCTTTTTCACGGCGGGGTCCTAGGGCACGTCATACAGAAGGACAGTTGCTAAGAGCCTGTGTACGTACAGCACGGAAGAGATCCCAAAATGCTCCATTATGTGAATTCTACGCAAGCAAATCAAAGCTTTGGGCCTTGTATCTTTCACGCCTGCTCTTACCCACTGAAGCCTTTGACAGGGTCCCCCACAACATCCTTCTCTCTAAATTGGAGAGCTATGGATTTGATGGGTGGACTGTTGGGTGGATAAGGAACTGGCTGGATGGTCACGTCCAGAGGGTAGTGGTCAATGGCTCAATGTCCAGATGGAGACCGGTAACGAGTGGTGTCCCTCAGGGGTCCGTGCTGGGACCGGTGCTGCTTAATGTTTTCATCAATGGCTTGGACAGCAAGATCAAGTGCACCCTCAGCAAGTTTGTGGATTACCCCAAGCTGAGTGGTGCAGTCGACACACTAGAAGGACGGGATGTCATCCAGAGAGACCTGGACAGGCTGGGGGGGTGGGGCTGTGGGTACTTCATGAGGT
>NW_009258295.1:135834-145994 GCF_000687185.1 Egretta garzetta | reverse complement strand
AGCCTGGAGAAGAGAAGGCTGCGGGCAGAGCTGAGTGCGGCCGGTCAGGGCTTCAAGGGGGCCCAGAGGAAAGGGGGGGATAAGCTTTTTAGTAGGGCCAGCTGGGACAGGACAAGGGGGGATGGCTTTAAACTGAAGCAGGGGAGGTTTAGACTGGATCTAAGGAAGAAATTCTTTACAATGAGGGTGGTGAAACACTGGAACAGGTTGCCCAGAGAGGGGGTGGAGGCCCCATCCCTGGGACCATTCCAGGCCAGGTTGGCCGGGGCTGTGAGCAACCTGATGTGGTTCAAGGTGTCCCTGCTCCTGCAGGGGGGTTGGGCTGGGTGACCTCTGGGGGTCCCTTCCCACCCAAACCATTCTATGATTCTATGATAAGCCAGCAAGAAAATCTCGCCTCGCTGTGAACACGTGTTGGTGGAACACTTTGTGCGAGGAAAGCCAATTTGGGGGAGTTACAGTAGCTGATCTGGGATGCCCTGCAGGGTAAGGAATACCCAGCCATTATTACTGGCCATGCTAAATGAAATCCCACATTTAGGACACCTGGTGAATTTTGCTGACTTACACAGGAGCAGAAATGGGCTCAAAACTTCCTTCAGTTCTAGATTGAAATAGTTACAAAGGACTGGTTAAAAACGTGTTCAAGCTTCCAACCGTGGGCAGCAATAATGTGCATTTTGATGCAAACATACTGCTTCACACAGTGCAGACATACTTTCCAATGGTTTTATCAGGTTATGAATTGTAACCGTATTTCTGCTTCGGGGGAGTGGGTTGGTTAAATGCATGAACTTTTCTATTATGTTCAGACACTGGGCACAGTACATTATTTACTCTTAACATGACTTAGGAGTGCATGCACTGTTTACACGTGCAAGCCCCCGCACGCACACGGGTTTTCTCAAAAAAGCAAGTGTAGCCTTAATAATGCAAGTAAATAATTTCCAAAAAAAATACAGGGAAAACGTTATTACCTTTTATGACGACAGGGTAGGGTTCCACGCCTCTTCCCCAGGCTCTGATAACATCACCAGTGCAAACACAGGAAAGATCATCCCAGGTTAGGGGGTTTAGTGATGCCATCCATGCTGGCACAACTCACGTCCTGGCAGGCAAGTAAAAGAGAGAAAGGTCAGAGACGGCTTTTTAAAGCAAAATCATGTTTTAGCTATTTAGAAAACGTTACGGAAGATTTTAAACATCAGAAATGAAATGTTAATCCTCGTAACACTGAGAACATCTGCCTGTTCTCAAGGACAATCACTAACCAAATACCTCCTTCCCTCCAGCTGGCAGGTTAGCTGCCCTCACTCGCTCACTCCCAAGATGGGCTGTTATTGCTCCCAAGGTTTCTCACAGCTTCAGGAAGCGCCCTAAGTCGTCTTGTAAAGCTGCAAAGTTAGGCTTGTCTTGGCATTCCCAGCCCAGGAAGAGACAGCAGAACTAACCCGAAGGCAAACCCAAGCACTGTAGACGGGATGGTGAACATTTAGTAAAGGTATTGAAAAACCGCATTAAAAATAAACATATGGTTGTTTGGAATTATTTATAATCTAATTCTCTTTCCAATATTTTTGAATTTCTATTTACAGGCTGAGGAATTTTGGATTCCTCATTATTTCTCTCTTCAGAAAGTTGCATAAAAATTACGAAGTATGGAAATAATGGCTTAAAAAACCAATACAGAAGTGTCTTATCCAAACTTCCTTTTTTAAAGATAAGATGTTTCTGATCAGCTGAGTGAGAACACACTTACTGACAAGATGATGAAATCCTCCTCTCTAAAGGATCCTAACAGGCCTCCCTTGGAGATCTATGCACTGTGTTTCACAACCAGAGAAATGTGAGTGAACATTTTCATTTTATTTTGCATTAATATATTATTTCCAAAAGAAAAGATTCATTCTACTGGATAAGCATTTGCATGTGTTGATTTGCAGCTACGTATTCTTTATACTACACTTGCAGAGGGGGGGACTGTGGGGGTCTTTATACGTTTCGGGAAGATTCAAGTGGCTTGGTTTTTTTAACACTGGAAAATGGTGAATGGTATCCTGATCCTACGTTCATTCTTGATGGTTGGTGCCAAGCTGCAGTTTATGGTAACCGGATGTCAATGATGAACAAACACAGCACTTCAGAAAAATACTTAACGCAATCGTAAATATGAAGGTGAGTTTATCAGGAGCCCTTCCTAGGCATGGAGCAGATCAAATGCATCTCACGCTGGCCATGCTATTGGAGATTCTAGGACTCTCTTACCTTTTCACACCTCTAACACAGTGTTTGGTTGTTGGGGTTTTTTTTTAATTCTATTATTGGCTTTTCAATTTTAATTGAAAAAAAATCATTGAATTAAAGCAGCTGAGCACACTAAAGTAAAAAACACAATCTCCATAGCTGCAGAAGAGGCAATTGCAATGAGAACCTGCTTTTTGTACCACCTGATAGATTGTAAATATTAAATATTTATACTAAAATCCATCCCTACCACCATGAATAGCTAAACAAAATAGGCATGGAAAATAAATATTGACAGGCAAGCCCTTGCCACTCCATTTGCTCTCTTTTTAAACTTAAACATCTTCTGGCATTATCAATGCTTATGAAAACGTTTTCTTGAGTCTCTAGGGTACTGGTCATTTGAAATGTCAGGGGTTATTTCAGATTGAACAACAATATTCTCTCCTTCCTTCTGTGATCGGGGACATAAACCTGTGACTTCAGCATTTAAAAGCCAGAGGCTTTGGAGGAAAAAGTGATTTCCATCGCCACCTTGCGTCTAACACAGAAAATGCCGGTTCTCCAAAACCACCCAACCTGAAGAAATTTCACCGGGACTTTTTGATTAAAGCTGCAGACAGTAGCCTGATCATTTTCCCACTTATTTCTGGATGCTGCCTTTATGCATTGCCTCTGAATCTGCTAGGCACAGCTGCCCCCGAGTGCTACTGCGTTTCACCCAGCGGCACGTTGGGCTCAGCCTGGGCTCCCTCCTAGCTCCTGCACCAGGGCCGGCAGGTCGCCGCAGGCTACCTTCAACCCCTAAGCAGTTTTAGGAGTTATCAATAATCTAAAAAGCCCGAAATGGCCTGGGAGCAGTCTGCTTGGCATCACTTCTCCCCGCGCCAGAGCTCCGGTGGAAATCCCTGCCGGCGCTGGTGACCCCTTGTAGCACTGTCCCTGCCGCCGTCCAGAGCTGCCCTAGGCCCGTGGGAAGGCTTGTCTTTACAAAAGACCCGGTGAGGGCAAGCGATGCCAGCTGAGGGATTACACGGTGCTGGTTTTACCTCACCCAAGCAGCACGGCGTATTTAGCCATGCCTGTGCACCAAGGCTCGCCCTTGGCCCGCGGGTGTGCAGGGTCTGGGCAGGCTCAAGCCCCCAGGCGATTGCCGAGGACCCTCTCTTTGGGGGAGAAAGCTTTAGGAAAGGGTTCTGTTTGCCCCTCAGCAATGGGGCGGCTGCCATGGGGCCCCATTCTAGAAGGAGCTCAGCCCCATGGCAACCAGCAGCGCTCGGTCTGCACCAGACCCCAGTGTGCCCCAGACCCCTCTCCCACGAGACGCCGCATTTACCTGTTTCACCCGTTTCAGTGCTTAAATCTGGGACTCGTGTTCAGGACCAGGGTTAAATTGTGACGTATCTATTCAAAGGAGATTTGACCGACACGTAAGATTTTTTTTTTTTCAGGTCCATTTTTTACCAAATTCCCCATTTCTCCTGCTTGGATCAAAACTAGAAATTAGTACAATCTCCAGTGAATTAAGGCTCTTAACTTTAAACCCTCCATATGTTGACCAGGTTAAAGGTGCAGGACTTTTGAACGGGAATATATGATTACAGAGCTATTCGGGGATCTCTACTAATCAGCTCGGTATCTGCTTAAACACCTTTACAACATTCCTCAAAGGAAGCAGTAAAGATAAAAAGGGCTTCGAGATTATCAAGAGAAGATGTAATTATGCTCACAATATTAATACTTGGCTTAGTGTTTGCGCACAACAACCTCAGCAGAAAAGGTGAGTTTTTCACATACTTGCAAGTTCTAACCGAATAAAACAAGGATTTTGTAAGACAGTAACTTATGTAATATTAGGAATAAATATATCTCTGTATGTTAACTTCCTCTCCTCTACCATATGCTGAACTAAGTCTTTAATCCATATGCCCTCACCTCAAATTCTTGTACCTTTGCTGTCAGCAAAACATTGACATTTGAAAGTAGTCACTAAAAGAGGGTAGTCCCGACTTAACTGTGCGTTGTAATTAAAAGTGGTTCATCCTTCACTCCATTCCCTTAGACCCCAGGGACTACAAATGTCATGTGGAAAATGCCTCGGAAATATCTGGCAGCGTAAGAAGCCTGAACATCTTCCTGCAAGGTAAGGAGTCAACGGAAGAAGAAAGCTGTCAGGGCTCTTAGTGGGGTGGGTAACATCTTCAGCTGTCTCAGCTATTCCTCAGCCACCTGACCAAAAGCAATACAAGGGGTCATGCAAAATTTTAGCTCCGTTTTGCCAAAAACCAGAGACCATTATAGTGACCTTTGACGGGTTGGTGTCACTTGCTGTCAATAATTTTGCGTAAAATCTGAAACTTTCAGATTTCAGCATCTGAGCACCTCGCTTAAGGGCCTCAGCTCCCACACAGCCAGGGGACACTAGTCAGGGAGTTGCCCATCGGTAGATATGTTGCTATGAAGTTCGGTGGTGTGAATATCGTCCTCCGGAGGGTAACAACTTACTGTGCTTGAGCATTAAGAATAAAGCTAGTTCTGCAAAAAAGAACCACCAACAGGACTACACACAGAGAACCTGCTTGAATTTTCCTTGTTGTAACGTTAACAGCTTACATCCCTCACAGCTAACTCTGCTGGCCTGAACCTTTTGCAAGAAGAATTGCAAATAATTTAAGAGAAGCCATTCCTAATGTTTCTTATCATTTTCCAACCCCTGGGATAGCAGCAACCAAGGGGAAGTTAAGGAGAACCCAAAAAGTCATCACTCTGGAATGCTCTAGTCTTCAAAGGCCCGTGCAAGTAAACCTGCTGTATTTGGAGAAGACGTATGGAGATCTGACAAACCAGACAGTAAGGAAATATGCCCTGCAGAGCCTGAAAGTCGTCGCCCGTGCAGACAGGAAACCTGCTATCAGCCACACCTGCGTTCTACTCACACGCCATGGAAAAATGTTTCAGAGGAGATTTATTCTTAGAGAAAAAGGTAAAAAGTTCTGTAGCAAATATATGTTTAGGTATGTCAGAGGATGGCAGCCTTCAATTTCACATAGCCGATACCTTAGCAGTTATTTAAAAAAAACTATTTGTATCTTTGTATTAAAAAGAAAAAAAAACAAACAGGAGAAAGTAATGGTCCAGAATTAACACTACTGAAAACTTCAGGTTCTGGAACAATTCCATGCTGTTGTTTTCCCTTCTTTTGGGAGGGCCAGGAGGTTTTGGCAAATACAGTTTCCAGTATTAATACATACAGAAAATTTTGTACATTGGGAAATTGCATACAAGCAAGAAAACTGTCTCTAGCACTTCACTGCAAATTGCCAGGTACACTGCCACCTCTTGCCAGCTGTGTCAGCGTGCAAGTAATTCCAGCCTTCGACTGCTTCTGGTTCTTCAGTTCAGAGAGAAACACACATTTGGTTGCTTTAAAACTTCTTTTTCTTTCCAGTGTTTCTAGCAGGGATATCGAATTGCATTATAACAGCAAAGCTGCCCAAGCTGAAAGTTTTTGCAGAGGGTTTGACTGTCCCGCATGCACACCGAGAAAACCGAACTTTAGAGAGTAAGTACCAATTCTCCCTCCAGCGTCACAGAAGTAGCATAGCGGTAGATGTAAAGGCTAGAAAAACGGGCTTTCACACACACAACTTTGACAAAGTTCTCCCCAGCAGCAAATTCTCTGAATGGCAGTATTGCCTCTACCCATAAATGCACTGGCCCAGGTGCTTTGCAAATCTATGGCTGCAATGAGACAACAGTATTTAAGCAGTGACTTTCACAAGAAGTTACCCATGTTTCAGCATGCCCCACGAGGGCTCCTAGCTTCCCTAAAAACCCACCTTTTTTTTTTAGGAAGTTACAAGCCCTTACTACCGTGACCGGGCTTACACACCAATTTCATCTGGGGACCAGGCAGGAACTGAAAGATACTTGAAATATTTTAAAGTAAAAAGTTTCTGAAGTTCCAGAGAGATTTACAGCTTCCTGTAAAAGCCTACAGAAGACTCTGAATTGTTCCTCTGCTCTGGTCCACCTAACTTAGCCCAACCTAACCAAAATGAAGAAAATTTTGAACTGTCAAAGACTTGTAAACACATTTGAAATATTCTTCTCTCATTTTAGAGGGAATTCCATCCAGAAATTACAAAGATATGCTGACCAGACAAAAACGAAGTACCATCATTAAAGTGTTCATCGCTTGCATCCTGTTAGCCTTCGCAATATCCTACAGCATGTTTGTTATATATGAAATTCCCTTCCTGGTAAGTTTTGGAATGTGACAGCTTCTCACACTCATCCAGAATACAGCCTTGTAAGTGTAACTGATGAGCTGAAATACGTTTACCAAGTTCTCAGGGAGAACTGTCTTTACAGATATGGACGGAAGCTGTGTGCTCAATACAGTGAGACAAGAAAAATACACGGTCTGAGATTTGCAGACCTCCTGAATTCATTGTACTATGATGACCATGATCTAGTTAAAGGTGCCCCTGCTCACTGCAGGGGGGGTTGGGCTAGATGACCTCTAAAGGTACCTTCCAACCCCAAACATTCTACGACCCTATGACCACAACCATCTCACAAACTTCTTGATGTATCAGGACACTGCTCTTCCTAGAAGAAACCTTGTTCCTCCTTCTCAGCAGAGATTAGCAGCAGAGTAATTCCCTAACTCCCTATCAGCCCAGCTACTGGTTTATGGGAGGCATGTCTGATTTTTGGTTGCAATCAGCCGCGCCCCAAATTACTGCTATCACCGTGAGGCAGTTCTGTCAAAAAGCCGCCCAGAACAACCTTGCGCTCCTGCGCACGGGCAGCTGCTGGCCAGCCGGGAGAGGTACTCCTGATGCCAGAGGCAGAACAGTTTAGGGGTGGAAGAGAATAGGAAAAACTTTCAGAGGACAGGTAACCCTCTCTAGTTTTCTAGGCCGCAGGATGAACTATTTAAGCACATAGGTTGAGGTCATATATACAAGCAGGAGATACTGAGAACAAAAGACATCAGGGGCTGCGATATGCCAACTTCCTCCTGTAAAGCCGTATTACTTTGATGCCTAAAAATCTAGTAGCATCCACCATGGCCCCTCCAGAAGCCCATAGCCTTTTTATAGTTTTGAACAGTTGGTATTGCCCGCCATCCCCTAAACACCCCTAACTGCTTTTGCTTCTTTCCCAAGCGCTTGTGCCCTGACTGGCTCAACAGCATATGGAGCAGCACCAGGAGCCTGCCGGCAGCCTGTCCCCCAGTGCATGACCAAACAGCAACGCTTCTGACCCGGTTTCTGAAGGGCACAGAACAGAAGCCACTTCAAACTTTTGTCTGACTCTCAGCCTCCTTTTGCCAGGTACTACTGGTCAGTATCAACCCAGTTTGACTGAGGGATAGCAGGCCTCAATGCAAGCACGTTTCCAAGCGAAGATCTGATTAGGTAGTAAGGAGACAGCCAAATCCATCCCTGGGGGAAGCTGGGTGGGCTCAGCCCGTCCCCATGCTGGCTGGCAGCCATCTGACAAACCTTGCGTACCTCCTGGGCAAACAGCACATGCAGCACGTGCCATCGTGCCCGTGGTCACAAGCGGAGACAGGAGGGAGCTAAGTGAGACAGGAGGGACGCTGGGACTGTCGGCGTGGGGAGGGTGTACAGGGCCGGTCTGGGCTCACCCCTTCTGCTCTTCACAGGGTAACCTGGTTTTAGGTGCATTGAAACAGTAACTGTGCTCGATGATAGACCTACCCCTTCCCCCTCAAGAAATTAAATAACCCTGAAATATTAAGGTGCCTTTTCATGAAGAAATTATTTAATCTTGTGCTTCCTAACCCCATTAAGCGAACTGCTGAGGTACTCCACTCCCACCTCTCACTGTGACTTGGGACCACGTCACTTAACTTCGGCTTATCCAGTTACTTGTCTGTCACCAGCTCCGGAGAGCTTAGCCCTGCCGACACACAAGGAGCCCTCTGGATATTACACATACAGAACAAACCGCTTGAGAGCATTTAATTTGCAGAAATTATCAGTAAATAATTTCAAATAGCAAATGAAAATCACCTCATTTGTTAAGACTTCTGAGTAGAAAAAGGCAGCATGTGGGCACATTATTCATTAGAAATTATCCACTTAGATCTTCCTGGAGTGTAACTGCAGTGAGAAATTTGCTATAGTGAGAGATCTGGAAATTGAACCGAGACCCTTAAGAGCCATTTCACACAAGCCATTGAACAGCCATCAGGTGGTGACACCTTTGGGCTTCTACCAAGCTGAAAACCATTTGAACAGACTTAAGGCAAAAGACTCTTTCTGTCATCGCTCCCTCCAGGAGACATGAAGCATGCTGTAACTTTAGTTCAGTTCAGCCAGGAGATGTCGCACCACTAAATTACTGAACTGAAAAATGCGAGCACTGGCGTAAGGAGTAGGGGTTGTTTAACGTTCCTCACGAGTATTTTTTCTTCCCTTGTCAGACAGATGCATAATAGCGAGACCCTTACAAGAAAAGATCCAATATCATTGTCATCCATGAAACCTACCCATGAAAAGCTGCAGGCCTCAGAGAAACACCCTTTTTACCTGCCAAGATGCATCACCTTTCCCTCACCACTTACTGGAAACAGCAGAAAGCAACCGCTGAGAAGACACCCATATGTTGATTCCTTCCATTAACTTCCCAGATCCTTATTTTAATGTCCAGACACAGGAAAAACCTGTTAGCATAAGCAATAAATATTTCATTGACATTCCAAACTCTGCCTCTCTTCATTTTTTCCCATGATTTTTCACATGCATTTGAGGCCTGGGCAAAAGGAAAAGGAAATAACTTCCAGTATTTTTATTCTCGTAGTTAAGTAGCTCAGACAAGGAGCATACATGTAGCAAACTCATCCTTAGGATACCAGACCTTCTCCTCCAGCCTCAACAGCAATAACATAGATATTAATTATTGAGCCCTTTGCCTAGGTCTGAGTAGGTGCACGTTTTCATGTGCTGATACAAAATGAATCTCTATTTGCAATGTACTTATATCTAATGCAATCTTCAGCTCTCTGATATGAACTGCCAAAGGCTACATCTGTCTGCTACAGAGAACAGCTCTCAAGTTCAAATGCAAAGGATTAAATGCTTCAGAATCTGCATAAATGAACAGAAGCAGCCCTCGAGCTTCACGGTGAACAAGATACCACTTCCCCCCAGTGATGCAGATCCTGTTCATCTAAATCAACATAATGCACGCTCTGAGGGGCACCAGAAGAATTTCACACAAAATTAGTATCTTACAACAGCATACAAAATGTCGCACAGAAACAGTAATGACAGGAGGGTTTTGTGGAAGAGGTGTGGGGTCACTGAGCTACGTGGGGCAGACACAGCCCTGGGCGTGTGGGATGTCCCAGGCACGTCGAGTTTACTGCAAGAACAGCACCCAAGCATAAGCACGTATTTGAAATCCATGAAATACCAGTTACGTTTGCCAGCACCGGGGCACCATAAACATACAGAGAATCTACTTATTATCCGTGTTAAACCACATAGTAACTGTCAGCATTGCTGTTACAATCACACCAGGCTCTGAAGGAGTACCACGTCCCCACAGGAACACAATCCAGCAAACGAGGCTACCAAAGAGGTGACGAGAGATCCCACGAGGTGCGTCTCGGCACCGCGCCGGGCTGGCCGTGCAGACCACCTAACACAGAAACAAACGATTATTTTGACCAAAGCAACTCGCTAAACCACTCCCCAGCTTTGCTTCAGGGTTTTACGCCACGCCGAGACCCACTAGAGCCCTGTCCAAATCCTTCTGACGGGATGCTGGCAGCAAGCCCAAGCCCAGGCGCGCGCCCAGGTCACAGGGACACCCGCGGGGTGGGTGGGGGGCGGCCAGGAGGTCTCCTCAGGGACGGGCGAGCCTTTCTCAAG
>NW_009258295.1:100993-135431 GCF_000687185.1 Egretta garzetta | reverse complement strand
GAGGAGAAGGGTCCGCCAGGGCTGGATGGGGAGTGGGGATATGGGGAGTGGGGATATGGGGAGTTGGGATATAGGAAGTTGGGATTGGGGAGTTGGGATATGGGGAGTGGGGGATGGAGGAGTGGGGATGGAGGAGTTGGGATTGGGACATGGGGGAGTGGGATATGGGGAGTTGGGAGTGGGATATGGGGAGTGGGATCTCTAAAGGTAGATATGGAGGAGTTGGGATTGGGATTTGAGGAGTGGGATATGGGGGAGTGGGGATGGAGGAGTTGGGATTGGGATATGGGGAGTGGGATGTGGGGAGTTGGGAGTGGGATATGGAGGAGTTGGGATTGGGATTTGAGGAGTGGGATATGGGGGAGTGGGGATGGAGGAGTTGGGTTTGGGATGTGGGGAGTGGGATATGGAGATACAGGGGAGTGGATAATGGGGATATGGACGAGTGGGGAGTGGGATGTGGGGGAGTGGGTAATGGGGATATGGGGGAGCAGGATATGGGGATATGAGGGATTGGGATATGGGGAGTGGGATATGGGGGAGTGGGTAATAGGGATATGGAGGAGTGGGGATTGGGGAGTGGGATATGGGGGGTGCACGGGGCTGCTGCAGGAATGGCCTGTGCTGCTGTGCTTGGTGCTGGCACTGCACCGGCGGGTTAAGCAGTGGTGCACAGTTGCAAGCAGCCCTGTAGGTGGGACTACAGTGGTTTGCAGTTCACAGAGTGAAGTGAGTGCCCAGCGGTGGCTGTGCGGTGTCACTTACGGCCAAGCGGTAAAAAGTCCAGCCTGGAAGTTGCTCTCAGTTGTCTGAGGATCCAAGCAGAGGTACAGGGAGGGGCAGCCAGGATGGAAGCTACTTCCATCTGCATGGAGGGGCCGCATAACTTCAGTGGTGTCCCTGGATGCAGGACCATGCCTCCCCATGTGGTGCATGGAGGAGAAAAGTCTAGAAAGAGAAACATTAATTTCAATAAGTCAAATGCCTGAGCCATTCCCAGCAAAAATACCTTGTAAAAGTGAGACATGTTAGAGATCCCACAATGGAAAGCAACTCCATTCCCTGATGGTGGACAGCAGTGTAGAACCTCGCTGTACAGGTGCTGGTGAATCAGGCCGATTCATAGGAGCTGCCACACAGTCAACACTGAAAATGTAGTTGACATCAGCGTGGTAGACTTTTGTACTGCTGTGTCCGTGACATCTCTAACCTGTTCATTCCCTTCCTGGTGCCTCTTGGAAGTGCAGAACACTTCCTTGCACAAAAACTGTTCATAACTCTCTGCTCAGCACATACATTCCCACTCGGTTCAGGATTGGCTTGTATCCCCATCACTTCTCATCTCTTCTTACACTGTATCCCATCTCTCCACATTTGATTTCTTCTCATATGCAGAAAACAGACTCTCAGCCATGTCAAGTGGTCCCTGTTACGAAGACTGCTGACAGCCCTTTTGCTTTTGTGTTCAGGACGCTCTGGGAGCATCTCATCTGCGAGGGCTGCGTGAGAGACATCCACAGGGAGAGAATTCCCTTTTTGGAGGTACAGGTTGAGGCAAGGCTTATGCTACGGGCTTTTAGGCAGGACAAGTTTTACTGAGAGGAGCAAGAACACCGCCGAAGGAGAGGAATGGAGCGCCTGGCCTCCTTCAGTAGTAAGTACCAGAAGAAGACATTTGGAAAGTGTTCGCCATTGTTTACAGACATAAGCAGCCGTCGGGGGGAGAGAGACAGAAAACTAGCAATATTTGTTCCGCAGGGTCACTCTGATCAAATTCTCAAGAGCATGAGTACATGAATGATTCAGTGGGAATTTGGGTCTTTTTTTCTGTCTACTTTTTATAGTTGGGCTAGTTCAAATCCATTTTCTTGGAAAAAATGTGCCTTATAACTGGGCAGCCTATTTATTTTGACTCCTTTGCAGTGAACAAAATAAGAAAAACTTGCAGAGCAGTGTTTCATTCCTTGTTCAGCAATCTGAACACAGTCTGAGGTTTGGGCGTGTTACAGAACAATCTTGTTGATGCCTTTGCAACCACAGCAATATGCTTCACGAGTCTGACTTGAGGCAGACGGATGGGAGACTGCAGCTGTCTGTGCAGTATTCTCCACGAATTAGGTCTTGGGTCTGGTCTTCAGTGCAGAACACGAGCATGGGCACTGGATTAAATCAGCCAGCCAGCACAGCTCCTGGCATCACTGCCTTGTTGTACCAGGAGGCTGCTACAGAGAAGATTTTCCTTCGAGTCTGTTGCACAAGTTCAGGTTTAGTGTGTCGGGGCTAGCAGGCATGCAGTGCCAACGTCTCTCTTGCAAGTCTAGCTGAACAAGGAGCTTTTAACAGGTATTTGGAGAAGCTGCAGTAGAAAAAAGGCTATATACTGTTGAGTTCACTTAGAATTACTGGGCACAAGTGAGTTTAGGTGATTGCAAAACCAGTGCCGTGTTTGTGTTGCGTGAGATTTGTTTTTGGCTTCACAGATGACCCTTTTGATAAGCCTCCATGCCGAGGTTGCTCTTCGTACCTCACAGAGCCCTACGTTAAGTGTGCTGAGTGTGGGCCTCCTCCCTTCCTCCTGTGTTTGCAGGTGAGTGCAAGGATAAAAGCAGAGGCATTAATTTCTTTGAGAGAGTCATCAAAGGCCTGTCCGGTGCCAAGCCGTTCCATAAACACATTAATAACTGGTCTCTGTAAACTTGTATCAACACACTTATTTGCTTAGGGACAGGGAAATGACAAAGAAAACGTTGGAGGCATGAGCAGCTGAAGGGGATCTTTGTGAAGGCAGCCAAAGCTACCTAAAGACATGCAGTCAGCCTGACTGTGTAACGGAGCATGCCGCTGCATGTCTAGAGAGGTATCGTGTCTGTCATTTTTTTATGGCATGAAAAAGAAAAGCCATCAGGAAACACCCTTTCCCTGTCACTACAGGTTTTTTCCCCTCCCAAATGGAAAAGAACATTTGGGGAGAGTTTGCAATATTGACAATAATTGTTTGTGACCAGATATAATTCTTTAAAAATTCTGTGTGTGATCTGATAACCACAGAAAATACTGCTAGTTTTAATTATTAAATAAGTTTGCATTATTTATGATTTGAAAATGGCAATAACCTCTAAACATGAGAAAACAGCTTAGCCTTGTGCTCAGGTATGGACAAAATACACAAAGCCATATTTTGTATATTGGGTATGTTTTTGTTCATTTACCTGTGCTTAAAAAAATAGAAAATCAACAGTTGAAAAGAGCTGCAAACCATGCTGGTGCTTTTTAAACAGAAAACCAAGATTAAAGGGAAACTGTGTTTTCAATACTTAAGAAATGCTTTGTGCTCTTTTCCTGGAACAATCCACTTTGAAACATACACCAAGCTTCTTCCGCCTGCCCAACTTTGCCATAAATACTTTAAAAAAGTGTGTCAATTCACAGGAGTTATGTCTTGGTGCAAAAGACAAGTAAGATACAAAGGCAGATTTAACACAGTTTTAACAAAGATTTTTCTACCATTTCATGTTTTTTCGAAAATGAAATTAGAAGAATTGAGTATCTTCTCAGCGTATCAGGTGGTCGGGTTTGGATACCCAGTGGTTGGAGAATAAAAGCTAAAAAAGGGCTGGTTAAAATGTTTTCAGGGGAGAAGTAAGAGGCTAACTTAATGCTAATCTTTCGTTCCAGTGTTTCACACGAGGATTTGAATACAAGAAACATCAAAGTGATCATACTTACGAGATAATGGTAAATATTCCTTTTAGATAACACCTACTCGATCTTGAGCTTTCATAACTTCCCAGGACTTAGACCCTTGCTTACTAATACTACATTGAAAAGTTAAGTGATATAATTCTTTGATTCAGAGGTTTAGAACTATTAAAAGAAGAAAAAGTCACTCTGGAGAGCAAAGAAAAATACCCACCTGGAACAGAATGGAATAGTGGAGACATTTAAGGCTACATTTTTTTGTTGTACCCAGATAGCACAATGCATCTCACTAGGCTTCCAATTCTTTAACCATATGAATCAACTTATATTTCTCTATTCTTATTTTTCTTCCCCAAAATTAATCATTTTGAAAGTCTTCAGTAATTTTTATTGTGTTTCATAGCGTAACAGTGTTGAATTACAGCCCGTAGCTACAACATGTAACCGTATATCAGAAGATCTGTAGGGACAAACTAGCTTTTACTGTAGTTGATGACCCAATGGCCTAAATAATTCAACGATTATTTGATCGGGTTTCATGGGACACAGTAAAAGTTTAAAACTACCAGTATTATGTACTGTAGTTTAGAACTTCTTTGCTCTTCATGTGGTGTATTATAACAGAGGATCACAGCAGTTTGATTTGCTTTTTTCTTCTCTAGACTTCCGATTTCCCTGTCTTAGATCCTAACTGGACAGCTCAAGAGGAAATGGCACTCCTAGAAGCTGTGATGGACTGTGGATTTGGAAACTGGTGAGAATTTAGTGGTTCAGCCAACTTCAGTTGGTGATGGGTAGTTTTTCCTTTCATTTCACTGGATCTTACTATTGGATACATCAGTGCACATTGAATGTTCAATGACTTACTGTGGGCGAGACACTAATTTAGCAACTAAATTGGAAGACCAGGGTAGCAGATTCTATTTTCAAATCTGCTGTTAGATATACAAGGCAATGGTTAAAGGCTTCTTGTGAGATGCAGGGCACCTCCAGTGAAGTACAAAGCTCCCTCAGTTTGCATTGAAGCCACTGGGTTCTGAAGGAGCTCAACTATTGCACAAGATTTTCTGTGCCTCAGTTTACTCCTATGCAAAAAACAACTCCAGATTTTCTTATCTTGTGTGGTTTCAGTTTGCTTACAGTTGACTAGGTAGGTATTACTATTTTTGGAGGTTTCCTGCTTCTCTCTCATATTTAGGATAGAGCACTGGAAATATTTAATGTTTTTACATTATGTTCTGTTAAGTTAATTTCTGTAGTTGCTACAGGTTTTTTATGCATTTGTAAATAAAGGAGATCTGTAGTCATGAGTTATCTCTCTTCTCCTTCATGAAAAAATAGCTGTATTTAAAGTATAGAACTCCAGGCTTCACTGAAACAGAACTGTGAGGTTTTATGTGTACATTGCTGTCATAATTAAGACTGAAAACTGGTTGCAGTTATGTTCTGCAACTCTGCTGTCTAGTACACTTTGTCCTACTTAGCAATACAAGTAATCTTAACTTTTTCCTTAAACACTTGGCTTTTTTCAGCCTTTACCAAATAAAGGAAAAACTGACTTTTCTTCCTGGAATACCTTGCATCCAGTTTTTAGTTTAACAGAAATTAAAATGATTACTGCTGGTGTTTTGGTTTTCTTTTTTTTTTTTTTTAAAGTCCTCAACTTCCCCAGCCATTTTATTAAGACAAAGTATTTCATGTTTCTAGTCGACCACTTCTCCAAGAAAGTTTGGCAAAGATTTCTAGAGTGTGTTTTGTACAACCATTTTGGTATTTATCAAAAACCTGTTTAACATCGCTACACGAAAGGGGAAACCACTATAAAGTTAAAATCGCAAGAGAAACTTGAGAAGCAGAATGCAATTCAGGACTTCGAATTTACCATTACCAGGAGTTAGTAAAATGTATTAAAAGCTCTCAAATAACAATACTAAATTCTCAAATGTATAAAAGATTTGGTTCGTTACATCAGCCAGGGAATTTCTCATGTAAAGACAGTGAATTGCATTGCTCATAACCACCAAAAAAGTGCTCCCTAGCACTGTATCTATTGTGTAAGTATTGGCTCAGTGTTAGTACACAAAATGTGAATTCAGACATCATGACAGATCAGTTCTCTGCACACAATACAATCAATCTCTTGTCCAAAATTATCTTTTCCCACTAGAGAACGAAAAAAGCCCTCAACATTTTTGTGTTCTTCATATTAAGCTTCCCCCTGTTCCCACTTCAGGCAGGACGTAGCCAACCAGATGTGTACAAAATCCAAGGAGGAGTGTGAGAAACATTATATGAAACACTTTATCAACAATCCCTTGTTTGCATCTACGTTACTGAACCTGAAGCAGGCGGAGGAGGCGCAGCACAACGAAACAGCCATTCCTTTCCACCGTGAGTATCCCCTGCCCACTAGCACAGGCAGGGAGCTTCCCCGCAAGGGCTCCGCTCTTACAAATCTTGAACGAGCAGCCTTTGGAGAAAGGCATGCGCCACACATGCCGTTTGCTTTCATTCCCAAAAGGAGAGCTTGTTCTGATGGCTAACTTGAATAATGTTAGTAGTGGGGTTCTCTTCACACTGTATGAAATCACTGGTGTAACAAATAAACAAGACTGCCAGTTCAGTGGGAAAAGGGAGGGAACAGAGTGGTCTGATACAAACACCACCGTCTCAAAACCAGAAGTTCCTGCATGGCCAGTGGAAATGGTCACTCTCTGGAATCACCGCAGCAAACGCCTGGATGTGCATATTCATTTAAAGGACAAGCTACCTCAAAGCTACTTCATATGGGGCACAATATAACAGCGTGTCCTTCATCATAAATACCAGGGCGAGTTCTCACCCTCGTGCTGGGGTGGTTCCTTTTCTTGTCGTAGCAATTTTAACTGAGAAGGGATTTCTACCTTTAAAACATTTCATCTGATTATCTGCTGTGTACCGGGCCTAACTGCTGATCTGATTTGTCATAAAATCATTCCCTTTAAACTACGCTGATTTCACACCTCTCTTTAAAACCACCTTTTAAAAAATTTATGTTAAGTTTCAGCAATTTTAACAAATTTTCAGTTTTCCTTAAATTTAAAATCTATAGAATTCCCCCAGTCTAGCAGCTGTTCCATTATAAAGCTCTGCAGAGTGGCTGGGTAAAAAGATTGCTTGGTATTTTGAGGTTTAAATTTCACAATAAAGTGGTTAGAGCTAAAGCAGTAGGAACTGGACAATTTTGGTTCTGTCCCTGGCTGTCATTGATTTTTTTATGTGACCTGGGCCGAGACAAATTCTCTGTGCCTCAGCTTCCTTTATCTGTAGCGTGGGACTTAGAATACTTAGCTCCTTCACAAGTGTGTTGTGAGCCTCAGTCCATTATTGTCTGTGAAACACTGAGCTCCTCAGTTGGGAAGCGCTGTAAAAATTCAGAGTTGCATGGCTTTAATTGCAGCTCTCTGTAAATGGCACCCAGAAGATGGCAGATTTAACACCCCTGTCGCTATTAACTAAAAGAACCTGCACGCTGAGACCGTGTGATCCGCAGAGGTTTATGGGGGGATGCTGAACTCTGAAACGTAGAGTTTACATTTTATAACCTATTTATTACCTTGAATTTATGTGTTTGACTTTTGTGAATGCGATGAAGATCTCAGATTCCTGCATTTTTTTCTGGATGAACTCAGTCTTTTTCTGAATAGAACGCTGAATAAAAGCCCAGGCAGGGTGGGTTTTTTCAACTAATTATTCCCACTTTTCCTGCAAAAGAAACACCTATTTACGGATTGTATTCTGTTAAAAGAAGACCCCAAGCCCTACAGAACAAATAAAAAACCTTTGTTTTTTCAGCTGCTGATGACCCCCCACGGCCTACTTTTGATTCCTTGCTCTCCAGGGATATGGCTGGGTACATGCCAGCGAGAGCCGACTTTGTTGAGGTAAGACTCTCTCTTCTCCCATTATTTTAAATTTGCCACTGAGTGCAAGATCAGCAAACGCGCGCTTGTTCGCCCCTGCCTGTAGGTCTTTACTCTTCGTATAAAAAACACTAGAAGAGAGGATAGGGCAGGGTGATTGAACCAAGGATTTAATTACAGAGGTGGCGCTGCGGACCTGCAAAGCTGCCAGCAAGCAATCTGTGAGCCACTGGCTTTGTGTGCAGGGGCTGCAAGCCACGTTGCTACCACCAGATGTCCAGTAATGAATGGCTCTTATGTAAGCGGACTAGATGTTGTGAATTAGATGCTTAGCGAAAGGGGTCAGCTTCAGCGTGCTTCTGTTTCGTTTGCCTTAGAGAAGCACATACGAGCCTGATCCAAAGATCGCTTGAAAGACCTGCATTGTTTTCAGTGTTTTTAGCTGTGGGCCCAGGGCCCCAATTTCCTGTTGCAAAACAAGCTCCTGCACATGAAGTAATGAATTCAGCCATATAGGGGCTTGTTGTTTTTGTACAGAATTTCCACCACAGTGTGGGAGTCATGGAGATTACCTGATTAATTCTCATTATCCTATCACAGCATCCTGTTCCAGTTCCAGCCATGGGGGTGCATATTACACATTCCCTAGTTAAAGCTCTCCTGTGATGTATGTTGCTCAAGGATGAAACCTTGTACAACTCCGTATGAGTAAATACCTGTTTTCAGTACTTCTACAGGTACTGAAACCTGATACCAATTTTTTAGTGCTAGTTAGTGACAATTTATTAATCACCTCTGAACAGGAGTTTGACAACTATGCTGAATGGGATTTGAGAGATATTGATTTTGTAGAAGATGATTCAGACATTTTGCATGGTAAGTCCCATATTTTTGTACATTGTCTTACAACAACGTTTCTGAGTGCCTACACAGCATTTCATTGGGTCTCTTTTTCTCTCCACACCTTTTTAAAAGTGAACATACATTTTTAATGATCTCACTTCTGTGCGCTGGGATTTAAACACTGTCATTTCTATGGTCCTCGCTTTCAAATCCTTTTTAAAAGCCCTTAATCAACTGACAAACAAATGGTATTTATATATAGAATAATGCACTTCACTCATTGCTGAAATGTAGCTGGTTGCAAAGTAGAACGTGACTGAAATCGAATAGTCTCAAGCAGTAGTAGGAATCTCTTTAGGAAACACAGAAACGATGTTTTATCCAGTATAAACTCTAGAGAAGGTTTAGCTAAGTAGATGCAAATTATCTGAGATAGCAATTTGTCTGGAAACAGCAGTGCATCAGTGCTTGAATAAGCAGACTTACAGGCCTATTAAAAAGCAGAAGCACCAATGCCTTCATATTACTTCCCCTCCCCATCTGAAAGATACTCTTTCCATCTGCATAATGTTTGTGAGCATCATAGCAAGGCACAACTTTTGTTCTGATTTGGAAAGAGGAACACTTTTGTCTCTGTTGCTAACCCCCTTTCCCCTACTATGCCTGGTTTGTTAGGAGACCTGTCACTGACTCTAACCTCTGTTAGTTCAGGAAATCTGGTATCAGGTTAGGTATTAATGCAGGCAGCAAGGAGGTAACGTAGTTTAAGACTATGTGCAACACACTGAAACTGTTCTACTCTTGAAGTTGTGTGGTTTTCATGTGTTAAACACGCACACTGAGTTATAGTAGCATTAGCTGTATGTGACAGCTTTTTTTATTGTGAAGAGGATGGTTGTTGTATGAGTCCAATTACTGCTACTGCGTTTCTGTGAATATAGCTGCCTTAATAATACCAAATAACAGGAATTATTAAAATGATGTTTTAATCCATAGAGAAGAAAAGATCATATTTTTCCCCACATTTATAAGTCCAGACAGTGTTTAAAAGTATTGTGTTTATGCTTCAGAATTCTCCCATCTATGTCAGGCAGTTCTAAGCTAAAGCCTTAGCATCCCTTGGAGACAGACAGATCCTGTTACATACAGACAGTCTTTCCAAACTTAAAAATCAGTTTGAAATTTAGTAGTTTACACAGAGCTTTAAGGAGTGCAAACTCCCTTGGCTTAAAAAAGGTTATGAGAATCCTACATCAGTCTCCCTTTTAACGTTTATCAAAAGGGGGCCTAGCTTGTGGACATGTCACGGATTCATCATGCTGTCTCTCTACTGTTTCTTTTTCTTATTATTAAAAGCTATATTTTCTTGCTTCCATGTCCTATTCTGAGTGCTGGCAAACTGAAAAAGCAAAATAATCTCCTAGTTCTGTTCATTAATTGATAGCTTAATATTCATTCAAGCTGGTTACCAGCACTGTCTGCCATACCCTATCTTCCTCCCACTGCACAGTTCAGCCATTTAAGATATCTCCCTACCAGCCTCCTGTTTACGTTGTCAATCTGAATGCAAAAATCAGCTTTTCCCATCTCTTCAGAATATCACTGAGCTATGCAGGGCCAGGCCCTTTGGTCTGCCTAGCTCCATGTCCTGTTAGTGCCCCACAGCAGACGCACAGGAGAAAGGTGTAGGAAAAGGCAAGTATAGGCAGATACTTTTCCTGGCATATCTTCCACATTTCCTGCAGTGAGAAGTTTAGAGACTCCTTGAGCCATAGGTTGTGTTCAGCCCATTTTGAGCAAAGGACCTGTCCTCCATGAACTCGGCTAACTACTGTTAGAAATATATACATTTGTACTTTTGCCCCGTTAACATCCTGTAGCAGTGAGTTCCATAACTGAGTTAGGAGTTCTACGATTTAATTACATGTTGTGTGAAAAAAATACTTCCTTCTGTCTGTCACATCTTTTGCCTGATCGTTGGATATTTTCTAGTCCATTCAGTTGTCTTCAGTATTAGTATAGGATGTCAGGCATTTTCCCTGTGAAAACTGTTTGGCAGAGGTTATGGAGTGTGACCAACTACATTTTTGATCTCTTAGCTCAGGAAGTCTGGCATCTTCCTTCCCACAGCTGTCCTAGATCTGCCCATGTGAGAAAGAATGCCTCTAAAATACGAAGTCCCATGGTCTAGCCAGCTGTTTTTCTTTTACATGAGGCATCTTGGGGAGAGAAAGAATTATTTTCTAAAAAAATTTGGAATTAGAGCTTTCCCTTCTCCAAGTTTATACAAAGAAAGGAAGGAGCCACATCCTCCCTGTCCTGCAGTTTTAAAGATCTCAGATGCTGACTTTGCTTGAGAGTATTTTGCAACCTAATTGTAGGATTTCATGCTGTAGAAAATGGCTCAACACTTGGATCTGAAGGCAGGGACAGGCATTTGGTTGATTTAAGAAACCTCTGTAGTTTCTAGTTAGCAGGCAGAGAAGGTTGTGGGGCGGCCCTGGAGGCCCAGGTTCTCGTAACCTCTCCCAAGGGTGCCTGTCCCACTACTTCCAGGCAGCGGCTCTAACGTGCCTCTCTACCCCAGCCCTGCCCACTGGCAAACTTCTGACACTAGCACTTACAGAAATGTCCTTGAAAAGCAGCCCCGTGGCTGTCTTCCACACCTGCTCCAGACAAATTTTTGCTGACCAAACAGCAAACTTGGTTTTTTTGAAAAGGTAAAAACGTAAACCAGGGTTTTAACACATTTTTATAGCCCAGAGAAACCCAAATGGGGTCTTGCAGCATGGATTAAGTATCAGGTTTGTGAAAAAATCGGCAGTTTGTTTTCCTGCCATACATTACACCTCACTGGCTTCAAGATTAATTTTTGAAAACTTCTTTTATATTCCATTTTCTGAAAGTTACTCAAGCTAGACCCAGAGAACACACTGACCGGAATAAATTTCTATGGCCCCTCTTTCTTCTGTTTCACAAGTCACAGATCAGTGCTGCAATGTCTAGGTTGCATGTAACACAGGAATATTTGATGCTTTCATTGGAATGGAATTCCCCCTTCTTCCCTTTCCTCCACATTGCTCTGCTCTTCTTAAAATTTTGTAAAAATCTTTTTATAAAAAAAGTCCTAGACTTAAGCTGCTTGACCACTGTTCCCTAATATCATCGCATTTTCCCTGTTACATTTTCCCTATGTCACTCTCAACAAGTTCGCAGTATTCCCACAAGAAAGAAGAGTGCAATTTAATACGAAGTGGAATGACTCCCAGGCAGCCTCTTAGGAGGGACACAGAAACCTGTACCTGCTGACTCACCAGCTCCTCCCGCCACCCAGGAGGTCACAGGCATTGTTCAGTCACTTCTTGACATTAGTGAGACGCTAGAAATTGTACAAAATCTCTTATATTTCAAGTAACTCGTTGAACTGTTAACTCTTATGCGGTACTTGCAATACAACAACTGCATGCAAATATATATTGCAGTTAAACAAACACATAGTGGACAGATCAAAAGAAACAACGAGCTACAAATCTAATTCAGCCCAGAGTGCCTGAATATTTCATGAATTACAAGTTTTTGTCAGACTCGATTATAACATTAGTAATTTATCTTCTTTCAGGCTTTTTCTCCTCTTTCCTTCTCGTGTAAATGATTTTTACTTCTAACACTGGGGAGTAATTGCTGAACCCGCAGGTTGAGAAGTGAGTGGAAATAGACTGCAACTCTGGCTGTACAGTAGTGAAATTTCATTTTATAAGATACAAGGCACTCAATGTCCTTCTAAATATTACATGATGTTTATTCTTTTGTGGAAAGTCCTGACATGCTCTGAAGGCAGATACTGTGTTTGCCTAAGGTCCTGCTTGCCTCTTGGGAGGGTGAATTTGGATTGTGGCCATTAAGTTTGTACCAACCAAGGCACACACTGGATACAGAGCGTGTTTACTTTGATTAGTTTGCATTCTTCCCATTATTTGGGCCTTGCATGCCAAACAGAGGTTAGCTAGCATGAAACAAAGGTCTCACTCATTAGTGTTCAAAAAAGTTTTTGCAGACCAAATGAGGCTGAAGAGGAATGACAAGCAAAGAAACTGTTTTGGACACACTCTTGAGAAACCAAAATATTTTGATTTTTTGGAATGGAGAAAGGAGCCTTGAATTTCTGCCTATCACTGGATCCTTCAGAGCTACTCTTGACCATCTCAAAGAACCTTATCATTTCCCAAAATGGACACTCTGAACATGGTGTCAACTTGAATTATCTTAAATTGCCAGTACAAACAACTGCCTCCCTAGTATAATCCATGGGGAAAAGCACAGGCAGGCAAATCATTTTCATTCGTACAGCATCTCTTTTCTCATTTCAATGCAGCATGTAACAGTATAGTAGTCTGAGTTATTCATGCATTCCAGATTTTGTAATCAGCTGTTCCTGTGTGAATATGTCTATTAAAAACAAAGCCCCTCCAAAAGTGCATGTGGCAGAAAATACTAATTTTTCTGTAAGAAGCAGCTTCATTTTTTCCTTCATTTGTTCTCACGAATGTTCCTTCCCCCACAGTTGATCATAATTTCTTTCAGAATATTGTGCACTCAGGTGAAAGCATCAAAATGCAATGGTTATAGGTGCATAATTACTTGTGATATTTATAGAGGTTCTCCAGTGCAATTTCTGCATGTACTTATTAACTTCTGCCCACACAAACCCCAGAAAATAACACGTTAGCGTAGCTTGCAGAGGGTTTAAAAATACAAAAATATTTTCCATAAATTGGCACTGATTCCAACACTTAGTAATATATTTCATTCATGTTTAACTTGCTACATTTCCCAATTTTCCCAATTTCTTGTCCCCACATTTAAGCAAGAAGGAGAATTTGCTACCTGTGCTTGTTCTTAAATTAGGAAACTTAAATACCTCTTTATGAAAATACTTGGTTCTTGAACACTCTGCTTTTGCAAGAAATTTGCAAAAAGAAGAAAGAATATTGTACCACCCCTCCTATCTTCATACATAACCTTTTGCTCCTAGATTAACATCAAATCAGTTTTGTATAAATTGAAGACTTTTTTGCTAATACAGGATCAGCAAGCGTAACTTAAAACTGTCGGCTCCTGAGCTAATACGCACGGCCGTTGGGCTTGAGCTCTCCCTGCTCATAAGAAATTTTATTACCCAGAGGACTGCACAGATGAATTGCCCAGAGGCTAGGGGCTTCCTGGTGTTTACATATAAATACATATTTTAAAATAGACACATAACCACGCTTCTCCTTAATTGCATTATTAATTATTTATTGCAGAGTGCAATCAATAAACTGCCAGTATCGGTTTTGCTCTTTTCTTGTAACTACAGAGGGAGGAGTGGATTCTGGATTCTGTCACACGTGGGCCACCCCTGTTTACACAGCACGGTGGGCTGCTTAGTTTCAAAGATCTGCATATTGTCTCTACAGACCGTAAACCCACTGCCAAGTCTTAAGCCTCTTCCTTCTGAGAGCATATTGAAATAATTAACGTAAAGGAAAAAAAGCCAACCGAGAAATTGGCCAGGTTTATGCTTATTTAATGACCTAGAATTTTTGCATGAGGGAAGGGAAGGTGTTTCCTTATCTTTTCTTTCAAGAATTTACCAAAAAAGTTTATTAACCTAATGGTTACAGGAAAAAGCAGCTGAAGGATCTCCGAGGGGATCAGCCAGAGCTGCAAACAGATTTGATTTTGAAAAGGATATGATTTCTAATGAGCGTGGCTTTTTCCTGTGCTTCTTCACATTGTCGTGAACTATTCTCTTTGTTCTTCTGGCAGACGGATAGGTTTAGAAGTTAACAAGCTAAAATCTTCTAGCTGTTTTTAAGAACTGTAGCAAAGGCTACTTTGAATCTTCACAGTTCAGAACTGTGTCCTTCTATTTTTTGGAGTTCCTTGTTCTGTGCAAAGAAGTCTTTGTCCAAAGATGATACCTCAGATCCTTAAATCTGATAAATTTGCTTTTCAGGAGAAGGAATACTTAATACTTAACAATTGCATGTATGAAGAGGAATAAATAAGTACTGATAGTAAAACAGTCCAAGAAGAAAGAGGAAAAGAGTTCTCAGGATCTACTCAGGTTCATATTTACAGGCAGTGATGTATTTGGAAGGAGTAAGCACAAGAAAGCTTCTACAGGTAGCCTCTATAGCCTGCAGAAGGTTAGCCTCTAGGAGCTTACGCCCCTGTAAAATTGCTACAGGATTTTTAAAACAGCAGAGTGACCATTTCAGCCTACCATGAACATAAAGGCTTGACAATTAGCCTAATACAGTGATCACTTACGTAGTCTGTAATAATTTTTTTTATTATTATTTTGCAGCTCTGAAGATTGCAGTTGTAGACATCTATCATTCCAGATTAAAGGAAAGACAGAGAAGAAAAAAGTGAGTTTTCAAGCAGTAACCGTGTTCCATTGCTTCATTACCATGTTTTGGTCCCCAGTGTTGTCCTAATGCTAAACATAATTGATTTCCTATGGAATCCTTCCAGACAATTCCCATACATGGAGACCTTCTGCTATGAGATGTGCATGACAAGCTTCATCTTGGATGTGTGGTTCTCCTTCTGTGCACAGATTAAGATCAAGCACGTGGCTTTAGCAATGGTACCAGCCCAGAAAACGCAGATTAACAGACCCTGATACTTATTTGTACACGTGGTTGACAAAGGACCTCTACACACCATGGCTCTCCTTTAAACTCTCAAAACAAGTCAATAATTGTGAAAAGCCTATTTTCCAGTCCTTTTTAGTGCATGAAAGTCATGTACACAGTGCTCTTCATATTACCATCCCAAATCCAGTTATACATAAATAACTAAGCTTCTAGCACACCTTATGAGATCACGTAGCCATTTTGCAGAAAGAGAAACTGAAATACTGTCTGGGAAACCGGACCCAGACCCAGGGGTAGGAACCAGAAAGAGAGAGGCAAATCTCTGTTCTTTTCACTCCCTATGTAGTGCTGATGGACTACGCATAATTCATTTTCTACTTTGGGGGGGGGGAAGCTGCCAGTCTGTGACTAATTGCTAGACCCCCCACTTTCTCCACAGAAATGTTTGCATCATTAGTTTTAATTCTTAGTGGTCCATAAGTTAGTTTTCCACAATGTGTAATGAAGATAACTATATTGCTGATGTGAGTTTGAATAATTTATTCAGTTCATTTGGCAGCTTTTTAGAATGACTCAATCTATTCATTAAATTCAGTTTTATTATAACTTTCAAATACTTTGTTCAATATTTAAAATTATATCTTGCTGTACTACTCCCTGCTGGAAGAATTAGTGATTTGGAGTAAGACTCCTCCATTCCTTCTCCTCATAATACAGCATAGTTCTGTGAATGACAGGTTAAGAGTTGATGTGTATTGACCTGGTTCTTTATAATTCATAAATAAAAAATATTTAGGTGATATAATTTCCATTATGATAAATAGCGTTGTACTAAAAGAAAGTGCCACAAGGCTCAGTTACATAACTCAAATTGGCATCAGTTTTTGTAAAGTTTCTACAGCAGGGTGGGACAAAAGTCTGGAAAATGACATTAAAATCCTGATGTCACTCTCAGAAAGGCTTCTCTACATGGGACAGGAATATTCTTTTATACGTACTAAAGAAAATGCAGTGGCGTTTATTGAGCAAATTCCAACCTGACCTTGACCAGTCCAACTTTGTAGTATCTCTTATCATTTGCAAAAGTCGGGTGTTTATCAAACGGCCACATAGCAATGACCACATGACATTTGCTGAAACCTGTGACAAATGTATTTGTCACACACTTGTAGATATCTTACCTGCCTTTTTACTCTGCTCATTTCCCTGATCCTGTGAGGAGCATTTCAAACTTATGAGTTACCTAAGTAATTTTCCTCTTTTCAAAATCTAAGCTGTCATGGAAAAATTCCTTCATCCTGCTCCCAGTGCGTCTCACCCTTGCTCTGGTAGGAGGACGTTGGTCTCTCTCTGACACTGGAAATCGTGTTTCATGAGATGTTCCTTTACCTCCAGTTTTGGAAGGACGAGTTACAAGACACTGTGAAATCTGTGCCTAAAGAAGCAATTTCAAACCTTTAAAGCAATTGTAGCTCCCTTTGTGCTTAGTGCTGTCAGAGTTGGACTAATGCACACTGCTATCCAAAATTTACCCTGATGAAAGCCATGCTGCATCACTACATCGTGTTTCTTAGCTAGCCAGCTCCAGGGTTATGGAAATTTCATACATGTTTAGTTTTAGACCCCTCTGATGGTCTAAATCAAAGCTTCTTCTGAAGCCTTTGTATTTATGAGGTAATACACAGGTTAATTCCTTTTATTAACACCATTTTGCTCTCAATTACAGAATTATAAGAGATCATGGCCTAATCAACCTCAGAAAATTTCAGAGTGAGTATCAGGTGTAACTGCTTAACTTTAAAGTGGCGTCTACTCGGGAAGCAAAACTTCGCATGTTCACTGTTTCCAGTGCACCAGTGTGGTTTATTCATACTGGACCACGTTCAGATGGTCTGAATTCCAGCAGATTTCCTGCCCTGACTGTTTCCAACCGGCTGACTCTAACTACTTCCAGCTCAGTGTTTTAGTTATTGCCTCAGAATTGCTTTTCAGAAGCCTTTTAGGCTCCACTGAGTAGGAAGAGGTGAAATCTAGGCCTTTTAAGTGCATCTCACTGTTCTAAGAAATGATCAAACAACATTTAAATATCATCCCTTATGCTGTTAGAATTGTAAAGGCTGTATAATTTTGTTGCTTTTTACTCAGCAATTCGTAGTTGTGACACCAAAATGGCCAAGAAGCGTACCAAATCTGGATCTTTGGGCAGCTCACAGAGGCTGGTAGTCACTTCAGGTTCCACTGAATTTATTTTCTTCTCACAGTAGGAGTGATAAGGTGTGTCACTTTTCCCCCCCCTCCAGTTTTGGAAAGGCGATATCCAAAGGAGGTTCAAGACCTTTATGAAACAATGCGACGATTTGCACGAATTCTTGGACCGGTAGAGCACGATAAGTTCATTGAAAGCCATGCATGTAAGTATTTTGAGGATTTTAGCATATATGTTTTTCAATAGGCATAATGAGGGGTTGCATCATCTGCAATCTTTCCTAAATATATACTACTCCTGGAGGGCAGGAAGTTGTTTTTCTCTTCCTCCCCCATCTAACTACCTCAGAAAAACAAATACATTTGTGGTTTGATATATTAAATGAGGAGCGAGTGGTTTTTTCCACTAAACTGTGTCTGAGCGTTCTTTGTTTGATTTCTCAGTTGACTGAACATTCTGGTCATGTGTTAGAAGTAGTATTTTCTTATCAAAAGACCACTATTCATTTACTGGGACTCCATATCACTGAAGGAACAAAAATCCCTGAAATTTATGTCTGTATTGAGAGATCGGGAGCTGGCAGCAAATTGTGACTTCTTTGAAAGATACATGTTAAACTATTACATGTGTACATAATTATATAGTACAGCTGTCATTATGTCCCTTACCTTAAAGGGAGAGGCATTGTTCCATCACTGAATCATCCCGAGTCTTTATGCATAATCATAGCATGCATTTAGTCAAATTCCAGTACAAGTCATTACATCCTGCTTAATTCTGTGACTTAAACTGGGGAAATTGTTGCTCATTAGAAGGAAGAAAGCATTTAGACAGTTGCAACTGTGTCTTCAGGACACCCCGTGTGAAATACCAAAAGTATGATCCTGCAAAATCATGAGTCCCACACGCGAGTGCTAGTCCTGGAACCTAGTTTTGCTGTTATAGTGACAGCAAAGTCCTCAAGTTAACCTAATAGTCAAGTACACGCTTTATACAGATCGCCGGAGCAGTACGAGTAAACAAGTTCAAGACAAGCCAGCTTGCTCACTGCAAAACTAAACAACGCCTGGAAGCCAGCTGATAAAAGCAATAGGCAGTAAATATCTCGGAGCAAAAGAAACACGGGTACTTAATCTTACTGACTGCAGAAAAAGAGTTGTCTGCAAAGAAAAATTTTGGGAGGTCCAGTTATGAAAATCGTAGTTCAAAGGCATTATTAGGTGCTATGAGGAGCCTGGATAAAGTAGTTTTTCAAACCTATTGAAACGCCTTCCAGAAATCCTACATTGTTATTTGCCTTGTCCAGGGTATGGCAAAGGAACTGTCAAGGCATGAAGATAAAATAACTTTTATGAGCACACAGATGCTAGAAACCAGCTCAAATCTGTGATCAAGGAATGTTAGGACACAGTGAGTTTGAGATGCGATACAGACTTGTGCAGAGATGTTAACCCTCTCCGTGCTTCTGTGTACTTCATAGCTGAACTGTGTAGACAAATAAGAAATAGCGATGTACACCACAGTTCGCTGCCACCCCCACTGACCCACATTTGTTTTTTGGATTTCTCTTCTGCTTATTGTTGGGGTGAAACAGTGGAATTTGAGCTGCGAAGGGAAATAAAGCGACTGCAAGAATACAGAGCGGCAGGAATCACCAATTTCTGTAGTAAGTCCCTGATGCATTATTCAGCCCATTCCCATTCATCAAGGTGTGGAGGGATGATTTTACAACACTTAGGATGTGTTGAATAAAAAGACACTTATTTTTGAAATGCATTTACCTAGCTCTTTAACTGAACAAGGCTTTAGCAATAATGCTTTAGTCCAGCTGGGCTTTTTTAAAGCTAGTTTGGGCCATCAGCTTGGAGAACGCGCTGTCTAGCAGAGCTCTGCTTTAGTCACCACTTTGCAAAAGATCCAGAAAAAAAAAAAAAAATATGTGTCATGGCACAGTGGTCTCCAGTGCTTTATCTGTGGACGCTTCCACTGGCTATCGACAAGTGTGATATCTGGAGAGAGGGCTAAGACCTCTGCATAAACGAATGGCCTATTTTATCCTGGAATTGGATCGTGGCAGCCTTTTTTGTTTGTTTTTGGCCTGAAATTAACGGGGGGAGGAATGCAGGGTGGAATCTAACATCTTCTGATGCCAAATAGTTGTCACGAGGGAGAATAGCAGAGCCTGGTCCAGAGCTAGAGAACAGTTTCTCCCTTACTTCCTAAAGTAGAACAGCACCAGTCTGAAAATTTTGACCAAGGCAGCTGGTGAGAACGTGGTGTCTGTTTGCTGTAGGTGCCAGAACATATGATCACCTTAAGAAGACAAGAGATGAGGAACGCCTGAAGCGCACTATGCTTTCTGAAGTCCTGCAGTACATCCAGGACAGCAGTGCCTGCCAGCAGTGGCTCAGTCGACAAGCCGACATGTACGGTTACAGTAAGACTCTGCGTTTTTACATACCGACAGGATCGTTTGGGTTGGAAAAGCCCTTTAAGATCATCAAGGCCAACCGTTAACCTAACCCTGCCAAGTCCACCACTAAACCCTGTCCCTAAGCATCACATCTACATGGCTTTTAAATACCTCTATGCTTTAATCAGGGGCATCAAACACGTTTTTCTGTCTGATAATAGCAAATGCATTCCCAATTTATTACAGTAGGAACAGCCTGCAAAATTCAGAAGGGCAAGAAACTGCGGATAAACAGCAATAGTGCCTGTTGAAGCGCAGACAAGGAAGTGACTAGTAAGGGCTCAAAATCTCAGGTTTCTGTATTTTATATTTCAGGAACTTAACTGCTGTTAATAAACTCATGGAGGGAAATGAGGTCTTCATGGATATTAATGAGGACACAGATGACACTTGAAATGTTTCAGGTTATTTTAGCTGTAGCTACATTATTAACGTGTAGTCACCCTGCACAAAGCATTTGATTTAAGGAGCAAGCTGCAATCCAAAGGAAGTACATCCTGTATACCACATGGGCTGAGGAGATGATTTGTAGTTTCCCCAGTCAGTCTCCACTGACTTTTTATTGTCCCCTCTGGTCTGACCTCCCCCCCCCTGCTCTTTTTCTCTTCCTAACCAGGTTTCAGAGATGCTCTTCAATCTGGGAGTGCTAAATATTTAGAAATCCTGTTGACTTCAGATCAGGGCCTGGGTTATGCAAGTTGAATTGTATAAGTATTAGAAGTTGGGGGAAAAGCAGTCTCTGGTCCAATATATGCAGTTATTCTTAAAAAACATGAAGGCCATTTGAAAATTTCCTTTCTTTTCAGCGATTCCGGCCTGACTCCCACGGTACCAGTTCCGTCAAATTCAGGTAACTGTTAGATGATGGTCTGTGAGAAAAAGCCAGCCCTATGTCACTAACACCGTTCTGACAGCCAGTTGGAGAGTGACTCTTTTGCTTCAGTGCAAAAGCCCCAGCCTTCAAGCCTCGTGGTTAAGCACCACTCAGGTCAACACTACCTCCCTCTGCAACTCATTCCACGTGCAAATCCTGTAGGATTTTTTGCTGAATTCCTAGATTTTTTTCTGGCTACAAATGGAAAACCCATCCTAAAGCTACATTAACAAGGGAGGAAAGAAAAGAATTTTTACATGAGAACAAATTTTAATCTTTAGAAAGTAAAGCTAATCCAGTTTTTTTTAATGAAGCTGTATAGCACATACCATAGTAATATGAACCTGGCATAAAGCAGATTTGGGAGGGCAGCATACCAAAAAACGGTTGCCCGAGAAGCAGGCAATGGTTGCAGCATCAAGCATTCTGGAGTGACAGAACAAGATGATACAGATTGCCCATGCAACTTCGGTTTTCCTTTTCTATGAAAATGCTTTTATACTCTAATTCTGTGACCACAAATTATGTTTTTTTTACACCAAGAGGACCCCTACTTCTTTCAGTGCCCAGTAGGGACAGATTCAGGGGTCAGTCAAGGTCCTCGTGAGCAAGACTTCTGTAAAATCCCATCCTCATTTGGTGAGGTCACAGGATGGCAGGGAATGAATGAGACTAGGATGAGTTTAACTATAAGGCTGTTAAACGTTGCCAGGGAAAACAGGCTTCTAGCTCTGTCTCTGCATCCAATTTTTATGTGGATGCTAATAAACCACTTGAATCAAACTTCTCAGAGGTAGCCACTGAGTCTATACATTCTTCCTCATTTCTGCCAGGAGCCCTGGAAATTTGGGTCAGGATACCAAGCAATTAGTCATTGCAGAAGTCAATACGCACAATGTTTTAAACATATTTGGTGATAGCTGGCGTTTTGGAGGGAAGACAGCATTGTGTATCTCAGGCTGGGCATCCAGAATCCATGAAATGAGGATGGTATCCCCTCAGCTGAAGGGCCAGTATGAAGAATGAAATTAATTGTTTGTCGAGTATTCAGCGGTCAATGAGGGAGAAGAGGCCAAGAGAACATGAACCGTTTTGCCTGTGGAGCTCAGGTAGCATGCAGTGTTTACAGCCAGTATCACATGCTGAACAAAGCCCAAACAAAATAGCATATAGTTAGTAATTAAGCAAACATCCTGCATGCTGAATAAGGCAAGGGTACTGCGGAAAAACTGCCACGTGTCTATGTAATTAAAGGCTGCATCATACTGAATATACAAGAGGGCAAATTAATGTTGCTTAACTTTACTTCTAGATTTTGAGATCTTTATTTTGCAGCCTTAATATGTTTTCTTTAGTGTAGTTTGTGCGTGTGTGTTATTTCCTAGGTTTTTAAAGGAGTAGAACCAAATTCTGTCGTGTCTCATCATAGCACGCTCGTTCCAGGCTATAGAAAGAGGGAGCAGTGCTGGGAAATAACTTCCTCCACACCTACCAGAGACTCACTACTCCAGCTTCTTTCTAGCCCTCCCGTTCCCTCTCTGATCAGGCTCCCCTCACCCAGACAGGCTCTCATCTGTCTCCTACAGACACACAGGAGAAAGAGGCTCCCCGCTCCCAGAGGTAGGACCTGGGCAGGGCAAGGTCTGGAGCAGCAGCCAGCACAGTCCTTGGGAAAATGGAGCTGCAGGTTTCCCAAGTTCTCATCACTTTGCCAAACGTGGGAAGTCTGTCTTGGGATAGAGACACCTATCTCTAACAGTGCTAAATACACAACCCACGACATAGGGGGAATAGGCTTTCTAGAAATGTAAATAAATACCCCAGCTTTGTTCTGAGCTCTGGAAGTTAAAAAAAACCAAACCTGCAAGTAGACAGCACTCCTGAAAGTTTAAGCTGCACCAGTTAAAGTTCAGCAAAGTTACAAACAAAGTGAGAACTATCAGACTACCTTGTAATATTTTTCAGTATTTTATCATAACAGGTCAAAATAAATACACAAACTGCATTTGCTTTACAGTATCTACATCATATTTAAAGGCATTTAAAGAAAACTCTGCTTCGTTAAGTTGTCAGTAATGCCAGAGAAATTGGCTGCTAAGCACACCAATAAATAATCTCAGCATCCTTGCAAGGTAACTGGTTTCACACCTGCTGGGAATTAATCCTGCACGCTGTGCGCACCCGGGGCACACCCCCACACGGCGCTGACCTCCCTGGCCCCGGCTGGAAGAGTCGGTTTAGTCAGGAGGTACAGCCCAGCTTAATCACGGTCAGTGCCAATTTAACAGAAAGCTGTTGCCTTCCAGTTCCTCCCAAAAGCCAGCGAGCCAGGGTTAACAGCTAAGAGTCCTCGTGCAAGTATTCACCGTGCTCACTGTGTCAGTAGCAGATTCATACCTTTTAGCACATCAGTGCAGTTTCTGTGCTAAGCCCTAAATAACCCTGTCTATAAACACTTGGATCATACGGGGCCAACGTCACGGGGATTTTAATTGCCTCTGTGCTAACACACCTAAGGAACAGCCACCGCCAAACCGCTCAGAGTTCTTCAGCATTTTCCTTTCTTGTCTCCGCAGGTAGACGGAGCGCCCCGCCGCTGAACCTCACAGGTCTCCCAGGGACAGAGAAACTTAATGAGAAGGAGAAGGAGGTGAGGAAAGGAATGGAAAGATAATCTATATAAAGCTTTAACTTCACAGTGCAGGGGTGCTCACACCTTCTGTCTCAGGTGCTGTGAATATCACCTCAGCTATATGCCCCGACCACTCTTCCCTGTTCACAGAAATCATTCCGGTTTTCCAGTTGGCTTCTTAATTTCAGTTACTGGACTCTACATACAACACAGGTGCAGCAAATTAGCTTATTTAGCAAAGACCGGGTGAGTGCGCCAAGGTGCTATTACGTGCTATTACAACATCCAGAGTATGACATCCTCTCTTCCTCCGTTGTGAGACGGGTGAGCAGAAAGGTTCTTTCTGCTTAATGAACGTTGGTTTTAAAACGGGCAGAGGATTTCACCAAGGGCTTCACTGGACAGATGACTGAACCCGAATAGCGGAGCTCCTTCTGTATTATAGGTATCTCACAGCCAAACCTCAGCCAGTTGTGGTTGGTTTTCACTGTAACACTACTGTGAACCATGGAGGCCATACCGGTGTATTGTTCTTTTCCTGTTTTTTCCATATTTCTGCTTTACAGTGCACATACCATGCTTTTTGAATGCACGTGTGGCAGAGAATGGAGTCTGGCTTTCTTTAAGCCATGGGCTGTTAGCTCAGCCCGGTGCTGCAGTTTGCAGTCCCGTATAGAATGCTCTTGCACAGGCACCTAAAGCAATCAGAGGCACAGGAAAGATCAACAGAGCAGACAGAAATGGGACTGCAACCCAGGCGGCAACCCCCAGGAGAGGTAAACAACGCAGCAAGGGCCCTGCCGTGTATTTATGGCTCAGTTTCTTTTGCAGTCCAGCATAGGCCTGTCCTCTCATTCCCTGAAAGGCAACTGGAAAACTATTGAAATAAAAGATTTTTTTATTTTTTTTAATAGAAGTCATAATCTGTGTTTAGATTGTCCACAAGGCAAATTTCAGCGTATGTGAAACACAGATGTATTTCAGACTTTTCCCGCTGTGTGGAAGCTGTTTCCCCTTCACTGGAGATGGCAGCATTGAAAATCAGATCACAGATTCACCATGGAACATGGCATTTCTGGCTCCATTCAGCGTATAAATAATTGTGACTAGGACATTAGCATATATGGGGAATCTGATTTCCTCGTCAGCTGAGACATAAAGTCTGAGTTGCTCTGAATTCTGCAATTTCCTATCAATGAGGAACAATCATTAAGCATTTCCTTATTAAAAGGAGGCGGCAGCCAGTATCTCCATTGGGAGCAATGCAGAGCACCAGCGAGAAGGCGGCTGGGATTTGGGAGCTAAATAGGAGCATTGCAACCTGACAGCAGAGCACAGGGGCTTTTGAAAGCAATTCCTTTTACCGAACTTCCAAACACGTAACGCCCTCCCTGCACAGTTTCCATCCTAGACTTCCGGAGGGGGCAGGCGTTGTGTGCATAGCTGCTTTTGTAGAAAGGTATTAAAGACTTAGTCTGCAGGGGATTAATAGACAGATGCCCTCCCTGGCTCTCGTCCAGCATGCCCAATTGCTGGTTGCAAGTCTCTTTGGCATGTGTGCTTTCCTTGGTTTGCAAAGAACAACGCCCACACAGGACACACTCATAGTTACGCTCCTGTGAGCTGGGAGCTTGCTTTCATCCTCCTAGTTTATTTTTTAGTCAGGAATGTTTTTGAATGCAGCAGCCAGCAAGCTCCTCCCCTCCCTACCTGTGGATCGAAACAGCTCATAATGCAATTACTGTATGCCTCCCCCAGACAAAAAAAAAAAAAAAAAAAAACCAAAAAAAACCCAACCAAAAAAACCCCACATTTAAAATGTTTTCAGAAAAATATTCACAATGTTACTCCCCCCAACAGGGATTGCAAAATGTAAGAGCATGACCAGCGTTAGTGTTTATTAACTTCACCTTTTGTCTTCCAGCTCTGTCAGATGGTGAGGTTGGTCCCTGGAGCCTATTTGGAATATAAAGCTGCTTTAGTGAACGAGTGTAACAAACAGGGAGGCCTGAGACTGGCGCAGGCTAGAGCGCTCATCAAGATCGATGTGAACAAAACCAGGAAAATCTACGACTTCCTTATCAGAGAAGGGTACATCACGAAAGCCTGAGGACAGACAGCAGCGCTTCAGCTGGAGCAGACAGATGTGGAGAAGCTTTGAACTCACTTTGACAGCGCTGAAAGATTTTAACAGCGTTGAATGAAGGACATTTCCTTTTGTTTAAAATCTTTTGGGGCTTTTTTTTTTTTTTTGTAAAAACAAGTAGGGAGCTTTGTTAAATTGTATGAACACTGACATTTCTTTGTCTGGTTTCCTTTTGACTCTGCTCTTTAACACTGCTGTTGTCAGAATTACGCTGCCACGTAGCGCTGGAGAGAATCGTGTGCCGTGTAAGTTAATCTGAAACGCGAACGGGCCTTCATTTCTAACACCTCTTGCAACTAAAGGGAGAATCACGGTACTTTTGTTCTGACAGTGACACAGAATAAGGACAGAAGAGCAGCACGTAATGGGAGTCACACTGACTTTGTGTGAGTACGGGGGTATAGAAATGCAGTCCCCTCCTTTCTTGTACTCCTTCCTACAACAGCGTCAGCTTTCAAAGGAGATAGCACATGCCCAAGGGTATAAAAATAGAGCTTGCAGTGGTCCAGTCTTTTTAACATAATTGTGATAAAGGATGGGAAAGGACATGGCAGGGAGGCTCCTCAACAGTTGTTACTTTTCTGTGATATTAGCACATATCACAGCATGAGAGCACTGTACAAACCAATGAGCTTCATCTGCTCGCTACTTGATTTGTGATTGTGAAGTTATATATAATCCCTCCGTTTAAGTCCTCGTTGCGCCGGCTCGTTGGAGAGGCTGGATGTTACAACCAGAGCAGCCTTTCGGAACATAAATAAGAAGATGCTCAGTACCCCGACATTCCCTCACAAAAGATAACGAGCGAAGAGCACGACCAACTGCCCAGAGCACAGACTTCAGCCCTTCCTGCCCTCCTCGTCCGAGGCCTTATTCTCTCAGCTTACCGCATTGATGGCAACATTCCCAGTTGACCAACAAAGCATCGATGAGGTGCCACAAGTCGCTACACCCCCACCACCACCACCCCCCGCATCAGGTGATCCATTGCACGACTCCAGTACGGAACATTTCTGTTTGAAAATACAACGGGATGATGGTGGTGGTTCTTTTTGGGTGCAGCTCAGCATGGTTTACCAGGTAGTGAAGTACAAACAGCTGCCACTGCTAACGCATAACGCTGGAATAATGTCCCATAAGTAACCTAACAGCCAAAGGAGGTGGGATACTGGGTGCTCTCAAGTTTGGGATCTCCTGTGGGAAAGCCTAACTGAGCCACAACTGTACTGATACCTATTTAAGGTGTTTGGGTTTCGGGGTTGTATTTTTCCCCCAAGAGTAATTATCCTGTGTACCTAAGGTGCCATTGAATGTGAATTATTTTGGTTTGTAATAAAATCAAAATGACTTGAAACCATCTTACATCCGTGTTCCTGGACTCCGAGTGAGACTGTAAAGGTCACGCAACTGCCTGTATCTCCATCCATCAGCCTCTTGCCGTGAGAGAGGAGAGAAACGCACAGCAGTGGCTATAGGGATGTGACCAGTAAATTACCCAGAAAACAGCACTATTTAAAGAAAAGCAGCAGCAATAAACTACACATTGACGATTAAAGCCTGTAGGAATTAGAATCATAGAACCACTTTGGCTGGTAAAAGACCTTTAAGATCATCAAGTCCAACCGTTAACCTAACCCTGCCATCCCACCTAACCCTGCCATCCCACCCCCAAACCCTGGCCCTCAGCACCTCACCTATCCTTTTAAATCCCTCCAGGGATGGGGACTCGACCCCTTCCCTGGGCAGCCCATTCCAGAGCCTGACAGCCCTTTTGGTGAAGAAATTTTTCCTAATTTTTCCTAAACCTGCCCTGGCGAGACTGTATTGAGACCGTATAGACTGGGAATGCCAAGGGAAGGAACAAAGCAAGCTGTAAATCCTTGGGAATGTTTTTCCCAGTTGTCTTTTAACGTCAAACAAACAGCCAAGCTCCCTCTCCTCTTGCCCAGACTCCCATGCCACGACTTGTACAGAAAAGCAGCGGGTGAGCCAAATACCCGGGTACCTGCTGTGGCCATCCTGAGATCGGCGACAGCAAACTTCAGTTTCTTTGCCCCAAAGGGACCCAAACAGGACCATGAGCGTGACCTGCTTTGACCAACCACAGAACTACCCAAATCCGAGCTGCTGCCAAGCTCTGTGCTTTAGGCAGCGCTAAATAATTCAGTCCTCTGGAAAACATCGGGGGGAAAAGATCTCTGGAAAGATCCAGGAGGGGAACCAGAAAAGAGGTTTTTCCAAGGTAAGCGGGAGAGCACGAGGCAGCAGGGAAGGGAAGCTGGGACGTTTCCCTTGCGAAGCATCGACGTGCAAAACCAGCAGGATTCTTCCCCTTTCACAGGGCATCTCCCAAGCCGGGAAGGTAACAGCCCCCCAGCGCGCCGGTGCCAGGGTCCGCGCCTCTTTGCTGCTCCTGTTACCTCTCACGGCCAGGCTCTGACACAACGCGCTGTTGCGCTGCGGAAAGCGAGGCAGGAAAGTCACGTCAGGAAAAAGTTGTTGGGTTAAAAAACTCCATCTGTGCCCGCGCCAGGCTCGGGGCGAGGTGGGGACCGGGAGAGGCACGCAGGGGCCGGCCAGTGCCATGGCCACGGCCACGCACACCCCACTGAGGCACAACCGTCCCTCTGCTGCTTACACCCCCGGTCTGCGGTGGGGCGAGCGATCAGTCACCGGAGACACACTGATGGCGAGGGTTTGGGTGCAAATCTGAACTGCTTGTAGCACCGGCTGGGGCCAGGCTGATGGGGGGGGGAGGCAGGACGGGGACTTCTTCCCCCAAAAACTTTCAAAGCACTTCCAATACAATAAACCCCAAAGAACAGAGAAGCAAAACCCACCCAAACGGCGCCAGCTGAGGCTGAGCTCATCCGCTCAGAAGCCAGCTCAGCTGCACTGGTTTTTAAACAGGGCAGGCTTTCTGCAGGAGGTTCCTCCAGGGCACCAGGGCTCAAGCCAGCGCCAGCAGATCCCTGCCCCTTCGGTGGCAATTGCCACCAGGGCTCTCTTCCCCTCCACGCTCTCCCGAGCACCATTAAACAGAGAGGAAAGAAAAGCCGGTGCTCAGGGGCAGGGCAGCCCCTCTCCCCATCACCTTCATCCCCCTCCTCCCAGCCGGGCACATGCTGCCATGGCCCCTCTGGACCATTTTCTGACATGCAAGGACAGTGTTTTTCAGGAGAAAAGCCACCCCCGAGCTCCCAGCTGCCTCTCTGCCACACCACTCCCTCCTCCTTTAAAACCCAGCTCCTCTCCGACTCCTCACAAAATGTCTCCGTCGCTGCCTGCCAGACCCGGCTCCAGCCTCCCAGGAGCTAGCTGTCGCCTCCGATGTCATTGGGAGAGGCTTTGAAAGGGGGGAATCTATCTTTATCCGTGCTGGGAAGCGCCATGCGCGGCTCTGGCACTGTGCAAGCAATTAACAATAATGAAAAGTTGGGGTTGCCATGGATATGCCGTTCTATTTACAACGCGCATCTCTCCCCATCACCCAGACCCGCACAGCAACCGAGGGAAATCAGAACCCCATTCACTGCCTCGGCGTGTGCTTTTATTTTTAACTGGGATGCCGTAATAGGAAGGCAGCCAGGCGGGACATCGGTCCCTGTCCTGCCCCTGCCCGCCGGCCGGCTCCTCCGCCAGCTGCCGGCTGCTCGGGCTGATGCTCGGGAAGCAGCGCGTGGGGCTTCCGTGCTGCCCTGCCTCACCCGGACACGAGCCCTCCGGAGAGCTGCTGCCAGTGAAAAGAAACCCAATAAAAGCGCTTTTCAGATACCTCAAAGTAACTGGGCATGCCTTTGCTGTAAAAGAAGGGGGGGGGGAAAAACCCCCAAAACGGTCCCCACACGCTGTTTCTGAAAACTTTGCTGCTAAAGGGCCCTCACTTCAAACCCTGCTTTGGGACCAGTGTTAGTTCAGGGAAGGGGGAAGGGGGGGGGGTGAAAAGAGAAAGGGGAAACAAAGGAAAACACATCGGCCTGGAGGTTGTTGTTGGCGGGCTGCTGCACGGGTCTCGCACGCACAGCGCTCCGGGAACGCCAGACCTCGTTAGTACACTGCAGGCACTCGGCTAAGGATTGCAGTTGGCTTAATTAGAGACTCAGGTGAACATAAAAGATTAAATATGGAACAAGGCTGGGGACAGGCGGGAAGGCGGCCAGTTGGGGTTAATGCGCCGATACAGGTACCTGCAAGAATTAATTACGCCAGGAGTCGGGCGATGCGGGGCGGCTGTCACCGCTCCGTCCCAGCGCGGCGTTAGTCACCACTAATAGCCATCGCATGAGGTACGCGCGGGATGAATCTGCTTCGGGGCCGTGTTATTCGCCTGTCATTAAGAGCATCAGTGCTGAGGGGTTTTTTTTGGGTCTCGCAGCTGCCGTCACACCAGCAGCAAACGCGCTCGGCCCGTCGGTGACTCAGCCCTGGGAGGCGGGGGCTGCCTGGAGCAGATCCCGGGGGCTCCCCCGCTCCCCGCGGCCGCTGCGGCGGAGCAGATCACGCCGATAACGCCGGCACAAGCAGCCCTAGTTTTAGTGCCTGCTCGAATTCCCATCAGGTGGGGCTGGTGAAACCTAAACCACCTCCTTTTGGAGACAAACACCACGGCGCTGGAACAGCAGCTTTTCAGCTGTGGGTAAAGAAACACCAGAGCCGCCCTCCTGGCCAGTGCGATGCAAAAAAGGGAAAAAACCAAACCACTTGGCGATGCCCCATAGTGATCTCCTCTGCCCTTCCAACGAACTGGTTGAGCCACCTTCTGGGAAAAACCGGCACGGATTTATTAGCGAGCGCAGATAAAGCGCACGCAGTGGCAGAGGGAAAGCACACGCGTTTCCATCCCGCTCCCCTTCGACTGGAGCCGAGGGAGGGTGCCAGGAAGCAAACCCACCAGCAGCCTCACGCACCCGAATGCCTGCAGCCCCCCGCCCTGCGCGGCCCCCGTCCCGCCTGGCTGCTCCCCACGGAGCCAAACGTGCTTCTGCCAGGGAACCTCAAGCCAGACCACACATCCCAGCCGTGTGCTGGCACGCCATGGCAGCACTGGGTCAGGACCCTGGGGGAACCCAACAGGCAACAACGGAGTAGGAACGGGCATGAGAAACCCAGACATGAGGTCAAGCACAAGCTCGGAGCACGCAGGGTGCCCAGCATTTTGGGCCTCTGTGGCGCGGGAACTGTTAGGCAATGCCCGCTCCGAGCAAGGATCACCTTTTGCGCCCGAGAAAGCAACCTGGCATCGCCTGAGCTTTCCATACGATCCCTAACATCTCATTTCTTTTGCAAAGCCTGTCTGGAAAGTCAATGTTGCACGAACCAACTCCTGCAGGCACGAGCACTCCCCAGCCCTTCCCATTAAATGCGATGGGGACACGAGCTTGGAGCACCCCTGCGCCGCGCTGGCGGGGCAGGCTCTGCAGGAGCACGCCACAGGCTGGGCTTCCAGATGATGTTTGGGGTCCCTGCAATGGGACAGAGACCCCAGCTCAGCTGCCTGGGAGCCAGGTTGGGACGCGTGGGTTGGGACGGGGAGGGACAAGGAGCAGCGAGTGCCTTTGGGGAGGCTGAGCAGCCAGGCCATGTCAGCCCGACAGCCCTCACTTCCCTCCCTGGCCACAGAGCCTTTCCCTGGGATGCGGGGAGAGGGGTCGGGGAAGGACACGGAGCATCACCCCCCAGCCAGGCCGGAGGCATGCATGCCATGGCTTTGGCTCGCGCGGCTGCACAGCCCCATGACTCAGCGGGCGAGCACCCAGATGAAGCTCACCCCACCCTCCCGAGACCAAACAGCACCCCTCTGCACCCAGCATCTCACCAAGGGAGCTGGCGAAACGCGGCCCGTACCATGGGGTCAGTGCACAATGCACCAGCTCTGCTCCCCTGCTGTCTAACGAGGGGCCGGTCAATGCAACGAGGGGACCCCTCAATGCAACAAACATATAGTGGAGTAGCTCCCCGTGACCCTATAGAGCCCACCACCACCTACAGCCCATCAGGTGGGACAGCAGTGGGAAAACTGGCCTTGGGGGCTGGCGCTTTCCTCCGTGCGGTGCCAGCTGGGCTGCAGGAACACTTCCCGCTTCACCCACCAGCCCCGTGAATCAGAGCACCCCATGGATTTAGAAGCAGCCATGCACCCTCGCAGCTGACTGCGCCCCAGGACCCCCTAAGCCAAAATCTGCTCCTGCCCAGGGGGACTCAGCCTGTGGGTCAGAATATGCTGCCCCCTCTGCTCCTTGTGTCACTGGAAAGCAAACGAAAACCCTGCTGCGTTTTGACGTCCCCCTGCCTCCCCAGAGAGGCCTCCGGTGACCGGTATTCAGCCACTTAAATTGTACGCGGTGACCTAAAGCTCAGGTTTTGTTTTCCCCCATTAACAAGCCATAGCCTGAGCGCCCGCTCGGGGATCTCTGCTCCGAGCTGTCACCTCGCATTGATCGAGAGGCGGCCGATGGCTCCGCGGCTGGATTTATCCCCAGAAGATCGCTGGCTGCCTCCCCCGGGTCCCTGCTGCTGTCAGGGAGGCGAGGAGGAGAAGGCAGCACCCCAAAACCGTGCCGCAGCTCTCCCAAACGCCGTTCGGCTGGGACACCGGTGCTGCCGGGACGGTCAGTGCCTGTTGCTCTGTGGTTTGACCACCCTGGGATGCAGCTGTTGCGCCCAAAACCCAGGAGGTCCCACGTCCCTGGGCTTTTTGCATCACGCAGGGACCTTTTTTTGCATCATGCCCGTGCAAGGCGGCCGAAGGCGGGGAAGAGTAAACTCTGGCGTAGCCATGGAAACTGGAGAGGATGGATGGATGGCGCTGGATCCCTGCACACGCGTGCCACGGCCGTGCGGAAAGCAGCCATCTGCTCCCCACTCAGCTGGCCTGCGTGACCCTTCAGCTGCTGATCACACCCTGATCACAGAGTGCGAAGGAAAACACCCCGGTGATTAAGCTAATAGCCCTAATGACCAGCTAATGGACTATGGGCCAGACGCACCCTTTGGGAATGTGCCCAGGACTGCACCGTGCCACACTCACCCCAGCACGCTGGGCACGGCCAGTGCGTATCTGCCCGGCTGGGCTGGGGTAAGGCAGGTTGGGGTCCCTCCAATGCCATGGCCCCCAAAGGCAGCGTGGGGCCTAATTGAGAAGGTCTGGCCCCGCTTCGAGCATCTTTTCCCCAACGCAGTCTTCGTATCTGCCCCAGGAGATGCAGAAGTTCCTACGGGAAGCGGGGGAAACCTGCCCACAGCCCGGTGTCTGCCTTACCGGAGAGCCGCTGCTGCCCCGCAGAACCTGGACAGAACCCGACGGCAGCGTGGGCTGCCTCCCGGGGCAGGAGGTCCCACGGAGGCCCCACACACCCGAGCAGAGGGCGAGCAGGCATCTGAGAAAGTACTCACTGCCCAACACCTCGCCTGCGTTCAAGAGCAAACCCTCTCAGTCCCACCAGCCCCCCCGCACACCCATCCTGGCCAAAACACCTCTTTGCAGGAGGGGTGGCGTTCACCAGCCTTTCAGCAGCGCCCACCGACTGCCCCCGGCTTGCCCCTTCCCTGCTCTCACTCCCAGCCACCCACAACCCCTTCGCCAGGGCTGAGTGCAGGGAGGAGCTGACATTTCCTTTTAGCTCTGGTACCCGCTGCATTTGCTCTGTCCTTGGGTCAAAGGCCTCCCAAGTTTCCCTCTCTGCATCCTCTAACCCACGCTAAAAACCACGGCAGGGCGAAGGTTAAAAGCAGAAGTTACACCAGCATTCAAAACATCCATGCACAGTTGTGCAAGTGGTTAAGAACCGCCCGGGATGCTGTGCAAGAGCCTATTTCTCATTTAATGACGGTCAAATGGAAAGGAAAACGAGGGGTTTGGATGCTTGGGGAGGGAACCGCACAGATTGCCGAGGCTGCCGCCCCAAAACCCATCCTCATCAGTCCCTGCACTGCCCATGGCCGACACCACCCCAGGCTTGCACTGCCAGGGCTCCGAGCCCCCGGCCGAGGGCATGGTCCCTCGACCCCAGCTCCCGAGGAGACCCCCCCGAGGTTCAGCCCATCCCTCGGCTCCTCGGCAGACTCAAGATCGCCCAGGGGTTTGTCTCTGCCCCTGGCAGCGCAGCTCCGAGGAAGGCAGCCGAGGAAGAGCAGAGCAGAGCTGATGCAACACGGAGGCAAAGCAAACCTCGAGCTTGCAGAGCCGAAATCCTTACATTTTCATTTTTTGGCCTTTTGAGGTTTTCTTAATTTGTCTATTTTTGTTCCTCGCCCACCTCCGCGCGGAGTGTGACGAGAGCCTTCGCTGGAGAGGCAGGGTTTTAAGGAAGAGCGCTGGCTGTTATAAAGCAGCGAGGCTCTTGGAAAAACAGCCTCTGGAGCAATAAACAGATTTGGTGCTGAGGGCTGTGAGGGCTGGCTCCATCTGGGCTGCTGAGTCATGAAACCTGCTGAAGTGAGGTACAAGCCAGAGGGCTCGGGGTAGGGGAAGGTTCCTATTAGGGATTTTTGCTATTTCGGTCTGAACGTGCGACAACAAAACCAGAAACCGAACAAAAGTGGGCCAGGTTGGCAACAGTTCGCTCCAGCAGCCAGGGGGTTAAAGTGGAGGCTGCTGCCCTCCTCCTCCTCTCCCCTGTGCCAGGCAGCCTGGTCCCATCCCTGCCATGGTGGTGAGGTGGGTGGCAGCAGACCCTTCCACCCTAGCCATACAGTTTCCAGCCGAAGCCAAACTCTCCCCTTTGCTGTGCGGATCCCCCTGCCCACGCCACCCCTCCCTGGGGACCCCAGCCCACCCTGCCACCGGCGAGAGACCAGCCTGGCCCCAGCCCGGCACCCACCAGCAGCCATGGGAGCGGGGCCCCCCAGGCCACCCACCTTCCTCTCCCCTGGCTGCCAGCGCAGCTCTGGCTCAGGGATGTCCCAAGTCCACAAAACCCAGGCTTGGCTCCCTCTGCTAGAGCTGTCTCCCTCCCCACAGGGCACCCGCCTGGTCCCCGCACACGCTGGCAGGGTCCCCATGGGGACACAATGTGTC